>NC_050456.1:74795517-75095517 GCF_903995425.1 Onychomys torridus | reverse complement strand
CCATAGCACTTCTAAGCACTTGTTGAAGGGTAATAAAAGCATAATGTTTTATTCAAAAAGAGCCAACAGCACAGAACAGAACCTCAATCCTGAGAACATCCCAAATGGTCACCCATGGTGGAATGTATAAGCAGGATGGACTACTAGCCAGCAATAAAAAGCAGGGGACCCGTTCGTTACTCATGCTGGAGTGCAGATAGCTCTCAGAGGTACCAATGTTTCATGAAAGATGCTGATGACATTATTGGATTCATGTAGAACTCAGGTGAGGGCAAAGCCTAGTACCAGAAAGCAGACCGATAGATGGGGCAGGGCTGACTTAAAAGGGGCACTGGGGAGCTTCTGGAGGTGCTGAAAATTATCTCTGTTGTGAATACAATGGTGGCTACAGGACTGAATACACATCACACAATTTTCTAACTTGTGTGCTTGAAATCGGTGAATCTCGCTGAATATGCTTCCCCTGAAGGTGGTTGACAACAAGAACTCCGCAAATGAACTTGGTACATTTCTAGGAAAGCAGGAGGGAGCACATCTGGGAGAAGCACCCATCTGCAACCGTCCAGGTGACTTCATGCTGCATTCATACACTCTAGCATGCATGCTGGAATTCACGCTACATTCTGCCCACAATTCTGCTGGAAGAACTTGGAGCCTGGGAGCCATCCCCAGCATCCCTGCCATCCCAGGCTTCATCAGCATGAGCTGTCGGCTTCACTCACTGGTCATTGCCTTCTCTCACCTCCCCACTTATTTCTGCAGCCTCGCCCACTTTGCTGGACAGATGGAATCACCTGTCACATTTTTGCCATTGAACAAATGTGGAGAATCCTGACCTTGCATAGGAGTTGCATCTGTGACCCCTGGCCCCTGTGACCCCTGCAGTGGGTCTTAAGTATATCCATGATCAGAGAAGAATCCCACTTGGATGCCATCGGGCTCTTTGGGATCCACCACGGGACATAAACCCCCTCAGTTTCTGCTGTTTGGCTCAGAGGCACCTTTATTAGGAAGACAGGTGACCCTGGCCTAGAATGCAAGCAAGTTCTCACCCTGTATAATTGTTCATTTACAAGCTTTATGAGCAAGATAAGACAAATGCTTTCAGCCCGCTTGCCTGTTTTACTAGGCGAGCTCGGTGGGCTGATAGGTGGTAACAGTGGCAGCAAGCATCTCACCTGTCAATCTGCAGTCATGATGGGGAAATTGAACGACAACAAAACTCAAAACAGAGAAGGATGGGTGAAAGGCTGGGACACTGGCAGGCCACCTGGCTTGGAGACAGCGTTCTACAAACCCGAAATCTTCTCTCCCTGGCCTGGTAGATGCCTCAAGGTTGTAGCTTAGGGATCTGGGCACAGAAAACAAGCTCAAAAGAAGGAGGTTGGTCAGGGTTTAAGGGTAGGACAAAAGGAAACACAAGAGGCTGGTGAGGGGCCCCAGCAGTGGTGGTGAGCATCCTTGTCTCCAGGCCTAAATGTGTGGCTGGTTACTGGGATTGAGGGAGGGTGGCAGACAGTCTGGGGATGCAGGACAGGAGGAGCTCCTGTCACTGTAGGGGACTGATGGGCCAGGGAGGTCCTTCCACAGGTTCATCCCCTGCTGGGAATATCACCTCTGTGTTGTCTGCCCTACACAGTGATTTTCCCCTGGAAGGTCCTTGTAACTCCACCCACTCTGGAGATCTAATGTTAAATACATGAATGCACGCATGTGTGTGAGTGTGCATGCGTGCGTGCGTGCGTGCGTGCGTGCGTGCGTGCGTGTGTGTGTGTGTGTGTTTTAAATAAGCTCTGACAGGGAATCTAAACAGCTAGTATAAAAATAGGACCTATTTCTGGACTTTGGTTTTCTGAGTGCATATTGGTGGCATTTCCAGATCATGTAGCAGTAGCTGTGCTGGTGTGAGAAGGCTGCAGAGAGGAGCCCTAGGCAGCTCTAAGCTCAAACCTGACCCCACTGCATCCAGAGGCCTCCTACCCAGCTCTGAGTTTGGGTCTGATCTTGGCTGCCTTGGGGTGAGCCTCTCTGGCTGGAGCTGCTCTTGTGCCTGGGGGGAGGTCAGAGGAAGACACTTCATTTCTGCTGAGGACCGTTCAAGTGGGACACTTAGGGAAGTGGAGAGCAGCATGGCTTCCTGAAGGATGGGTGGGAGTGTGTGAGAAGTGACAGGGGAGGGGAGGCATGCAGACCCCAGATGTGGCACCTTCTGGGACCTGCCAGAGTAGGTGTGTGGCTGAAGTGGAGGCGTGCATGGGGAAGGATGGAAATGAGGGGGCCGACAGCTCACATCTGTTAGGACAGTGCTCTTCCAGGGAGCCACTACCTGGGTCTTGATAGCTAGACTCCAGTGTTCAGTGTTCCATTGGGAATAGGGTTTCCACATATATTCCTGGGTTGGCACCTTGTGAGCAGATGATGTAGCTGGTGGAGGTTAGTTAAACAACAGCAGCCTTTTCCTGCCCTTACTAGCATACTGGGTGCTGGGTAAGGTAGGGGAATCCTCTGGATAAGGCCCCGAGTCTGTGACCTCCTAAGCTGCTGTGGAGGGGGGACCGAGAAGACCGAAATACAAATATACCAGGTACCAAAGGACAGACAATTCCTCTGCACAGAGTTCATCACCGCTTTGTAAAGTGACAGAGAACAGTCCTGAGGGACAGTTCGACCCTCCATAACATTTGGGTATTTATGAGAGGTGCTGTCACAATGGGACACACATAGGTCAGAAGCAGTGACTTCTGCAGCTCGTCCCTCCTTGTGTTACCCCAGCTGCACCCCCACACCGTTGTCTTCCTAGTCACCAAGCGCCTTGCTTGAGCTTTTCCCATTCACCCGAGAGCCAGTGTGGGGACTGGAGCGTTTGTGCTCGTTGCATGCTGGGAAAACATGTAGTCAGGTCCTTGGAGAGGTTTCCAAAGTCTGGGGAAGCTGAAGCTGGTAAGATCATCTTCCAAAGACATCAGTTCATGCATGCCCTCAGGAGGCTGAGGCAGAGGGATTGCCATGAGTTCAAGGCCAGCCTGGAATACAGAGTGAGACTTGTTTCGAACTAACCAACCAACCAAAATCCCAAAGATTTTTAGCTGCTTGGAGGGAGGGCTGTGGAGGGGCTGGGGGCATCTGGGAAGGGCACTGAAGTGGGGGCAGGAAAAGCAGCCTCTAATCCCAGTTCCAGTGAAGTTTTCATGCTGCTGTGTAGGTCTTGTTTCCTTCTCTTTGAACTCTATAGACAATGTAAGAGGAAAGACTGTTGGGTGAGGTCATCAGGGGAAGAAGAAAAGAAAAAGGAAAAAAAAAAAAAACCCTTCATAAGACAACATGGTCTTTCACTCTTGCTATAAGTCTGGCTCTGAGCTTCCTAGTCCCCAAAGCAAGGAGGGAAATAAGTCGCCCCTCCCCAGTTTATAGTGTCTTCAGGGAGACTGTTGCCCAAGAATTCTACTTCTATAAACATCATTTCCCAGGGATAGCCCAGGACAGTGGGGGAAAGCCTTGGCTTGCTAGACTAAGACTCGGGTTTGTATCATGGTTGTAGCACTTTCTTTTATGTGCAAGCCCCAGCAGCACTGAGTGCAAGAAGGCAGCCATGCTGCAGTCCAACAGAGGACGGGAATCATGAAGGTGTGTGTCAGACCCATGTCCCCACTAGAACTGGAGATAGCATCCCTGAGGCTGGTTGGTGGTGCTTGGGCCAGACCCAGGGTTCAAGGGCGGCGCAGACCTCTTGGAGAAAGTGAGGAGGTTTGGAAAGGGAATGAGGAAGAATGAGAGAAAAATGGTTTTCTAGCTGCACAGCTGGAGTGACTAGTAGTTTCTCAGGGCAGGACCTGGAGTTTCAGAGTGTCTGCCTCGCTCCAGGTTTGGAGACAAAGGCTCTCTCTACCTTTGTTAAATATTATTATGGGTATAGGAAGTGACTTCCCAAGCCCACCCATGGCACAAGCTCATGTATTGAATGCTTGGTTCCCAGCCACTGGGCATTGAGAGGCCATTGGGTCCAAAGGGCTCTGACCTAATGTGATGGTGCCTTTAGGAAGTGGTGGGGCCATTCAGAGGATGAGCCCAGCTGGAGAAAGACTATTTGCATTTCTGGATGAGCCCAGAAGCCATGCAGCCCAGAAGACTACTTGCATTTCTGGATGAGCCCAGAAGCCATGCAGCCATGGGACTAAGAAACCATGACCAAAGCCTCCAAAGCTCTGAGCCCAAAGAAATCCTTCTCCCTCTAAATGTTTTCCTCAAGCACACTGTCACAGTGATGAAAGCTAAGGCCTCAGCCAGTGCTGCCCAGAGTTCTCTCTAATGTCTACCCTCCCTACATTTTTTGGGATGGAATTATTAATTCTTCGGCATGGTTGGAGGGCTCTTTGTGCCTCGGTTAGCTTTAGCAGTCAGTGCGGCACACCTGGGAAGAGGGGACCTCAGATGAGGAATTGCCTCTATTTGATTGGCCTATGGGCATATCTGTGGGACATTTTCACAGTTAATGATTGATGTGGGAAAGCCCAGCTCACCGTGGGCGGTGCCATCACCTAGGCAGTGATGGTACCTAGAAGGTTCTGGGCTGTATAAAAAAAGGTAGCTGAGCAAAGCAATGGGTGAGAGAAAGCAGTAATTCTCCATGACCTCTGCTTCAGTTTCTGCCTCCAGGTTCCTGCTGTGGCTTCCCTCAGTGATGGAGTATAACTGGGACAGCTAATCCAAATGAATGCTTTCCTCCCTTTCTTAGTTAGGGCAACTATTACTGTGATGAAACACTGTGGCCAAAAGCAACTTGAGGAGGAAAGTGTTTGTTCTGCTTACATTTCCACATCACAGTTCATCATCAAAGGCAGTAAGAGCAGAAACTCAAACAGGGCAGGAACCTGGAGGCAGGAGTTGGTATAGAGGCCTTGGAGGAGTGCTGCTTGCTGACTTGTTCCTCATGGCTTGCTCGGCCTGCTTTCTTGCAGCACCCAGGATCACCAGCCCAGGGATGTCCCCATCTACAATAGGTTGGACCCTCCTCCATCAATCACAGATGAAGCAAGTGCCCTGTAGACTTGCCTGCCTATAGCCCAACCTTATGGAAGCATTTATTTATTTTTTATTTTAATTTTTATTTTTTTATTGAGGCTCTCTCTTCTCAGATGGCTTCGGCTTGTGTCACGCTGATGTAAAACTAGCCAGGACACTTCCCAAGTTGGATTTGGTCATGCTGTTTGTCATAGAAAACAGAAAGCAAACCAGGACGTTTTGCTTTTCCTGGTGTGCAAATGCTGCTGCTGCTGCGGCTGCTGCAGCTGCTGCTGCTGCTGCGGCGGCGGCTGCAGAAACCAATGCATTCATTTAAAAAGTTTAGTGATTTGTGTATTTTCTCAGTCAAGGGACACCAGAGGGCCAGGGGTCATTTTGCTGGGCCTTGTAAGATTTGAGGGCATCAGAAAGACCAGGGCTGAGGCCCACTGACCCCAGACTTCCTTGTCAGTACAGTGATGCCTGTCCATCTGTAGCCAGAGGACCTTTAGACCCGGGGATGCTCACAGATCTTGTGAGATTTCCATCAACACCATGTGTATCCCCACATGGCAGGCTGGTTAGGGACTGTTTGATGACAGTGTCGTAATTAAACTCAAATGGGTCTGGACTGGAAGGGACTTTATTGTTTCTAGTAAGCCTTCAAGTCAGCTGGACTCGGAGCTTCGAGTGATGCTCTGGAACAGCAGTTGCGTCTTAAACCGCATGGTCCTATTGGCCTCCGCTTGGCTTCATCTGGAAGGTAAGATGGTTCTGGCATCTCTATGTCAGCAGGAGCCTCTGACTGTCCTTGTCTGGCTCCTCTGTCCATCTCTGACAAGCTGCTGTGGCTAGGGTGGGGTACTCTGATTGACAGCTTGGCTACTGCGATGGGTGGGGAACAGGATCTGACTGTCTTACCAGTGCCATATGGAGTTGGAACATCCTCCAAGGAACCAGAAGAGTGGGTAGGAAGGGAGTGTGATATTCACATGATACCAGTTTACAGCTATCACTGCCTACTCCAGAGGCCTGGGTGCACCCCACTGATGGTTAGAGGCAAGATTCAGGGATCCTGAAGGGGGCATGACACAGGGCAGAGTAGAGTGGTGGGATGTGGACAGGCACAAGGCCGGGTCTTGAGGAAGCCCCTGGGGATCTGGGTATGCAAACACAGCACACAGCTAGACGGGGGATCAGGACTGTAGGTATGGTCACATTGCAGAGTCAGGCTCAAAGGCACAGATGCTCTCAATGTGCTCTGGTTAAGAGTGGTGGACTGAGGTCTAGCCCACTCAACTGTTGACAAAGTGGAGTTTACTAGGTGTTCAAAGCTGGATAGATATGACAGGGCAGGAGGCGACTGGACGGCTGTGTGTGCATAGTGGCCTAGAAGATGGGTCTGGCAGCTGGCAGTGTGTCTGAGTCCTCAGCCTCCACTGGCAGGCAGATTACTCATGGCGCCTCTCTTCCTCAGCTACCCATGAATCCTGCCATTCTTCAGATGCTACTAAGTGGAGCTCTTAGTAGTCCAGTGAGAACAGCCTATCCTGTATGCTCTAGAATCTTCTCTGGTATCACAGGGGGGTATTCCCGAATGTTTCCTGCACTTCAGGGACCACACAAGGAAACCCACACTTGCAGACCAGCCCCGGACCCAGGCCTATCTGAGATGCTACAACCCCCACTTCCCCACCCCTGTGGAGCTTATCTTTCCCAGCTGTGAGCAGAGAAGGGGGCCTGGGTAGGACCCCGAGTCCCTGGGTGGGAAATTATGCCACTTTCTGTCTGCCTAATCAAAAGCACGCTCTGGGGAAGGGAGGAGAAGGCAATTTCGTGATTGGTTTCAATTAAAGATTTGCTACTATTTGATTAAGATGTATTATTGATTTGGGATTGTTCCAAGCTAGCCTAGGCCTGTTTCCTGAGGGGGAGGGGTTTGGGAATTGATTGGCGCCAGGCGGACTGGGAGCTGTGGGGGCCAGCTGCACGCCGCCTTGCTTTCCTCTGCAAAGTCTATTGTGACCGTGTCAGAGCACTGGTCAGAGCCCTGTCACTGACTGGAGAGGGGACCTTCCTGATTCAGCATGGCCATGGACATCTCCTCTGTGTCTAGCTCTAGCTTCTTACCCTGGCCTCCTTATCATACTGCCCCTATCTGTGTTCCGTCCATTCCTATCCTTTCCTGAGCCATACCCTGTTGGTTGTCGTTGCTACACATTTTCTCACTTGCTATGTAGGTCAAGTCCAGCCCTATCCCTGGGTCTTTGTGGCAGCCCTGATGCTCCCCAGACAGCCTGTGTGTGGCCTCTATTCTGCAAGGCGCGGATGTAGCCATGTCTGTGGAATTCCAGGCAGAGGGCAGGCCATGCTGTGTGAGTGAGTGAGAGCTCAGGCCTCTATAGCCTTGGGCACAGTGGCAGAGGGGGCAGAGAGCTGCTTGGGTGGGAGGGCCTGATCCCAGCTGGCTGGACCACCCACCAGCTTTTGCTGATCCCTGGAGCTCAGCCGGTCCCTGCACAGGGGACTCTGGGCCAATGTCATTCGATGCTCATTTTCTCAAGCCAAAAGCAGTGAACTGGTGGAAGGAATGCTGCTCCAAGGGGACAAACTCAGGTGGCCAATGAGAGTACCCCAGCTCTATCCACGGGAAGCAGCCATGGGAACTTATCTGAGGTTTGCAGTTCTCCACCTGTGGACTGTGGATGGATGAGTTTATGGGCGATGGTTCTAGAACAATGTTTGGTGCTAAAGGCAGAGGCTGGCCCCTTGGTTCCTGTGTTTCTGCCAGCCTCCAGGTAAGCAAGGGACTTTGATGGGACTGCAGCCATCCTCCCTCAAAATGGGCCTCTTTATCTTGGCAACTGCCCATGGGTCTCTTTATCTTGGCTTCTGCCCGTGGGCCACCATGTGTCTGGCCTTCTGGTGATGAAACTCCACCCGAGAGCTAACAGCTTTCCTGTGGTGTCAGGAGGAAGCAGGTCTTCAGGTTTATGGAGGGTTCCCTTCAGAACCCTCCAGGAGATACCTGGGAGTTGGGGGTTCCTATACCACAGAGGGAACCACCCTGAGTATTCATTTTCATTGGGATTACTCAGCCAGGCTGCATGGGTTATTAGTCTTTCCATAGACCACACACCTCTCTTTTCATCAAACTATCTGGAATCACACGCTGAAGAGCCACTCAGGGCTCGTGGACGTGACTCCATTCTGTCATGGGCCCATATTCAGGGCCTGGGACCTTTACCCGTCTCACCCTAACAGGCAGAACTGCTGGCTTATGTTTACCTGTCTGATTAATGTATGACAGCTCCACATCTCTGGAGACTGTAAACACCACAGGACAGGTTTTAGTCTCCACTGTATACCCAGCACACTGCCCTGAGTTTCCTACAAGCAGGCTCTCCACTGCTAGCACTCTGTGATGAGCCAACTAAACCAAGGAGCAAGCCCTTCCAACTCACCCTTACTCCCACCTCTGTAGTCTTTGGAGTGGTCAGAACAGTCTCAGAGCTTGATCGATGCCCTCTAGGAAAGTGACCCCTCGTCCCTTTTAATGACCCCCTACCCCCAGATCTTGGGTTAAGAATAAGGGCCTTGATCTAAATGCTGAGGTTCCTTTGGGTTCCACTGACATTTCTTGATCTTTCAGGCACTGCTGAAAGACTTCTGTTAAGAGCAGAAGGGACCCTGCTGTGCTGGGCTGTGGCCCTGCAGAGGGAGGCCCCAGGATGGAAGGGAACAGGCAGGGGCTGGCAAGCAGGTCTGAGAAATCCCAGAGCCAAAGTCTCCGGTGGCAGAGGGAAAGCCAGGCCTCACCTCTGCCTGGTGGTACAGGGAGAGCTCTTCATCTTCATGCTCTGCTCTGACCCTGTACCTCACTGGTTTCTGTGAACCCCACTGGGTGCTGAATCTATAGAACAGAGTCCCTCAGGCCTCACAGTGGAAGGGATCCTCTGATGCCATTTGGCCAAGCTGCTTTTGACGACAGGTGTACAAATGGGACCCAAGAACATGGCCCAAGTTCCCTACTCTGCACCTTTGGGAGGATGTTCTGTGAGCAGCAGCATTCAGGTGTTTGTGGACCAGGCATGATGAGGGTGTGTTGTAAAGGTTGCTCAGCTGGGCCTCTCTAGGTGTTCTGTCCACCTGGCCTTACTCACTGTGGCGTGAATCACAACCAGGGTTATGGAGACCTTACTGGCTCCAGACACACATGGGTAGAAAATCTGGATGGCCAACCCTACTAAGTAGCTGAAGAGGCTTAGGGGGATTGCTCTATCCTGTCTGGTCAGCGCCTGCTGCTGTGGCTTGAACCACTGGCCTGGGTCTGTGCCTACACCTTAGCTTTGTGCCCCAAAGCCCCTTACTAAGTGCTCCTATTTTTGACTTGTGCACAAGCAGATGGAGGCTACAGGGCTGAGTGTGGCTACAGCCCCCGCCTCATACCCCTGCAGACTTTGGCCCTTAAGTATGGAGGCTCATGTCAGACATGTATAAACCCTCCCCTGGACATAAGGATTCCTTTCTTTGATTTCTTGCTGGGAATTCTAGGAGGAAACCTGATCCCACTGAGTACAAACAGGGCCGTGCCACTTTCTATGTAACACTTTGAAATGTTCCCCCAGGAACAGCAGCCCAGGTGTAGCTTAGGGCCTATGTGTTTGATTACTCCACGTTCAACACTGAGAGAGCTACCAGACACTCTGTACCTGGGTATGAATGTTCTGGGCAATAACTGGCCTTGGAGAACAGAACCGTGAGTATTGGAGTCCATGTTGGGTGGGCTCCCAGGGGCAAGGGGAGGTTCCTGGGAGAGAACATGAAGGACACCTGGAAGGTAGGACATTTTGTAGACATGAAGCTGTGCCTGGCTCTAGTTGGGAGGTGGAGGCCTGACATCTGGGTGTCCTTCCCTGATTGAGATCATGGGGAGTCTTGCTGGGCTCCTCCTGGGGACTGCTGTCCTGGTTTGACTCTGGGCCCCCTTGTTACTCCCTCTGGCTTCCTTCCAAGAAGTCTGTTCTGTAAGAAGTTGGCCCTGGCTCTCCTGTCTTCCCTCAGAGAGGAGACTGTCATTCCTGACAGAGGGCCTCGTGAACCTGCAGCAGAGACAGGGCAGAGGGCCGGCTGGGAGGCTGTGCCGCTGACAGAAGATCTGCTTTCCCTAGAGAGAAGCTGCTTCGATGGAGCCCGGGAATACTTGCCCAGGGGAAAAGAGTCTTCAGCTCAGCTGCCATTTGTAGTGATGGCAAGACTACGCTGGAGTCTTCCCTTGTTCTGGGCATGAACATGCTCTCATGGCAGAAATATGACAAGCCCCTTTTCTCTCCCAGGGACATCTAATGCAGATCCAGTCAGAATCAAGGCAGAGACTTCTAGACAGGGAACCACTTTGGGAAGAAACGGAGGGTTGCTTCATCATTTGATGCCCCCCACCACCCCCAAACCTGCAGCCCGTGCCTTCCAGTCCCTTCTGATTGTAGCTCCTTTCTTTGGTTCTTTCTAGAGATTTCCAACTCTGACTGGGGCAAGGGAGAGAGTCATGAATGCTTCAGGGCTCCATCCTCTGCCATTCTCAGAAAGAAGGGAAAAATGTAAACACAAGACTGATGGGACTGTGTGTGTGTGTGTGTGTGTGTGTGTGTGTGTGTGTGTGTACGTGGGGGGGGGGGTCCTGTAGTGTGGAGAGAGCTGCCTGAACCATAGCCTTGTTATGATTACTTTGTTATTTCGTTTCTCTTTTTCCAGAAAAAAGAAGTGGATGTGTGGAATGCTTTGAGTTTAAAAACCCAGAGAATGAGGCAGTCTGCTACCCTGAGTGATGTGCACATGGCCTCTGTTTCCCCAGCTCGGGAATAAGTACAGGCTTTCACGGTTGCTGTCCAAACGAAAGGGAATGCATTCCTGAGGCACCATCTGAGCAGCAGTTCCTTAGTCCCTGTCTGTCATGGGTCCCTGTGATGCTGTAAGATGTGGAGCCGACACCCAGCACATCTCCTTTGTCACAGGCTTATCCTGATGTGACAGTCTTTGGTCAGCCTTGGGTCTAAGACCCACATTTCTCAAAGAAGAAACAAAGGGGCCTTGTGAGGCAGGCAGAAGTGGACCTAGGGTCGGAGTGTCTCCTGGTTTATTTTGCCATTAAGACCCATGCGTTTATAGAGTTCGAACAGTCCTGCTGGCCTGCCCAGGCACGTGGGCAGGGCTCAGAGCTAGCCCCTCTGTAGATGTCATTTCCTTTCACTGTCAACCACGTCACTAGCCACTTAATGTTAGCATTTTATAAAGGAGAAAATCAGGACAGGCCAGATGGCTGTTCTGGCTACCAGGGCTCAGTGCTGGGATTTAGAACTGTGTCTCTTCGGTTCAGACTTCAGGGGCTGCGTGGTAGAGAGGGAGAACCCACAGTCTGCAGGATCTTCCCCATTGCTGAGGATCCAGGGGAGTAGTCCCATGCTCCTGCCAGGGCTAGTTCCCCAAGCCCCACTCCCCACTCCCCACTCAGCCCTCTTAAATCCCCACTGAGCACCACATACTTACTGACTGTGTCCTGGACCACCTGACAACCCCAGATTAAGACTGGAAAGGGGACCTGCTCTTGACCTTGCCTCTGACCTCTGTCCACCCACCCTGTAAGGGAAGCCTGAGCTGGCTCCCTCTCAGTGAATCCCAGTGGCAGCCAAAGAGTATGAGAACCCTGGGCCCTCGGTGTATGCACTCTGCTTTTCATAGCTGCTCCCACAGCAGCCCTGCAGCCCTGCAGCCCTGCAGCCCTGCAGCCCTGCAGCCCTGCAGCCTCTGCCTGCAATGGGAAGCTCATGACTTTCCAAGGTAGCCAGCAACAAATCTAGATGGTTCCTGTTGTTATACCATTCTCATTTGTAAATTTATTTATTTATTTCTCATTTGTAAATTTATATATGCTTTAAATATTTTATAGATTCATGATATAAGCTATGTACTTTTATAAACTATATGTTGTCACATATAAATTTACATGTATTATATAAATTATTAAATACACATCACATATAAAGATCTTTTAACAATTGTTCATTTTAATTTAAACCCCAAATCTTTATTTTGTTTATTTACTATTTTTTCGTTTTGTTCTATTGAGATGGGTGAAACATGAATCTTAAAAGGTCTTATTAATAAAAAATATCCTGGAGCCAGATATTGGGGTGAGAGCTGAAAGATCAGAGAAACAGAACAAGCCAGCCATGTTCTTATCTCTACAAAATCCTCAGCCTCAAGAGAGAGACTTCCTGTTTCCTCATGCCTAATATACCTTTCTGTGCCCAGCCATCTTCCTTCCTTCCTAAAGGCATGTGCCACCACACCTGGCTCTGTTCCCAGTGCGGCCTTGAATTCACAGAGATCCAGATGGCTCTCTGCCTCCCGAAAATGCTAGGATTAAAGGTGTGTGCTACCACTGCCGGACCTCTACGTTGAATATAGTGACTGGCTTTGTCCTCTGGTGCCCAGGTAAGCTTTATTGGGGGTACACAATATATCACCACAGATGGGTGTGTGTGTGCCTCACTACACAGTCCCAGCTGGCCTTGCAGTCAGATCCTCTTGCCTTTTGCCTCTTGAGTGCTGGATTACAAGCATATGCCACCACATTCCACGTGGTGCTTACTATAAACTATTGCTACAGCGCTCATCTGTTGCCACTGTGTCCCTCTCTTCTCAGCCCACAGTGATGCTCAGAGCCTTGTCTCCTCCCTCTCATCCCCCCCGAAACCTGGAACCTGCTCTTCCCTAGTTTGTGGCTAATTAACTTTGCCAACTTTGTAGGCAAGTAGGCCAAGAAGGGTTTCTCTGTTCCATGGCGAAGACTTTATTTCTAGAACTGTCTACCAGCTTATCCAAATCGGGCTCTAGCCTAGCTGTTTCTGGAGAAGAGTGACTAAGAACACCTGGGAGACAGTTTGGCACTTAGGAAGCCCTATGAGAAGGAGATCTGGGCAGGAGGAACCAGGAGGCTGAGCTGGGAGAGGAGAGCAGGGTGGGTGGGGCACCACAGTGTGCTGACTCCTGTCCCCACATCCTATGTCACAGCAGCTTCTGGACCCTGAAATTCTGATTTGTGTGTGTTTTTTTATTATTATTAGTAATTATTATTAACATGCATTACCCTAGTGGTCCTCCTTAGAGTCTGCTGAGACTATCTTTCAGAGGTCAGTGATCATCGGCAGCTGGAGGAGGAGCCTGGCTCTGAAGCTGAGGATGTAGCCTTGTGTGGTCAGATGAAGAATGGAAACTGAGGGGAGCTCCTCTGGGGAAGAGAAACTGAGAGACAGGGACGGGAGCTGGAAGAGAACAGAAGAGTCTGAAGCTGGAGACGGCCTAGGAAGGCACAGGGCAGACGCAGCTGAAGCTGCCTTCAAGATTGAGAGGCAGACTTGGCGGGGGTGGGGGGGTAGGGGGTGGGGGTGGGGCTCTACAGGGACAGAGGGAAAGGGCGAAAAGATGAGCTGGGGGTGGAGGTCAGAGGTCGGGCCAGACCCTGCAGAAGGCCCCATGTTTCTCACTTCAGCCATTCCTCTGCAGGGGGCTTCTGTATGTGGTGGCCTCCCAGTGAGGTTGTCAGCCACAATCAGACATAGAAGGAGCTGAAGTTCCAGGCCCTGCCCAGGGGCCCGTCTAGTTCCAGGGCATCTGCAGGAGTCTGTCTCAACAGGCCTTGGATGGCCTGGGTGCTGGCAGCTGCTCCATCTAAACACAGGAGACTGAGCCACAGAACCATTCGGAAAGAGGGTGACAGTGGGTACCGTTTCCGGGCAGTCCTCTGTACAGACTTCACCTGACCCACCACACAAAAAGACCTGCTTTTCTCGATGCCTCTCCACCGAAATCAACACCTCGCATGCTGTACACTGAAGGGAAAGCCAAACCGTCAGCAACCAAGGGCCACAGACCGGAGCCAGTGGCTGCAGTTCCGACTGTCCCTTCACCTGCCTAGCTCTTCGGGCCGTGGGGGAACAGTGGACACTTTCCAGAGTATCACACAATAGCCTCTGTTTGGAAGGATCACACCAACAAGATGCTCCACAGGTTGAAGGACCCCAGCGTGCACTGAGCTGGCTCCCCCTTTCCCCATAGGTGTCCTCCTGTGTGACAGGCTGGGCTCTGCCTCATGGGTCCTGAGGCTTAATCCCATCATGCAGTTCAGTGTGGTGGACCCCGAGGATGTTGCAGGATGCATTTATTTGGGACTAGGGCACTTTGCCTCCTGCGATCTTTTCCAGTGTAGCTTTATTTCTTGGGCACAAAACAGCTATGGGAGGCTTAGGACTTTCCTGCTTGTAGGGTTTAGGGACAGAGAAGCTGGAAGGAAGTTTTGGTGGGAATTCAATCAGAAAGCGTTTCTTCAGTGTGTCCAGTTCTCAGCTGCACTGTTACACGGGGAAGGTATGTGGTACAGTGCATCGCTCCCCCAGCCCATGCACGTGCACCACATGCTCATTCATAGACACATGATTTAAGCACACTCATGCACAAGCACGCATGGTGTGAAAGAGAAAATACACATCATTTTTCACAGGCTGAGGGAGGAGCCTGGCAGTACAAGCTTTCTGTTGATCTTGGAACAGGCTGGAGTTAGCGAATTACCCCTCCTTGGAGCAGCCTGGGCATTCCTGGCCTGCGTGCTGGGAAAAAAAGGGTGAAGGATTAGTTTTCTGTCCTTTGATGGGGCAGTGGGGAGGCAAGTTGTGGCGGTGAGCGAGCGTGTGCATGCGTGTGTCTGTCCCGCAAGCTGGGTGGCTGGGTTTGGCAGGGATCTACAGTGGCCGCAACTCATCTTTGGAGGTCTTTGTTGATGGTTTCCACACTGAGGAAGTGTGCCTTGGGGTTGATTGTGTAAACTCCAGTCTCCTTTATGTATTGATGGCATTACTGAGGCAAAATGCCAGAGACCGGGATCCTCCATCTGCCCCAGGAGAGAGAACCCAAGTCCTCCATCAAAGTCAGGCTAGAATACCCAAGCCAGGCTGATGTCTGTGTCAGCTGCCACCTTAAAGGCGGCATTGACACCAACCACAAAGAGCTTGACTCTCTGGACTTGGAGAGCAGTGGCAAAGGATGGGACTCCACCGGCAGTTGTCCGGGTTGGTGTTCCTGACCCTCCACCCATCAGCTGGGAAACCTGGCCAGTCCCTCAGTTCTTTGTATCTGTTGACTCCTGTGTAAGTGAGGATGATAATGCTGAAACTGGTCATGAACAAAGGCTGGCAGGGCCTTTGGGTCCCAAGTGGAAAGTATGGGAAGGGTCTGCTCTATGTTGAACCTAAACAAGCCTTTGTTCTTAATACAGCCAACACACCACACTCTGCTCTGTGCTAAACCCTCTCTAGACATTTTCCCTGTAAGATGCCGTGAAGGGACTTCTGTATCATTCCTACAGAGGCCATTTGTGTTGAGGGTCTTGGTTAAGACCATTGACCAAGTACGGGATGAATATGGTCCAGAACTTGATGAAGCCAGTGAGCTTTGTGATAGTCAGGGAGTCACTTCCTGAGGTCACTCACTCCCTTTGGCTTGCAGTTTGGAGCAGGAGCAGGGCAATAGCCAGTGGCCTTTTGAAGATCACTGGGATTTATGTAAACAGGAGGTGGAGCAGAGGGCACTCCCCTATGTGGTAGTGTGGTAGGGAGCTCTTCAGGGTGGGTAGTAATCAATTAATAGGCTCGTGTGCATTTGAAACAGATGGTCTTCCAGAAATTCTCCCCCTGTGCAGCATGGCAGTGTGTGCAAGGACGTAGGAGACAGGGCCTGCTAACTGAATTTGTAAAGTGGTGTGAGAGTAATGTGCTTATGTAAAACCAGTGGACCAAAAATACAGACTAAGAAAACCCAAAGGCCGCACAATTAGTAATAGGGAACAAACATGCTATTTTCTCTCATTTTTTTTCTTGACATTGCCATGGAGGGTTTCCTCTCATTCATCAGAGACGAGAGCTTGATGACAGTCTCCAGGAGCTTGGCTGGCAGTCTGGGGTGGGCTGGGGGTGTTGCCAGGGGCCCAGGGACTCCTTAGCTCCATGCCTGGCTCTGGGCCTGACTTGTTGGATTTGAACTCTGTTCAGGCGGAATCTAGTCTTTTCAGGGAGTTATAGAACTCTGTCCCTCCAGCTGTGCCCTAGAAGGTTCTAGAAGGAGTCAGGCACTGTATCCTGGCAGGTAAGGAGCTATTAGCAGGGCTAGGGCTGACTTTCTGTGTGGAGCCCCCAGTTTTCTCCTGGCCTACCTTGTCCCTGTCTATCATCTACATGTGTGAGCTCTGGGGCAGGGTCCCCCTGTTGTGTGGAGGGTGCCTGCCTCCTACTCGGATTTCTATGTCCTGTTTGTTTTCCCCCTGCCTTGGGAGCTCATGGTTTGTACACCTGCCAGAAGTCCTTACAAAGGACTCTTGGGGACATTGGCTCACAGAAGAGAGCCACAGCTTAGAAGGCAGCCATCCTACTTGAACCAAAGGTCCTGAATTAACTGCTCCTGAAGTACACAGCTCCTGCAATGAGGCCCTGCCATCTTCTCCTGGCCACAGCCAACTGGGTCCCATGGAACAGTAGGATTCATCCAGAAAGGTACAGAACACTAAATTAGCTATAGGGGCCTAGGAGATGCCTGGTCCCTTCCTGAATGTGGCACTATAGATTAGTATTGGCCTTTGCTGAGCCAAGGTTTCTTGTTCCCTGCCTAGGACACTTAAGTTCTGAGAACTCAAGGGGAGTAGTGATATGAAAGTGACCAATGAATGCTTGTTGCACACCTGCTGTGTACATGACATGGTGCAAAATCATGGTGACTTGAACTAAAGCAACCAGTCACCTAGCAAACTAACTAACTGATTAACTAACATAATAATCAATCAACCAGTTAACCAACAGAACAACCAACTAATCAACCAAACAACCAGTCTATTGGATAGGTTACTAACCATCTTACCAGTAAATAAATTGACCAGTCAACAAACAAATTATTCAAGCAACCAATTAGTTAACACAATAACAAGTCAACCAGCTATCAACAAACAAAACTGCCCAATTAACCAGCCAGCTTACTAACTAATCAACAAACCAATATACGCACTGATCTGTCAATTAACAAACTGACCATTTAAACAGTCAACCAGCTAACTAGTTCATCCATCCACTAAACTAGTTGGCAGACTGATTGACTGGCTTGTCAGCCAGCAGGATAGGAGGTGTTGCTTACCTGAGGAGAGGGATGGGGAAGTCCCATGGCACAGGTGAGATGCCCCTTAGACAGACACAGAGGAGAGAGCTGGAGGAATCTACAGACACCGGTGAGATGGCCCTCTGGAAAGGGGTAGAGGGAGAAAGTCATGAAGTGTAGGGTGAGTTGAGATAGCCCATCCTAGCTCTTCCTGGCAGGTGCATTTTACAAGGACAGAGACAGGATGAAGGGCCTGTAGTTTACTCATGAATCCAACCGGTTCTGTGTATCAGGTGACACACCATGAACCCACCTTAAATTGCACATGGCAACACACTGAGGTGGGGGCCCGGATTGTATAGAAGGGAGGAGGCAAGCTGAGCACAGGGATTCCTAGCTCTGTTTCTTGAGGGCAGATGTCGTGTGACCAGCTTACACCCTCCCACACCCCAATGCCATGCCTTCCCTACCTCAATGGACAGTCGTCCCTCCGACTGTGAGCCAAAATCAGCCCTTCCATCCTGAAGCTGCTTTCTGTGGGGCCCTTAGTCAGAGCAGCAAGGAGAGCAGCTTGAACAGTGGATGCATCCCACGGTCTGCTGTGATGTGTCCTGCTTCTGCAGGTAGCAGCTCTCACTGCTGCTTCCTGCCTGGAGCTGAAGCTGCATGAGATCCTCCCCTAAAGCCAAGCAGGTGATGCCCTACACCCTCCACCCCCCAAAGCTGCAGCCAAACCTGGTTCTCCTTCCGCATTATCCACTCTCATTCATTTCTTTCTAGCTACAGAAAATGGACAGGGATACTGTTTTTCAGCATCTCAGCTGGTCTCAGCATCCTAGGAAACCTAGGTGGTTTCATTCATGTGCAGAGTACACACGGGCAGCCACAGACAGGGTGGGCACTAGACTTGTCCAAGGCTTCGGCTGAGCTCTATTTACAGCCAAGGACCAGAGCTGCATATGTGAAGTCTGGTTTTACACCCATTTTAATACATACCCTTCACTAATATTGGCTGGGTGCCCAAGTGCTGTATGGGACTCCTTTAGATTTGGGCTCTGACAAATTTGATTTTTTTTTTTTTTTACTGAAAATTACCCATTTTTTTTTTTTTTAACATTTAAAATGTTATCGAGCCATGTGGCCACTGCTGTCTTGGGCAGAAAACATCTTGGATGAATTTGCATTTTTAATTCTTGGCATTTTTATTTTGCTTTGGTTCCCAAAGAGCATTTTCCCCCCCTTCTTGGAGGAAACAGAACTAGAAAAAGAAGGTGGCCTGCAGCAGGGCAGGGGTGCCAAGTGAACGGAATTGTCCTGGTAACGTGTGTTCCCTCACTGTTAACTGCACCACGTTTTACTGTGTACCCCCACATTGGAGCCTGCCCGCCTCTCTCCAAACCCGGCCTCCCACAGCTGCTTACTGGAGTGACACATGGCTCCTTGATGGGTGGCTTCTCCTCAGGGTGGCTGCTGGGAGACTGGTTCTGGCCAGTGTGGGGGTCAGCACTTTGAGCCTGGGCCTATGTGACATATCACTGTCCTGTGCTCTCTGGCCACCTGTCCCACTGCCAAGCACTTGGGGCTCTTGACATGACCGGAGGAATTTTACCAAATGATGTTAGAGCTACATAGGGTCTTCCAGAACAGTGGGCCATGTCCTACATGGGGAAACTGAGGCTGAGAGGTGAAAATGAGGATGGGGTTCCCTTTAATGTCCCATGATTTAAAAAATACCTATCAGAGCCAAGCAGCAGAGGAGCTGGACATGGCTCTGTCCTAATCTTGAGGTCAGCCCAACCAAGAATAGAAAATTCTCCTACAGGGTATGTGCTCAGCAAGGGCCACTGGGAGCTCCCAGGTTGGGACACCTGGGTGTTTTCACCTCATTTCACAGTTCAGGGAGCCAAGGCTCAGCTCTGGCTCACATCTGTGTCTGCTGGGGATGCAGTCTGAAGGTCACCATATAGGCTGAAATGCAGGTGTACCCAGGATGGACAGCAAATACCCTCTGATGGCTAGGCCACGTGCTAGACACCAGGGGTCTATGGGGGACCAGGCAGACAGGAGCCCTCCCTGTGTGGAAATGGCATTTCAGTGAGAGGACCACAAACAAAAGACTAACTCCTAAGGATGGCCGTTTCATAGTCAACCAACACACAGAGAGGAAAATACAGAAGGGCAGGTGAAAGGGAGGGATTGAATGATGTCACAAAGAAGTTCCAGAAGCCAGCCAGGTGGTAATGGACTGAACCCAGCTCCTTTGACATCTGCTATTGCTTGCTGTGTGGACACAAGCAAGTTTCTCAGTCTCTCTGTGCTCCCATTTCCACCTCTATATAATGGAATAGCAGTGGTATCTGCTCCATAAGGTGGTTGTGCAAAAGACAGAAAGCACACATGTTTTACATGTGATGTATGCCACGCTCAGCCAAGTGCCTGACAGAATACCCCTCGGTGTGTGCTGAGTGCTAGTCTGCACCTGGTGCCAGCGTACAGTTCACACATTGCGTCAACTCCCCTCTCCCTTTAGCGACTCCATGAGACCAGTCAGCCTGCTTTACTAACTGAGGAAGCCACATTTGAATTTGTTAAAAAAACAAAAAACAAAACAAAACAAAACAAAAAAACTCAACAAAAGCCCCAAACCAAACAAACACTTCGAGACAGGGGACGTTGTTTCCTTCAGCCGGCGCCTTCCACAATATGGTGTGACGGGCCGGGAAAGCTTGGCCACAGATGGCATGCTTGGTACCAGCTCTGTTTTCCAAATAGCGGGCTCCTGGGCGTAAATGGTACTGCTCAGACACATGCTGCTGCCTGGCTCCCGGGAGGCTCCCACAAGAGCTTGCTTCTTGGCCCACAGCCCCAGGTCCGGCTCTCTTCCTCCAGATGGTGGCCATCAGAACCTTCCAGAAGGTGGAAAATGGGTGCTGATATTCAGGGTAACCCCTCCTTCTGCCAATGCCTTCCCTTTAAGACTTGCTTCCCACCCTGAGGTCTCTGGCATTGTGCGTAGGTACCTATGTGGCACCTTGAAATGACGTCACATCTCTAATCATTGGTGAAGCTGGGGCTTGAACCTGGTTCTTTTGGATGTGGTCCTGAGGCTAATGCTCCTTCCCAGGAGGAGTACTGAGTGCCCAGTGGAAGGCAGAAAGGAGCCCCGGGAGGTGGGATGATCATCTTCGCCCAGACGAAACCTCAGTTCTGACACTTCCAGGCTGAGGCAGCCCATCAGGCTCAGCAGCTTACTCCTTGACCCCGCGTTGCCGCCCCCACCTCACCCCCTTTTCTCTCCCCTCATGAGAACATGAGACGTGTCAGGTGTCTTCCCTATTATTATTATTATTATTATTATTATTATTATTATTATTATTGAGACAGGGTCTCTCACTGAACCTAAAGGTCACTCATTTGACTAGATTGTTGGTCACCTAGCCTCAGAGAACCCCTTGACTCCTTCTGCCTCTAGTGCTGGCTTACAGGTACATGCTGCCATGTCTGGCTATGGGTTTCATTTTACTTCTTTTCAACATGGACGTTAGGGACTAAACCTAGATGTGTATGTTTGTATGGCAAGCACTCTATTGACTGAGCCATCTCCCCAACCACCAAAGTCCAATTCTTTTTTTTTTTTTTGTAATTTATGCCAACTTTTATTTTTAGAATGAGAGATGTACATCATTGGTAATTTGAAGGAGAGAACGCTCTCTACCCCAGGGAAATTTCTTTACACATCCCATACAGTATTCTAATTTCACACAGAATATTTATCCTGCATAAAACTCTTTTTTTCTCTTTTCTCTTTTTTTTTAAAATTATTATTATATTTGTGTTTTAATTTTACACATCAGCCATGGGTTCCCCTGTCCTCCCCGCTCCCGCCCCTACCCCCCCCTTCCCCTCATCTCCTACCCTCCATTCCCACCTCCTCCAGGGCCAAGACTCTCCTGGGGATTCATCTAAACCTGGTGGATTCAGTCCAGGCAGGTCCAGTCCCCTCCTTCCAGGCTGAGCAAAGTGTCCCTGTGTAAGCCCAAGGTTCCAAACAGGCAGCTCATGCACTAAGGACAATTCTTGTTTTATAAGTCAGAGGTCTTGTACACAGAGCAGGAGCTGAGGAACAACCTGTCTATGGGGTACCGTGCCTGAAAGGAGTTAACGAGATGAACTCCCCAACTTACAGTAAGCTCAATTTTTATTCCTCTTTGAACAATGCCAGGGGATCCTGACATTTTAGATCAATGCTGTACTTATTCATAAGTCTAATAAGCTAATCTTCATCTATAAGTTCACATATCAAAACCAACCCTTCAGTTGAACTTGAACTATTCGGTCCCAGCACTTGTGAATTCAGCTACAGGATCTGTTAGGAAAATACGTTCCTAACAGCCTGGCCCTCTCTGGACCCTTGCTGCACTGGAGCATCATCCTGTGCCTTAACAGTAGATGTGAAATGTTCTAATAGCCAGTGACTGGACCTACCACTTAGGACAGAGGACACAGGGGTCCAAGGCCAGTATGGCTAAAACTTAACATGTGAACTACATTCCACTTGGAAATACGGGCCTTCAGTTGTAGGCTTGAATCTCAGCTTCACTGTTGGGTGTGTGAGTAGTTCTGTGAGGTCCTACCCCCCATTTCTGAGAAGTAGAGACCTTAAAATCTCTCAAGTGGGATCTAGTGGGCTCACCAGGTTTGGGATCCTTCTGGGGGAGTGACCCCTTCCCACTCAGCTATTGACTCTGGGCTTCCTTCCTTCCTCCTGGTTTCTACTCTTTTGGAAACTTCATTTGGTTTTGGCTCCTGAAGACCCGTTCTTCTGGAAAGCACTGTCTCTCTTCCCATAGTAACCCAAGGAATGGCTTACTAGACAAGAGCTAATGACATTCACGTATGCACAGCAGCTGTGGTAGAAAGACATTCTAGTGTGTCCATGTTGACAAGGGGAGGCTCCCGACACAGGCAGAACCTTTGAGATCATACCAGGGAGTGGGGGAAACCCAAGAGAGGATGTGATCCAGAAAGCAGGAAGCAAAACTATGTCCTGGAACACTGCAGTGTGTTGACCCAAGAGCTAAACCCTACAATACAGGCACTGATCAGCTGGGGGCAGGTCTTGGTCCCCCTCAGATGATCTGTGGGCCTTTTGACTTTTGAGACAGGAGATGTTACATGGATCCACTCCAGGGAGCACACTGAGGGACAGCTGACTCCCTCTTCCAGCCCATCTGCTTCCAGGTAGAGATGAGCTGCAAGCTCATCAAATCCATCTGCGGCTCTCTCTCCTGCTCGGAGGAGAAGGTCACAGCCAGGACTCCGTACTGTGTGCAAAGACAAACCTATATTTCAAGCGTACAGTGTACTCAGGGCTTGAATGGTGCCCCCCACACCTTTCTCTTTCAAATGCCAAGCTCTTGGAGGTATGCATCAGTACCCCTGGGTTTCAGAGCGAACGTGGAGGTCCTCCACGTCCCTCCAGTGGGACAACTCACAGTTTCTCTTAAGAGTTTTGGTGCAAAAAGCCAAAGGCATTGGAGGCAGGAAAAGATGCAGGGCTCTTTTAATGTGCTTTTCTGTGTCTATAGTAGAACATTCTGAGCAAAAGCAACTTGGGGAGGAAGGGGTTTATTTCACTTTACTGCCCACACTCCATTTCTAAGGTAGCTAGAGCAGGAACTTGAGGCAGGAAGCTGGAGGCAGGAACTGAAGCAGAGGCCATGGAGGAACTCTGCTTACTGGCTTGCTGGATCATGCTTAGCTACTTTTCTTACATAGCCCAGGACCCTCTGCCTAGGGATGGTGCTGCCAACAGTGGTTTGGGCCCTGCTACATCAATCATCAATCAAGACAGTCTCATAGAGACATGGCCACAGGCCAATCTGATCTGGGAAATTTTTCAGGTGAGGTTCCCTCTTCCCAAGTGACTCTAACTTATGTACCATTGTTAACAAAACTAACCAGAGCAAGGGCTGATGGAGCTGGAGGAGGGATCTGTGTATCAGAAACCAATGGGGCCTTCTAGGGAAAAGAAATCCTGGAGTTCCCGCAATCCTACGTCACTGCGATCAGGTCTTACATGTTTTGAAGGAAAGGTGGAATTCCTGAGTGCCTGACCTGGGTGATATTATAAAGTTGTGTTAGCTATTCTTGTCTGTCAACTGACTGCATCTGAATGAACTAAAACCTAAGTGGTTGGGCACACCTGGGAAGGATAGTTCTTAATTAATTAAATTATTTGAAGTGGGAAGACTCAAGTCTACCGGGAATCCAGTCACGTGTTCTGTGGGCAGCCTATATAAAGACATGGAAGGAGGCAGTGTGCTCTTTTGCTTGCTTGCTCTCATCTTGCTAGCAAGTCCATTCCTTCACTGGCATAAGAGCTACTTCTTTGCAATTCTAGCATGTACTAAAGACCAGCTCAGGCATTTAACCTTGTGGACAGAACAACTCTGGATTCTTGGACCTTCTGCTGGTAGAAATCCATTATTGGACTAGATTAACCACAACCTGTAAGTCATTTGAATAAATCCCATTTGTATCTGTACTTCATTCTATAAGTTCTGTTACTCTAGAGAACTCTGACTAAAACACAAGTCAACCCATAGAAGGTGCCTGGAGCTTCTTTCAGTGGTGGCAACTGAACTCAGGTCTGACACATAGCAAGTTCCTTACCACTGAGCTTTTTATCCCCAGTCCTGACCTAAGTCCAATGCTCTGCTCATGCAGAAATTCTCAACCATTTTGAGCAAGGGACCCCATGGTTCCCTTTTGTTCTGGGCTCCATAGATGACATGCCAGTCTTGCTTTAGAGAGAGGGGGTGCAAGACACTTTAGCTGAGAGTCCTCTCACAGTCAACACCGGAGCTCTCTGAAGCCTTGATCGTGCTGTCCCAGCACCCCAACATCCTTTTAATGCACATGCTTTTCCCTTGAATTCTTTCCACTGGAAGTCATCAATGGACCTGGATCTACCTGTAGAGGAGGCCAGAAAAGGAAGCACTCGCTATGCAGAAGCCAGATAAATAGTGTTTCAGTAACTTTTGCTATGGCCTTTTTATCCATAAATTTAAGTCACACAAATGACATCCAATGTACCACATATTCTACTAAAGCGTCAGAGAAAAGTAGCAATTGAGATTTAAAAAAAAAAAAAAAAAGAAGAAGGAAAAGTAGCTGGGTGTCATGGTGCCTGCAATCCTGACTCTCAGGAGGCAAAGGTAGGTGGATTCCCGCAAGTCTGAGACCAGCCTGTCTCTATATCAAGTTCCAGGCTAGTCAGAGTAACAGAACAATACCATGTGTTGAACAAACAAACAAACGAACAGTGCACTGTATGAAAACATAATAGAAAAGTGATTTAAAATAAGGATCATTATAATGAGAAGTACCTGCATTTGAGGTAAGAAAAAAATAATAGGCATTGAAATATGTGCTGGTTAGTGTGTGTGTGTGTGTGTGTGTGTGTGTGTGTGTGTGTGTGTGTCTGTGTGTGTGAACTTGGCACACATCTTGGGTCATCTTAGAAGAAAGAACTTGATTGAGAAATCATTTTTATCTCACTGGTTTGTAGGCAAGTCTGTGGGACTTTTTCTTGATTAATGATTGATGTGAGGCCACCCCTGGGAGGTGGTCCTGAGCTGTATAAGAAGGCAGCTTGAGTAAACTATAGGGTGTAAGCCAGTAAGCAGTGTTCTTCCATGGCCCCTGCATCAGCGCCTGCCATCAGGTTCTGGCTTAAGTTCCCTTTCTATATGCCGAAATAAGTAATCCCCTCCCCAAGTTGCTTCTGGTCACAGTGTATGTCACAGCAATAGAAAACAGACTCGGGCAAAACAGAAGGGAAGTGTAACTGTTTAGTCTAACAGCCTAAGTATTCAGCCAGCTAAAACAGGGAGAAGAACACATAAATTAAGACGGTGTGTCTTCCCATCTCTAGGACAAATTTGAAGGCATACATTGTTAAGGACATGACTTCTGAGGCTGGGGCAGGAAAAACACAAGTTCAAAGCCAGCCTGAACCACACAATGAGACCTTGTCTCAAAAAAAAAAAAAAGTTCTCAGGTGCAGTGTAGGGGTAGAACTGTTGTCTAAAGTATACGAGGCTCTGCGTTCAATCCCTAATATAAAGATGATTAAAGATACAGAAAATATAAAGCAGAACTTACGTCAAAATGAAGTATTTCAATATGTGGAATAGTCAATTAAGACAAAAGAAATATCAGCTTTGAATCAAATACAGTGATGGGATATGGATATGGAATGGGAATCTCCAGTGTGAATTTAACAAGATGAAAATTGTTGGAGCAGAAAGGAAAACACAAAAGAGAATTCAAATAGCTGGGGTTGAAAACTAAGTTCTTATGTATCTAAAGAAAGATGGATGGCAGGCAGTGAGGTGATATGTAAAGTTGTAATGTTTGATAACTTTTCAAAGGCCATGAAGATCCACACTTAGTCACCCCTAGTGAAACTTCAGAGTATCAATAGTAAAGAGAAAGTCACCAGGGCACCAGAGATAGAAATACACCCTATTTCCCACAAAACAGCTGTCAAAGTGCCCACCAGTTTCGCAAGAACAGCAACATATGCCAGAAAGAAACAGAAATACATCTTTGAGGTTGACAGAAAATAACTATGAATACACAATTCCATTCTCATCAAACTATGGTTTAAGGGGCAAAATATCAAAGATATTTTTAGATGATCAGAACACAGGATAGAAACCACACACATATGCTCCTTAATGTAATTATTACACAAAACACTTAAGGAAGCAAAACATTCCAGAAGGAAGGAATGAGATATAAAAAAATTGAAATGTAAAGATATGGAGTGACTCAAAGAATAACTTTTAAATCAATAGTAGAATACAAATTAATACAGAAAACTTGATTTATCAACAAAAGAAATAAGAAGGGAAAACATTCAAAAAAGATAAAAAGGAAGCATGAAAGGATAGAGCTATATACGTTAGTATGTACAATAAATGTAAATGGGTTAAACTCATAGCTAAAAGACAGACTTCAGATTACATTAAAATCTTGTAAGTATATAATGACATTTGGAAATTGAAGTGTAGAGAGGATATATTAGGTATTTACCAATCAAAAGGAAATTAGTATAGTGTCCTTACTGATGGATTTGTAGAATTTAACATGAAAGCATTACAAGTAATATTTAAATTAGAAAGGTCTGTTTTACTTGATAAAAAGAATAACTCTCAGCCAGGCTTGGTGCATGCCTTACATTCCATCACTTGGGATCTCTGTGAGTTTGAGGTCAGCCTGGTCTACAGAGTGAGTTCCAGGACAGCTAGAGCTATACAGAGAAACCCTGTCTTAAAAAAAAAAAAAAAAAAAAAAAAAAAAAAAACACTCTCCAAGACTCCAAGATAACTTACCAACCATCAGTTTGTACATAAGCGGTAGCTATATAGTTTTAAAATATAAAGAGCAGTGGCAGCCCAAATGACAGACCTGCAATGATGATGTTTTCTAATGCTACATAGATTATTTGAGAAAAATAAAAACTGAGAATACAAAACAAAAACAAAAAAACCCCAGCCCTAAACAAACAAAAACCTAAACAACTAATCTAAAAGAATACATTTAGAATACAATTATTCTCAAGTATACGTTGACTATCCACAGATAAGTTTAATGTACTTGACTATTAAGAACATCAAAGCACATTGTCAATAGTAGTTACTACACAAACCATACCCTCTCGCCACATGAGCAGCTTGAAATAATAATGATAAACAACCCTTCCATGCGTGTTTGGAGACATTAAATATAAAAGAAAATTTTACAGATATTACAGGTTAAAGAGAAAAACAAATACATAAAACTGGGTTATAATGAAACCATTACATGTAAAAACGTGGACAAGGCAGGCAAATTTCAACTCAGAGAGGGAAATAGCTTCATGTGAGTTCATTAGGAAATACGAAGTGTAGAGAGGGTCCAGGGAAGTTTCTAACAAGATTTATTTGTGCATGTTGCCTTCCTGCTGTGTGACTACACAGATTCTTTTGTATGAATCTGAAGAAGAGACAGATAGGTAGAGGTAGATAGATGGATAGATAGAAAACCATGTGTCCATATGCATAGAGATAGACACACAGAAACAATGGCATGTACATATATAGAGATAAATATGACACACACGCACACACATACAGCACATAGACACACACACACACACACAGGTAAACACATACACAGACATACAGAGAGATACATGGACACAGCCACATTAAAACAGAGAATTCTGATATCTCTTTTAGTGAAAAAAGGAAATTATTATTTTAGTATTTCTTGTGTGTATAGATGTTTTGCCTGAATGTGTATCTGTGTATTGCATATGTACCTGGGGCTTGTGGAGGCCAAAAGAGGGTATCAGATCACTTGGGAGTGGAATTACAGATAATTGTGAACCACCGTGTAGTTGCTGAACCTGGGTCCTCTGCAAGAGCAGCTGGTGGTCTTGACTGCTGAGCTCTCTCTCCAGCCCTGGATGTCTCTCCTAAGGAGAACATCATCCTTACCCACCCTTCCTCAATTGCTCTTCACCGTCTCTCAGGCCTGTCTCCAAACACAGTCACATTGAGGTTTAGGGTTTCAGAATACGAACCCAGGGGTCTAATGATTCAGTCTGCAGTGCAGATCATCAGCTGATGTGTGATTCTGAATCTTCCTGATCAACCAATAACGAGGAGAAGAAACCCAAATGCTTTCCCTGGAGAAGAGACCACATGGGACAGTACAGATGAACAATGTCTCTAGCTTCTCTCAGAAACCACACATGCCCGGGGACACTGTAAGGACACCTTTTAAGTGTGAAAGAGAAAAAAAGAAAAATCTAACCTTGGCTACTTAGAATTTTATATCCCAAAAGAAACCTTCCAAAAAGTGAAATAAAGACATTTCCAGCCTGACCAAAAAATAAGAATATTTGTCACCAGTAGACCTGTGCTAACAACAAGTGTCGAACCAAGGTTTCTATGTGGAGGAGACTCTTTCCATGCAGAGCTTAAGTCTATAGAGAAGGAAGGAGCCAAAACAGCAACTTGGTTGGTATGTGCTGTTGTGGGACAGATTTTTCCTGGGAGACACTACAAACACACACCTCTACACACACACACACACACACACACACACACACACACACACACACACCTATACATACACACCTATTCACACCCACCCACCTACACCTACACACACACACACACACACACACACACACACACACTCACCCCAGATAGACAGTCTATGGCAGATCAAAGTACAGATACCACCAAAGTCCAACTTGGTGAGCTAATGAGTTATATTGGTGTTACTTACAGGAATCTGGGTGAGGGGCCACTTGCAGGAGGGCATCACCAAGGCCCACCCCAGCTTGGGTGACAGCTTACAAGGCTGGGAACCTGGAGTGCCCTGAACAACCTGTAGGCAGCTGCACAGGTTGGAGGGCATCCTTTCCTGGTGGCTCAGCTGGTTTGAAGCTCTTCCTGGCAGCTCAGCCAATTCCTGCTTTTTTCCAAGTTGCTTGACACATCTGAGAGTCTCCTTTGCAGCTTGTCTTGTTGGAAGGTCTGAACATGGCTCTCAGAAATCCTTACTGTTTATTATTGAAGAGAGGAGCCTAGTGAATCTGGTCAGTTTCTGGTACTTACTGAAGCTATTTCAGAGTTGTTTACTTTCTGTCTTAAGGAGTTCCCTTGAAGGAGGGAATGTTTCAATCATGGAGGAATTTGCTATACAATTCACATTGTTCATAAATGATAATTGGCTGATGAATATCAGTCTGTGGAGGGTTGATAACTATAGAAATAAAGTATACAGCAAGATAACACAAAAGATGCAGAGAGGAAAGTCCAGGAAAGATGCAGGTAAAGTTAGTTAATGCTAGGCTACATGGAGTTACAAAACCATACTCTATGCCCCAAGAAAACAATCAGAAATAAACTGAGGAGGCGAGGTAGTAAGCCTGGTGCACTGATGGAACAAATTCAGGCAGGGCACCTTTTATTTGAAGTGTTTGGGACCAGAAGTGTTGTGGATTTAAGGTGTCATTGGATTCTGGTATATTTGCATCTATGTGGAGTGTGTCAGATACCTCAGGAATGTCATCCGAGTCAGAAATGGGAATTTTATGCATGGCTCGAACAATATTTTAAAAATATTATACAGTATTTAAAACATACCTTTGGTTCATGAAACCAAGTTTCATGATATATCTTTCGTCTCTCACTCATGGCACTAGGCTACCACTCAAGGAGCCGTAGACTTTTGAAGCATTTTGGATTTTTGGATTGGGGATATTTGACTTGTAGGAAAAACACTCAAATGAAGGCAGGGGAGAGAGGGAGGACAGAACAAAATTGCAACAGAGTAGATTTAAATGCAAACACACCGTGTCAGTTACAAGTGGGCAGAACACTCTGATTGAAAGGTGGTGATCCCAGACGCTTCAAGTAGAAATAAATGGGCAAAGGGGTCAAAGGTCACAACATGGAGGCCAAGGGCAGGGGAGAGCAAGGGCTGTGTTCTTCCGAGAGGAGGAAACGGACTACACCCAAGATGCAGGGCACAAATGATGGGTTTGTCAGGTGACACAGCAGTTCTGGGAACCTCATCACATCTTCCAACTACATGAAGGAAAAGTGGCCACAGTAGTGAGAAATGAGGAAAGGATGATGGAACATGTGCATGCGTGTGTGTGTGTGTGTGTGTGTGTGTGTGTGTGTGTGTATGTGTATATCTATGTGTGTGTATGTGTGTATATATATATGTGTGTGCATGTGTGTGTATGTGTGTATGTATGTATGTGTGTGTATGTGTGTATGTATGTGCATGTGTATATGTATGTATATGTGTGTATGTGTATATCTATGTGTGTGTGTGTGTATGTGTGTGCATGTGTGTGTATGTGTGTATGTGTGTGTGTGTGTGTATCTGTGTATGTATGTGCATGTGTATATGTATGTATATGTGTGTATGTGTATATCTATGTGTATGTATGTGTGTATATATGTATCTGTGTATGTATGTGTATGTGTGTATGTATGTATGTGTATCTGTGTATGTATGTGCATGTGTATATGTATGTATGTGTGTGTGTATATGTGTATGTGTGTGTGTATATGAGTAGGTGTGGAGTCTACCATAGTTGGAGGTTAAACAAAACCCTTCAAAGAAGAGCCATAAAGAAAGGAGACAATCATTTGAATGGAAAGAAGATGAAAAGAAAACAAAAATTCTGAGGGTTTTGGAGGGAAACACCACCTTAAGAAAGCAGAACCTGGGTATGGGGTGCACACCTCAAATCCCAGCGTTCAGGAGGCTGAGTCAGGAGCACTAGACCAGCCCTGTACACAGCTTGACCCGCACTCCACAAAAAGAACAAGAAGAAAATCCAACAGAAGAGCACCTGAATTAAAAGCCCAAATAAGCCAGATGAAGGACATAGAGGGCGGCAGGCAGTGGGACAGCAAATAGAAAACACTGGAGAAAGAAATGAAAGAACCAGAGTTTGTTCTCCAGAACTGTGGTGTGCTGCAAGAGCCTTGTACTGATTGGGGTTATCTACTAAGTGGGAATAAAATAGAGGCTCTTAGCACAGAACCTGCAGACATTCAAAAGGCATAAGACAGCATGAAAAGATCTGCAGATGTGTAAAAGGTGGCCCTGGTTTGTTATTCCTCAGGAGGCTGAGGCAGGATGACCCCAAGTTCAAGGCCTGCCTGGCTACAGGGATCATTCAAGAACTGTTTGACCACCTAATTGAGGCTCTGTCTCAAAATACAAATGCATTGGTATCATTAACAAGATATGCTAAGGTAGTGTGTGTGCCTAGTGCACTTGAGGACCTGGGTTCAAATACCACAGGTGTGTGTGTGTGTATGTGTGTGTGTGTGTGTGAACTATTAATGAATTACCTTAACAATCTTTAGTTCCTATAACTAAAAATATATTTGTATTTTATATGTATGTTTTGCTTGCATGTATGTGTGTATACTGTGTGTGTACCTGGTGCCTTCAGAGGCCAGAGAAGGTATCAGACTCCTTGGAACTGTAGTTACAGATGTCTGTGAGCCAACAAATGGGTGCTGGGAACCAAACCAAGGTCCTTTGCAAGAACAGCAAGTGCTCTTAACTGCTGAGCCATCTCTCTAGCCCATTAATGCCAATAATTTAAATGACTTCTATGAAATGGACAAAATATTTGAAATATGTAGCTTGTTAGAATAGATGTAAAGAAATTAAAGGTATCAATAATCAGAATTTCATGCTTAAATGGTTCAATGGGAAAATTCAGTTAAATATCTAAGTAAGAAATACTGATACTAACATGTAAATGTTTTCGTGAAAGAGAAGAAAAAGGAGCCATTGCTGTGATGGTGTGATGTGAACTGACATAAAGAAAATATAAACCAGTTTATGTTGTGAATACATAGGGAAAGTTGTTACAGCATACTGCCATGTTGGGAACATTCCTGAGATACTGCTAAGATGCAGGGTTGTTTTGACCTCAAAAAGCGGTCAACATATTTCACATATTCCCATTGAAGCCAAAGAACATTATATGATTATTTTAAAATCATCTGACAATATTTGACACACATAGAATATCAAAAGTAACAGAAAACTAGGAAGAAATGGAAAAAAATTCAACCCAAAAGCTCCTGAGGAAAACATGTATCAATATCATGTGTAATAATGAAAGTGTAAATTTTCCCTCAAGATCAGTAACAGGCCTGGATGGCTGCACTGACTAGAGGTGCTAGACTATGTGATAAAGCAAGAAAAAGAAACAGAAATTGCAAAGATTGGAGAAGACATAAGTCATCTTTCTATGAAGATAACATGAATATGAACATTTAAATGATGAGTCTGTCAGAATGGTATGAGGTGAATAAATCTGTTCCTTGGAGAAAACCAAGATAGAGAATCCATTGTATTTGTATTACAGATGTCTCTCAGTATCCATCCAGCATTAGTTCCCAGATCTCTCATAGATACTAAATTCTGCGCAGTTCAAAACCCTTAGTGAACGGCTCTGTGTTCTTGTATAACCAGCACACATTCCCTCCACTTACTTAAGTCAACATTAAATTAATAATAATAGCAATAAAATATAAATACTCTGTAAGTAGTTGTTAGCTAACACAATTCTAAGGAATTGTGTTAAGGGGAAAAATGTCTGTTTAGCATGGATCTTCTCCCACCCCATGTTTTTGATTGAATTTGCAAATGAAAAGGGCAACTGTATTAGCAAGAATGATCAGAAATGTAGAATGCTTAGGAACAAATTGAATGAGGTGTTAAGCCCACAAAATACTCCTGAAGGAAATTAATACCTAAATGCATGGAATGATACACTAGACAGTTGGGGTGATGTGGCATAAGGGAGACAGTTGTTAAGATACTGGTGGGGGCAGGGAGCTTTGTCTTTCTCTGACAGCACCCTAACAACAGTTGTGAGATACTCAGCCCCTCTGACTACTCCTCCTGTAGTCATCCCTGGCTGCTGGACTCTCCCTGAGTTAGGTGACAGCCTCATTTTGTTTTCCTCCTCTTGGCTAGAAGCCACTACAATACAGCCTACATCCTCAAGGACTCCTTAATCTAAAAGGCATGTTGCATCAATTCCCGCATCATTGATGGTTCTTTGCTTTCAAACCAAGGCTTAAATTTGGACCAAAACACAAAAACATGTATATTTAGAAGTCTTAGTGGTGGCTCACAGACTAACTGGTAGCTGAAGACTGAAATGGAGTTGGTGACATTTTGGGGATCCAGGAAGGAAACCTAAGGTGTCTTTGTTCGAATCAGCATGTCACCAGTGGGTTAAGCCAGCTCCTTCTACTACCTTGTGCCATGCATGTCCCTGTAAGGGTCAGGTGGGTGTCTCTGGGTCAGGTGACTGGCTACCCCATCAAGACTATGCATTGTAGCAGATGTTTCTTGGGCAAAGTAGCTGTGGACACTGTCAGCAGCGACTCTCCCACGTTTCCCTGACCCTGAAATGCTGGTTTACTCTCAACTTTCAGGTCTCAATCCAAATGCTGTTCTCTTAGAGTGTCCTTTCTAGATGACTCTGCCTGAAGTCATGTTTCTTTAATCTCCTTTCTTTCCTTCTTCTTCCCTGCCCTCCATCCCCCACTGTGATGTGTTGATTTCTTCAGATGTATTTATTGTCTCGGACTCTCTCCTTGCTCCCTCTGTGAAGAGGGCTGGTTCACTCCTGAAAGTGCAGCTATTGCCAATGCTACCTTACCCTTCTCTGCATTCCCAACCCCTGAGACCTGGGAGCATCTTGCAGGCATTGTGGACCAGGTGAACAAGTGTGTGCCCATGGTCACATCCCACCGAGGTGGCAAAACCAACCTGGCTTCCTTTGCATGTCCACAGGTCCATATATATGGAGTCCAGTCTGCGGAGAGGACAGACACACACACACACACAGAGAACACAATTTCAGTCAGTTGAGGCAATTACCATTTATAACACGAAAGCTGGTGACATGTAGATAGCTAACTGCAGATGAGTGGATTAAAGCAAGAAATAAAAAGACTGAAGAGAATTAGGAAGAGCAGAGAAGCCAACAAGACTTGAAATAAACAAATAAACACCTCGCTCCCCCGCCCACAACTGCTTTCTCTTCTCCTTCTTCTGAGTCCCAGATTGAGCCTTGCCATCTGCAGGGCTGTCTCTAAGGCTGGTGGGAGAGTCCTAAAAAGAAACCAGAGAAGCTTGCCTACAAAAGCCTGGAATCCTGGTATCTCTTTTGTTTTCACCCAAGTCTGTGGCCACTGACCCTCCTCTCTCACACCGCGGGTGGATAATAAGCCCCCTTCTCAGGCATCAAACTGCTCTTATACATTTTAATGTGACCTTAGACGCTGCTTTTCAGAAATCAGAGGCCCATCTGACTGCACTTGAGTTTGAATTGAGCTAATGGTATTCACCTCATCTTTAGATGCAAAATTGGAAGATAAAAGACCTTGATGTGAAAAGAAGGGGAGGGGGGATGTGAGAGCAGTGGGGGCTGGATGGGTGGCAGGGGGCAGGAGGGGGGAGCAGATTAGAGACAGTGCTTAAAAAAATCATGTGATTGCACGGTGATAACAAAATGTCTCCTCTCTTTCCAATTCCCTGTGGGCTCCAGGGATGTCCTTAATGCTTTTTAGTTTTAATGATAGAATCTCTTTATTCCTGGACCAAGAAAAAAAAATGTTTCTGCATATGTGGCTGGGAGATATGCTGACCTTTATCAAATCTTACTTTTTAAGAAATCAGATGCAACAGTTATTGTAATATACCAGGTCTGCAAGATGAAAAAAAGAAAAAGAAAGAAAAGCCAAGACAGGGAGAGAGGGAGAGAGGAGGAATCTGAGGTGGTTTAAGTTTGATAAAGACTCCGTGCTTCCTTTTAGATCAATGGTGATGGTGTTTCAGGTTTATAAGGGACACCTGGGTGATGGGGCACCCTTGGGGTGTCCTCTTCAGATCAGAGAGAAAAACTTTTTAAATGAGAGCACACTTGGTTCCTGTCTGTGTCTCATGGACTCAGCTTCATCCCTCACAGGGAGCCAAGTACATGCAGAAGAAACTAGCAGGTATGGCGGGACCAGCCTCCTCCCAGGAACTCCTTACAACTCAAAGAAAATCAAATGCGCGTCCTCTGGAGACAGGCTGCCTGGTTCCAGTTTTGACGTGCCTGCTGTCTGTCAAAGGCCACCAGAAGACTTCCCGCCACTAGGACTCAGTCACCCCAGGATGGAGGAGGCCAGGTGGGCCATCCATCAGTCGCACACCTGGCCTGCCTAAAGGAGACAGCGGCAGGGAGGGGCTGTGGACATCAGTGGGACCCCAAGGCACCGGCGAGAGTGGATCTGGATTTTGAATTGCTCAGACAGGACCCAGGCCTCCGGGTGCCTCCATGCAGGACATGTTTGTACGGATTCATCAGAGCAGAAGGAGTGATGGGTTGGGCTGGGTTAGCCTCTGGACTCCACAGAAGCGGCCTGTATCTAGGGGGTTGGGTGTTCAGGGTTTGCAAGTCCTGTGTGTTTTGACTTCTGCGGTGGGCATGCTGACTCAGATCCAACAGTAAAGACACTACAGATGAGCTTTGAATGTGTGTGTGTGTGTGTGTGTGTGTGTGTGTGTGTGTGTGTGTGTGTAAATGCCTACATGAATGCATGCATTGATGCATCTGTGCATGATGGTATGCACACACCTGTGTGCGTATGTGTATAAGGATCAAAGACAACATTGGCTGTTATTTCTCAGGCACTATTCACCTTATTTCTTTAAGGCAAGGATTCTCCAAATAGGCCAGGCTGGCTGGCTAGCCAGCCTTAGGGATCTGTCTGTCTCAGTCTTTCCAGTAATGCTGGTATTACAATTGCCACCATGTCTGGCTTTTTAAAAAATGGACTCTGGACATTAAGCTCACGTCTATGTGCTTGCAGGGCAAGCATTGAACTTACTGACCCATCCCCTCGGCCCCCTCAATAATTTTATTTTATTTTTTAAAGATGTGAAGATATTATTTGTCCCTACTCAGCACAGCCACTCTGCTTTGGGGATCCCCATCCTTCCTGAGAATGACCATATTCTGGATGGCTTCAGACAGGCTGAACCTAACCAAGGTGATTTGTGATGTCTACTTCCAGCAGAATATCCTGTGTGGCCCTGGCTTGGGACGAGAAGGTGGCACTCCAGGGTCTCTGTAGCTCACAGCATTTGTGTAACAGAATGTGGCAAATGTACCTGAAGCTGAGATTTACAAGTGTTTAAAATTCACCCAGACTGGATCCTCAAGATTAACACACACACACACACACACACACACACACACACACACACACACACAAAACAAAACTACTGATAATCTGCTTTTAGCCTGATTTACTTATGCTCCAGGAAATTTATAAAAAGATGTGTGGATGTTTAATATGTTTGCAAGGAAGTGAGTGTGTAAAAGGTGTAAAAGGTGTGCCGTCAGGTCAGAGTTAGTTGAGTGGGATCACACAACACAGGTGCCGGCTAGACTGGGAAATAGAACTGAGATCTTGGTGAGCAAGACAGAGATGTGACCTTAAGTCACAGGCTGAACGCAGGCCCAGCTTCGTGGCACCCAGAATGGAGAATGCCCAGGCTATCTCATTGGCCCATCAGCTCAGGTGCCGGGGTGAATCCCCTTCCTGTTGCAGAGGGTCAGTCTTAGAGGCTGACTTGCTCAGAGCCCCTGAGGACATAGCCAAGTTCAAAGCAGACTCTCTCCTTCTGAGTTCCTGTGTGCTGGGGCATTCCACTGTCCCTTTTGGAGGCATTGTCCCTAGGGTGTGGCCCTGTGGAAGGACAGGCTGGCTCCTTTCCTGAAAGACACACCTGCAGAGTGCATGGCCTGGCTTGTGCTGGGAATTCTCTTGGTGCCAGGAAGGTTCCCAGCCCCTAGGGCCTGGGAACTTTCTTCCTATTGCTTACCCTAAGCCTGAGGAGAACTGGCCCTGCTCTTCCTAACCTTGTCCTGACCAGTCCTCAAAAATGCAGTCTTGGAGAGTGGAGGTTAGGGAGGGCCACCCAGTCAATCCTTTGGATCAGGGCCACTTTGTCTGAAAAATCCTTCAGGTTTTCAGGTCCCTGCCAGGGCCTCTGCGATCCTGGCCTGAGTTCCCCCAACCTGCTCTGGCTACCTTAGTGAGGTAAGGGTGGGGCAGGGGCTGGGTGGGGCTCAGCTGTGTCACCTGCGGGGGCTGGCTTCTCCCACCCCAGGAATGTGCTGACAATGTTGGTTTTAGCGTGTCCCCCCCACCCCCACCAAACCTCAAGGGCATTTGCTCAGGAGGACTGAGGATTTGTGTCCCAGAACTGACTCCGATCTGAACTTCAGGTGACTGTGTACGCTGTGGACAAACCCTGCTTCTAATCACAGCCTACACCTAGCTTTTGTGGGTGAGCCTACTATCTATCCTTCCTCTTGAGCCTTGGCATCACTCAGGTTCAGTTCAGAGGGCACTGAGGCTGTGGGCCTTCAGAGGAGGGCAGGGGTCTGGCAGAAGAACCAGGGGCCCTGCTGGAAGTGATTGCGGCTGGTTCTTGCTTTCCAGGGGAAGAAACAGGCCGTGACAAGTGGTTTGTTATAGGTCACTAGGTGGTGACCATGTTGCAGCAAAACTGGCTCTCTGCATCCACCCACCACAGGTGGGGCTTTGGTGTTTACTGAACCGCTTTATGCACTGGACTGCAGACATAGAGCAGAGGACAGCCCAAGAGGAGCCGCTTCCACTTGGCTGTGTTAAGTGTGAGGACTTGAGTGAGTGGGTGGGCACCTGGGCAGAGTGCCATATCCAGGGGGATCTGATGTATCCCCCAGAGGACTTGACTGTCTAATATTTGTGCACTGGGAGCACCCCCTCCAAGGTAGGCCTGGGAGAGAAGGCGTTCTGTGTTTTGCCATAAATATTGGGAGTGGAAATTGTCTTTGAAGATAAACGGTTTGGCTGGAAGCAAAGCTTGCCCTGTGGTGTTGCTGGGTAGGGGTTAAGGACGGGAAGGGTGAGGAGTGAGTGACAGGAGTCTGGCATGGGAGTTGAAAGGATCTGAGGGATGTGATGTGGGGAGACTTGCCAGGTCTGGCCATCAGTGAATGGGGAAGGAGGCTGGCTCTGGTGGCCATGAGGATTGAAGCTTCTGGGCTGAGGGAAAATTGGGCTTTGGAGTTGTTGCTGGATGACACTATGTACTCCAACCCCAGACAAACCACTACCTCAGAGTCTTTTTTCTCTCTGCAAAATGGGAGGCACAGTATACCTCCCAGTGTGGAGGTCGGGTTTAACTAAGTTACAATAGAAAGTAATTGATGTCTCCATGTGATTTTAAAAACCAGTTTTATTGAGAAGTAATTCACATGCCACATTACAGTTTACAATGCAATGGGGTTTAGCATTCAAGGACATGTTCAAGCCTCACCACACTCAATTCTAGAACATTGCCTTCCATCAGCTACTCTTCAGAAATGCTTTCACATCAACATCCAGTTCCCTCCTCCCTCCAGATCTGGGCAACCACCAATCCACCTTTTATACCGAATTCTGAAATGCATGGGGTTGTATAATGAATGCACCTCATTCTTTGTGGCAGGGCTTCCTTCACAAGGCAAAATGGTTTCAGGGGTTAGCCATGTTGCCATATTCTATTCTCTGGATATTGGTTCTTTTATTGATCTGTTCACTAGTCAACTGGTATTCATATTGGTTATGCCTCTTGGTTAACGCAGATGTTATGGAGCATCTGCCTGGGCTTTCGTGGAGGTCAGTGTTTATTTCTCTTTCTAAAAAGAGCAGAATCCTTGGTTCTCATCAGGGTGCTGGTGAGAGATGGACTTTGGGAGAAGTGGAGCCATTGAGACCCAAGAGCTCCACTCAGTCACAAAGAGGAAGGTTAACCATCAGACCAAAGGGTCACATACCCGGATCGAGGCCCAGGAGCCATGTGTAGGCTGTCTCCCTTGCCTGAGTTCTCTAGGGACCTTCCTAGTGTCTTCCCTCCAAGCAAGCTAGCTTTTTCTTGGCCGAGACTGATATCAGTACTTCAAAGTGAGAGCATTGACAAGTGTCCCCAGCAAGCTTCTACCCATTCCCCCTTGTGCAGCTGTGTCTGTGAGAAGCCCTGAGGAGGAGGGAAGTCCAATCTTTGTCCCACATGCTGCCTTGCAGGTCTGTTTTCAAGGACACGTTTGGGAAGTATGACCTTTACACTTTATGACTATGGCTAGCCCTGCATGAATTGTCCCAATCTCTTCCTATAGGTATACAAAGTCTTGGCAGCTAAAGTTCTTAAAGCCTCAACTTGACCTCTATGACATGGGTATTATAAATTGCACCCACATAGTTGGCCACAGAATGAAAGACATACTTCCAAGACCACAGCAGGCCATATTGCCTGCAGCTCTCCCAGGGATAGTGAAGGTCCAGCTTTTGTTATTTATGACATGTTTATCTTGGCTGTCCACATTCTACAAACATCTAGTATCTGACTGTGAGACATTAAAGGGTGTGAAGAAGTGAGAGAGGTCAGAGGTTGGGCCTGTCTGAGTTGAAACTCAGTTCTCCACTCAGGTTCTATGGCAACCTGTACAGGTACTGTAATAGACCTAACAGGTAAGTGACCCTTGGAGTGGTTGGGGCATTTCCAGAGTGCCTGTAAGGGGCAGACCAGATGACAGATAGATGTGCCAAGTCTGGAAGTAGAGGTAAAGGCTCCTGCAGGGAGAGAGACAGGAGGAAGAAAGGCTGGCCACAGAAGAGGCCCCTGAAGGAAGGGTGGAGGAGGCAAGGATAGATAGAGCTCCATCCAGACCAACACTGTGAAGAAGCAAGGACTTGTTGGCCTCTGTATGGGATTGTCAGGAGTTTCTGGGTACAGAGGGTCTTATCTGGAGGCTGCATAGAGAATGCTCATATACTCCAAGCAGGATGGTCATCAGGGTCACTGTCTTAGTGTAGCATAGTGTAATTAGGTTTTGCTCCTGTGTCCTGTTTCCTTCTCTTACTGCCTCAACGCTGCCCAGGTCAGAGAATCATGCAGAACATGTAAAGGAGAGATCAAGGCCTTCACGATGCCCATGCAGAGAAAGCAAGGTCTCGCCCACGACCTTGCCAGTCTCAGCCTCAGTGAAGCCTCTTCTTGGTTCCTGAGATAATGTGTGCCACTCATAGGAATGATAGAAGGAATAGTAGAGTAGGTCTTATCAGACCCTCTGCATGTGGTCCTCATAGACACCAACTTTGGTTTATTCAGTTCAAGAGATTCAATCCCCAGGAGAGATTTAGGGAGGCCTTGTGATCTCTGCAAGGTCATGCTATGCTATCATTGTGATCTGTGACCTCTCCATCAAGTGAGGCAGAGGTGAGGCCAGGCCTTCCTCCCCACTTTCACTTTGCAGGTGGGGGACACACTGCTCAGATATGAGGGTCCAGGAGTCAAGGCTGTGTCCAGGGGCTATAGGTAGGCATTTATGTCTCCATAGAAAAGCAGTGGGTCACCCTGAGAGTGACAGTGACCTAGGTTCTGACTCTGCTTTGCAGCCAAGCTGAGTAAACCTAGAAAATCGCCCCACTTCTGAAGGGCCATTGCATAGCTGTCTTCTAAAAGCAGCTGTTCCCACTTTGTTACAACTGAGGAGTAATTGTCACTGGAGACACCTGCTCTCAGGTCAGAGGCTGGATCCTTGCATGAGTCGCTTTTCTCATTGCTGTGACTGGATAACCAACAAGGAGCAACTTAAGGAAGGAAGGTTTGCTTTGTCTTACAGTTTGAAGGGGCACCATGCATCATGGTGGGGAAGGCATTGTGGCTGGGGTTTGAGGTAGCGGGTCACATTGCTTCTGAAGTTTGGAAAGTGGGGTTAGGTTATCAAACGTTTTAGCCCACTCTCAGTGACTTACTTCTTCCAGCAAAGCTCTACCCCCACCAATTTCCAAAATACTGCCAATGGCTAATGCCAATGGTTAGGTATTCAAACATGTGAGCTTTTAGAGGACATTTCACCTTTTCATGTCTATCTATCTATCTATCTATCTATCTATCTATCTATCTATCTATCTATCCATTAGTGTGTGTGTGTGTGTGTGTGTGTGTGTGTGTGTGTGTGTGTGTGTGTATTTGAGTGTGCATGTGAGTATGCATGCATGGCATGGAGCACATACCAACTTGTTCTGAGTGGATTCTCTCCTTCTACCACATAGGTCCCAGAGATCAAACTCAGGCTTGGTGGCAAACACTTTTTACCTACTGAGCCATGGCCGAATCCCTACTACGTTCTTATCATGGTACAATATTGCTGACAAGGTCCTCTCCATTTTAGTCACTTCAAAGTTATTCTGGGATTGACCTGATTGTAGCATCCCATGTCCAAAAAAACTGGGGTTGGGTGGGCTGCATGCTCTGATGGAGATGTGCTAACAGCAGTCCAGAACCTCAACACAGAATGTAATCATAGGGAGTAGGAGAAAGACACAGGAAACAAGGGACTTTGAGTGTGTCTGTCTTTTTTGGTTGGGCAGAGCAGAAGGATGCTCTCTTTCTAAGACAGTGGTAAAGAGGGAAGGTCAGCTAGTTGCTCCTCAATCTCTCTGAACTAGTAGGTTTTCACCTCAGCCTTTGACGCCCAAGGTTTATTGATAAATAGAATGATAAGATTTAGTTAAAAACTCCATTTGGGCTGGGAGGTGGTGGCACATGCCTTTAATCCCAGCCATGCTCATGCCAATAATACACCTGTACTCAGGACTCCCATCTAACCACCCCGCACACCAAGTAATCCATTCAGCGGCATTACACACTCCAATGTCATGTGGCCGGCACTGCAGCTTGCATCCCTGTTGATATCAGGCTGTGTCCTGCTCTGAGTCTCTCGCGGTATCAAGCACTAAATTTTCAGGCTGTGCCAACTTGTACTGAGAGACTCCGTGTTACCGCTTTTGAGTTCAGTTGGAATGCAAACACAGAGGCAGGATGATCCTGTACCCTGATCAGCAGGAGACAACACCATCTGTTCAGCACCATCCACAAGGCACAGACTGATAGGCGACTTGCGAAAAGTCAAAAGGGTGACACCCTATAAACTCATCAAAGCAAGACCATATGAGCACATGGATATATTAAATCATATCAAGAAAGCCAAGCTTGGGAACTGAGTATACCAGACTAAGGAAAGGGTGCAATATCATCACCAGGCTCCCATAAATAGGAGGACCCAGGATACTGTGATGGAAAGCTTCACCCAGCTGTTATCTGACCACCCCGTCTCTTTGCGTGCCAAGGGGACAACAGGCAGAGAACTCCCAACTGTCCCAGGGCTTTAGCTGGGCTCAGTCCTCACTACTAATGTGTCTTACCTGAATTGTCACCTATCTGTCTGGGCCTTCTTCCATCCAGGCCCAGTCCTGAAGTCTTCCTGTGAGGCCTTCCCATCCTGCCCCTTGGTTATATAGCTCAGCTCTAAACAGACTCCTTAGCAACACCTTCAATGGCTCGTCTCCTAATTTTCTCAGGTTCTCTTGGCATCCTCAACAGCCTTCTTGTTGGCTCCCCCATGCCTCCTCTAACTCCTTGAATTCTGTTCTGTCTCTATCACTTTTGTAGCTACGGCATGGCCTACACACATCCATCTACACAGATATTGACCGTGTGAGGCTGAGAGTTAACCTCAGCAGTGTAGATTGGAATAAAGGAAGCTGTGTTTGCCTCAGCCAGCTATCAGGGGAAATGGAGAGTACTTGGCCAAAGACTGTAGCCAACAGAACTGACGTATGTAGTTTGTGAATTTATTGTTATTCCATAAATGCCAGTATTGTAGAAAGATGCAAATATATCCATTTGTGTTTCTTACATAACACGCTCAAGATAACTTCCAACATTCCCAACAGAAACTCTGTCCCCATCCTGCCCCTCCTGGCCCCTGGTGGTCGACTCTTTAGCATACCAGTCTCTTCCCACCCTTCTACCACTTGATCTTTGGGGATATTTAAACATAAATCCTTCAGTACCCTAGGAGCACTGAGCCTAAGGCCTGGGCAAGCTCATGGGCTGAGGGCCACTTAGGGAAAAGGAAGAAAGAAAGATTCCAAGAGAATTATCCCAGCTACTTGGCTGAGCTAACCAGTTCATACGGGTGTGGCTTGCCTTGGGGACAGAGACCGGGAGGGAGGTTTTCAAGTCTGCCTCCCTCCTTCCCTTCCTTCCTTTATGCTATGTTCCAGGCTGGCCTCAAACTTGGGACAGTTCTCCTGCCTCAGTGTCAAGAGGGCTGAGGTTATCAGTATAAGCCATCATGCTTGGTAAGGTTTCTTTTGGAGATGTCTGAGCTGGACTTGGCCTCTTGGTCATCTTGGATACCAGGTAGCTGGACTGTGATCTCCCTTCTCCATCTAGGCTATAAGGTACTCTTACTGAATGGATTTCAGCAGCCCCTTGGGGCCCACAACCAGTTCCCCATTTTGGTGAAGCTATAATGACAGGCAGGTCTGATGTGGGGTGGCAAACAGTATAGAGGGCAGAGGCAGGGAGCTGTCGAGTTTGTTGATTTTGTTCCTAGGCAGAAATTCAGCTAAGCTGGGTGGTGGTGGCACATACCTTTAATCCCAGCACTCGGGAGGCAGAGCCAGGCATATCTCTGTGAGTTCGAGGCCAGCCTGGTGTACAGAGCAAGATCCAGGACAGGCACTGAAACTACACAGAAAAGCCCTGTCTTGAAAAATCAAAAAAAGAAATTTGGCTAAAAATAATGAAGAAAGAGAAGGCTTTAAATACCAATATCTGGCCCCAAATATCCAGAAACAGGAAGGAGAGGCATATGGGAGTCAGACCGGGATTTGAGCCTTAGCTTTCTGGCCACCACTTGAGACAGGAATTCCAAACCCTTCATGGCCCAATTCGGAAAGAGAAGATAATGGAATAGGCTGTCACACAGTCCCTCTCTACAGCAAGAACACCATGCTATCATCCTCTGCAGGGACAGTCTCTTGAATGTGGTAGGTGCTAGGAACATCTGGGCACAGCTGGTGAAGACTTCTAGATGGTTACAGGACACCCCAGAACCAGCCTGCAGGAGCCCCTGTATGCTGAGGAAAGCTCAGCCAGCAAAGACAGACAGATTGCCTCTTGCTGCTGTCCCATCCTACCTGAATGTTATCTCTTCAACTGAAAACTCCTGTCCATCCACCATGCCAGCTTGCATCAACACTTCTCTCCTACAAATGCTACATAGCCCTATCTAAGTGATAACCAGGCTACAGCTCTTGTGCCTCATTGCTCTGTAATAACGCAGAGCCAAGAGAGGTGATTAGTCATCCCGTCCCTGGGGACCTTCAGAGCATCACCATGTACAGATGAATTTCCCACCATGCACATAGACCATCAGAAGTCTTCCTTTGAAATTAGCTATTGTAAATAGAGATTTGGCTCTTTCCAGCCTTGTGATAGGCTCTCTGGTGAGGACACAACGGTCAGTCAATGCAAGAAGCATTTCTATTGATTAGCAGACCTAAGAGCCCCATAGGAAAGGACAATGTGCAACATGCCTCAAGCTGGAAGTGCTGTGGTGGTTGTCACCATCAGCAAGTAGTCTGTTCTTATTGCTACACCAGAGACAGAGTGGCCAGGGAGCCATAGCTGGTCTTTTGGTTTTAAATCAGTCAGTATAGGCTGTCTTTGCAGCTTACAGATGTGTTAAGGGTGATACAAGTTGTAGGCTGGGTACTTGTCTGTGTAAATAAAGGTTTTTAAAAATTATTTATTTTTATTTTATGTGCATTGGTGTCTTGCTAGCATGTATGTCTGTGTGAGAGTCCCCTGGAACTGGAGTTACAGACAGTTGTGAGCTGCCATGTGGGTGCTGGGAATTGAATCCGGGTTCTCTGGAAGAGCAGCCAGTGCTCTTAACCACTGAGCCATCTCTCCAGCCCCATAAATAAAGTTTTATTGGGCATAAAAATAGATAAACAAGCAAACAAACTAATTTTCTAAAATGAGGTGAACCAAGGGACATGTTAGTAATTTCCATGAATTTAAGGATTGAAATCTATTACGTAATCTCCGTTTCAGTCCTCTGCTGAGTCATGGCTATGTCCAGGACACAAAAAATGGCTGAAAAACCAGAGGTCCACTTTGAATTCTGGTGACCTTGAGGTCTGTGTCCTACAGATGTTGGGGCCTACTACTCTCCCCTGAGAGTAGTATGTGTGTTCTTGGGCAGGAACCGTGGTGCTGAGACAACCAATCTCGTAGAGTCTTATGCTTGGAGTGACCTTGGCAGGCAGACCCAAGGTCATTTCCAGTTTCTGGGACCGAAGGGTGCTGTCTCCTCCCAGAATTCAGAGCAACCACCCTATGTGGAGGTGGAAGTCTGCATCCCGAGTAGGCTTCAAGGACCACAGGGCTCTCCCTCTCTCCTACTTAGGACCTGGCTTGCCCAGAGCCAGATCTGTTTGTAAAAAATAATTATTTGCTTAAAGCATGTGAAGTACTCCTGTAATTTTAATCGATTTAATTTAAATTTTAAACGACAGATCTTCAACCTCTAATCACTTTGAAACTGAAGAGCTGTTCAGGAAATGTGAAGAGCTGTGGGGATGGAGATGATTATGTGTAGGACACTGTGGGGAGGAGATGGAGAAAGGAAGGATGGGAGAAAGAGAGAGACTCAGACTGGAGTGGGAATCCCTCCCTTGGGCTAAGCTACCATCAGGGCCAGACTCAACCATTTAGAGGGGACAATGGTGCCCATACCCTAGCATGGCTCTAAGGGTGAATCCCAATTCTAGTTTTAATTGGCTTGAGATTAATATGCAATTGAGGGCTTTATAGTAACTTATCAGGTTTTCTGATTGTAAAATTCTGATAACTCTTCCTGTGCTAAATGTGTGTGTGTGTGTGTGTGTGTGTGTGTGTGTGTGTGTGTGTGTGTGTTGTGGTGTGTGTATGTGTGTCTGTTCCTGGAGTCCGTCTGAGTCATGTAACTGGTCTGTTAGCTAGACCACCCAGCACTGGCCATAGAGTGAGTAGTCTTGATAGTTAGACTGAAGGATGAACTGGTGAGTGTTGGTTTAGAAATTTGACCTTGGATTGTAAAGCTCAAGCGCTAAGGAACCCTTCTGCTGGAGGGTGTGGCTACAACATTCAGTTTCAGGGCTCTTGAGTTTGTGTGTGCATCTGTGCATGCATGCATGTGTGCCTGCATACAGGGGATTTTATGCATGTGTATTTGTGATTGTTTACGTGCACATGCACATGTGTGTATGCACATGTATAACACATGTATACGCATGTATGTGCATGTATTCACCCATGTGAGAGCCCCCATTGGACTCTGGGAGCACCTGGGCACAGCCAGTGAGTCTAGGCTGTGCTGAGAAACATGACTTCCATGTCAGTGCAGGGTGTCAGGGGACCAGGAATCTCCAACCTTCAGATTCAGAGTTCCCCAACCTTCAGATTCAGAGTTCCCTGTCACTGTGGTCAGGTTGGCCAGCCGCAGTGGACAGGCTGCTGCCTTTCTTTCTCTCTGCACAGAAATGCAGAAAGTGCAAGAGGGACTAGACTTGTGTTTCACAGGCTTGGCTTCCAATTCCACTCCTGTTCCTTTCCTCCACGAATAATCCCGGGCTGGCTACCACAGTGTTCCCAGGATGGCTTTGCTCTTTTCAAACTAGAAATACATGAATGGAGGCTGAGGCTCCCTTTGTGGAAGAGAGACAGAGGATGCTTTCTTGGCTTTTGAGTCCTGGCTTTACCAGTCTTGCTCTGGCTGCACAGTGACCCCCCCTCCTCGCTTCTCATGCTCTCAACCTCTAGAGACCTATAATCCTCTGGCAGGACCCCCATCTGCCTTGGCGCTCTTCACAGAGAGCATTGATTGGATGGATCTTTGTGTCTCTAGCACCTACCAAAGGGCCAGGAGCTGAGAACAGCTCCAATTGGAGGCTTCTAGAAGGGAAGGAAGCAGTCAGAGATGAGGCAGAAGATGAGGGTTCTGTTCCAAGCACTGCCGTTTACAGAAGGAAAAAAAGAACACGTTCACCAGCCAACCTTCATTTTTGTATTGTAAAATTGGAGTCAGCTCACGTGACCCCAGGATAACTTACAGGTGGGCTGAGGACTTAACTGAAGAAGGCTCACATATTGATGCCATTTGGTCATGTCACAGAAGTTTCTGTTTTAAAGATGCCACTGTGAAAGAAGTTGGAGGCTGCAAATGGAGAGAAGGAACATACAGTTTTCATGGCAGGTTAAGGGTGTGAATCCAGAAGAGGAGAAGAATCATTGTTTCCTACCTCAGCATATTATTCCTCTATTCATTGCTGAAACATGTGGTGTGGTGTATCGTGCACCCTAATAAACTTATCTGGAGTCAAAGACAGAACAGCCACAATACATAGAGGTTAGGCATTGGTAGCACACGCCTTTAATCCTAGCATTCCAGAGACTGAAATCCCTGTGGATCTCTGTGAGTTCAAGGCCACATTGGATACAGCCAAGCTTGGTGACACACGCCTTTAATCCCAGGGAGTGATGGCAGAAAGCAGAAAGGTATATAAGGCGTGAAGACCAGAAACTAGAAGCATTTGGCTGGTTAAGCTTTCAGGCTTTGGAGCAGCAGTTGAGCTGAGATCCATTCTGGATGAGGACTCAGAAGCTTCCAGTCTGAGGAAACAGGATCACCTGAGGAATCAGCGAGGTGAGGAAGCTGTGGCTTGTTCTGTTTCTCTGATTTTCCAGCATTCACCCTAATACCTGGCTCAGGTTTGATTTTATAAATAAGAACTTTTAAGATTCATGCTACAATGTGGGCTGCCCAGATGTGGGCACATTGATGATACAGCATGGGGATTACACCCTCTTATGCTGGCACTGATTCCATCAGAGATTTCTTTGAAATACCAGGGCGGCATAAACTCCTGGTAGCCAAGACAGGTTTTCTAAAAATCCTAATTTTTGTCAAAATCTCTCATTATACAATGGGAGTAATACTTTCTGTATTTTTTTCTTGCTTAAAGCAACGTTTACTCTGCCCATTTTCTTTACTTTTTTTTTTTTTTAACTTTTATTGATTTTTTTTTGTGGATTTCACATCATGCATCTCCATCCCACTCATCTCCCTGTCCCTTCACATCCATCGTCTACTTTTTGCAACGTTCTCCCCAAGACAAAAACAAATTACAATTTAAAAGTAAAAAACAAAACAAGACAAAAGAAATATCTGGTCATGGAAGTTGTAGGGTGACACAGTGTGAGTCATCCAGTATCCCCTTTAATCCTTATGCCTTGACTTCCTGTCCATTTTCTTAAGCACATCTAAACATTTCCATTTGAATAGACATAGGTTACTTGGAGATGATTCTTTCCAGTAAGAACAGTGCTGGATGATGAGGTGCACACTCCCCAGTGTCAACCATTTTATTTCAGGTTGGGGTGATTGTGCTTGGTACCTGTGCCCATCTTATCGCACAGAATATCAGGCAACCCATGGTCCAGGGAGAAGATTAGATACAAATCAGTTCTCCTGTCCTGTTTCACTGAGAAGAGTCAAGTGTAAGAGCCTCCTCCATGTTCTTCCACGCAAGCTGGCATGACTAACAAAGAGGCTCCTTTCCATGGCTGGGATTCGAACTCAGGCAAAAGATGTCACCAGAGGAAAAGAGGCATACAACGTCTTTGAGGGGCTATAAAAAAAGTTGTGCTCCCAGATGCTCCACATTTTCATAACTTCTTATGAGATTTTTTATAGTGGGTAGCCATCCCAGCATTGGCCTGGAAGTTCCAACCCCCATTGAGGCTTCAGTAATGGTCACGCCCACAAGGCGGGGCAGAGGAGGAAGCGGAAGACCCAGGTTCGAGAGGAGAGGTCTATCTTGGTTCTGGGACACTGGACGCAGGAGGTAGACCGAGCAGAGTTCTCCAGAGAACACCGCCAGACTGTGCCATACCTTTCCCAGACCCTGCAACCTATCCCTTCATTTGTAAGTTACCCCACAAAATAAACCTCCCTTTTAACTATGTGGAGTGGCCTTAATAATTTTACCAATAATTTTTCTTATTTTTCTTTTTGCTAAACGATTATCAAGATCATAGTATTTGTGTGCGTGTGTGTGTGTGTGTGTGTGTGTGTGTGTGCGTGCGCACACATGTATGCATCATGCTACATATGTGAAGGTCAGAGGACAACTGTGTGGAATCACCTCTCTTATTCCTCTTTTACATGGGTTCCAGGGTTTGAACTTGGGTCTGAAGCCTTGCAGAGCAAGCACCTTTACCTGCTGTGCTATGCTGTGCCTTCTTGCTGGCCCCTGATTGTCTTTCTTCTTCCTCTTTTTTTAAGTCTTAGATTGTCCGCAGGGCTCGGGGCAATTTTATTTCCCTTGGTTTCTCCCCCCAGCTGTGTTATGGTTTCCACGCTCTTTCTGTCCCTTCTACGGTCTGTGTGGCAACGGTTGACATCACTGTTTACATACTGGTGTTCATTCTCACCGACCCTCACGTCCACCTTTCAGCCGTTTTGCACGCCTTTGTACATCCATTTCCAAGCCTTTCCCTAGAGAGCATCTTCCCACTCTGTCTCCTTTAGTGTGGATTTGCCACCGAGAATTCTCTCAGGCTGAAAGTGTCTTCACTCCCTCTTCAGTGTTGAAGGGTCTTTTTTGCTGAGGAATCCAGGTTTGCAAACTTTCCTTGAACGCCTTGTAGATCACAGTCTTGCCCTCAGGAAGTCTGACGTCCATGCTATTCTTGCTCTGTTGAAGACCATGTTTTTCTTTTTTCCTGTGCTCTCAGATTTTAATGCTTTTTCTTAGTCTCTGATTTCAGTTGTTTCAGGTTAATGTGACTGGAGGCCTTTGGTATTCATGAACTATTTTTTAAAAGTTTCTTGAGGTATTGCCGTTTTGAACACTCTCAGCCACTGTCTCCTTAGGTCTCCTCTCTTCCTTACTATTTATCCTGTTTTCCAAGATTCCAGTTTCATAGACTAAAGACTTTCTCACAGAATCTCTGTATTTCTTACAATTTCTCCCTTTCCCCCCATCCTCAGGACTCTCCATGTATCATTTGAGACATTTCTTCCAACATCTCTCTCAGTTTATCGATTATTTCTCCAGCTACATCTGCACAGTAAACCTACTCACTGGAGTTTTCATTTCAGTTACTCATTTTTCCAGTCTTAGGATTTACACTTGATTAATTTTGGTAGGTTCTGGTTCTTAGACATAATCCTCCAATCTTTTCTTTTGAGCCTCTTTGGCTAGTCACTTTTAAATTTTGGATCCACTGGCCTCCGTCTGAAGCCCCATGTGGAGTTTCCAGTACATGGTGTATTCTACCATCCGATTTTGTTTCCTGGTTTGCCTGGTTTCAGTTGAATATGGAAAAACCCTGGAGATCAACCAAGAACCAGTTACAACTTGTCCAGACAGGTTTAACGTTTGATCCTGACAAGAACAATCATAACAATATCAAATTTTAATCCATCCAGAGGTGACAACATCTTGAATTGGGGTTCAGTCTCTTTGACGGATGGTATACTTTTTTCTACTTTGCCTTTGTTTCTAGGGTGCATTCCCCCAATGTCAGTTAAACCAATAGCGAAGAGGAACAGCGGGTTTTGGAAGAAGACAAGAGAAGGCTATACCATCTCACAGGGTGCCTGACGGCCAGCTCATATCAACCAGAAAACAACCAAACCAGTGTTTCAATTTTCTTCTTCTTTTTACACTTGCCTGGTGGGGGGAGAGGAGTGTCAATGCACACTGGAAATCTGTGATATAAAAATATTCTGTGTACCGGGGACAAAGGGACAAACAAAGCCTTCGTGTTAATAAAGGTTACATAGCAGTAGGGGAGACAGGCAGTAGACCCACAGGTAGGGGTTTGTGTATATACAAGCATCTGCGCATCGTGTACACATGTGCACACATCTGTGCATTGATGCACAGATATGTGTGTGTTAAGTACTCTTGAGGATATTAGGGCTAAGGCTTCTGGGTCCTTCAGCTTTCTTAGAGCTCTTTATACAAAAAGAAGTACTCTGTGTTCTAGCCATTGCTCCTTTAGAATCATCTGTTAGTCTACACTGCACTCAGCTCTTCCAAAGGACTTTAGGGTGCTGCAACACTACTCACCCTTTATCATCCCTGGGCCCCAAGCCTGAGAATATTACTCCCCTGGGAATAGAACCCTTCCTTCCTTCAAATTCCTAGGTCTGAGAAGAGAAGAACATCTATATCTGGTGCTCTGCTTTAGTCTCTGGGAGGCGGGTAGTCTGCTTTGTGGGGTGTGGGCCCTTCAGTTTGGAAGACCACTTCTGCCTTGGGTTCCCATTGAGAACCACAAGTGTTCCCAGGCAGGATTAGCTGCTTCTCATGCATTTATAGATGGAGATGGGTCAAGTGAGAGGGAAGGGGGGGGGAGTGGATGAGAGTGAACTTCGTTTTGTCCTCTTACTCAGCGAGTGTGAGTTTATCGAACACTGATTTTCTATAGTTACTCGGAGTCTGAGAAAGGATTCAAACATGGATCTGTCTCAATGCTGCAGCCTGTGTGGCCACTACCTAAGATAATGCCCACCTCAGTTAGGAAGATGCCAAATACTCCATGCAGCAGGACCACGTGGAGGCCTGGCATTTAGGAACTCAGTGTGGTCTGGTGATGTCTTTCTATGAACAAAAAGAAATCTTAAAAGGAAGTGAAAATCTGTTGCCTTGGAGAAGTTTGAGAAGAATTCAGATAGTGTGTGGGCAGGAATTCACTTAGCTTGGGTTGCCACACAGGTCCTGGTGGGCTCCGAGTCCCTTGTCCCCCAAGGATGGGACATTGGCCCATGTCATCCAGGCCAATTTCCCCGTTTTCCCGAGTGAATGGGCAGTTGTCCTGGACAGACGGCAGTAGGTTGGAATCCTTTCCTGACAAATGCTGTGGCCCTGAGCCTTATCTTCTACTTATAGTGATTATATTCACAGGAAGGGCGGCACACTCAACAGCTTGCACACCATCGTGGAGGCTGTACTTACCACAGTGCTTGTGGTTTGGACCAGTTGGAGAGAGAAGAAAAGGGAGGGGGGTTCTTTGTGAAGAAAACATTTTGATCTGCCTCGTCATTACAGAGCACCATCTTGCTGTATTCAGCTCACCGTGCAGAACCGATGCTAACAGCATCCTTAGCAACATCTCCTGCACTTCCCCAGGCAGAGATAGCCTTCATAGCTAACTGCCCGCAGGAAACTGGTGCCATGGAACAGAGAAGGGTCAAGCAGTGCCTTCCATCTCTTCCCCCTATTGCAGGAGCACCCTGAGGTCAGGTCTGTTTCATAACTCTCAGCACCCCTAATGGGAGCCTCTAAACCAGAGGTTCTCAACCTTCCTGATGCTGCAACCCTCTTTAATACAGTTCCTTGGGATGTGGTGACCCCCCCCCCCCATACATTTATTTTTGTTGCTACTTCCTAAATGTAATTTTGCTACTGTGATGAATTGTAAGGTAAATGTCTTATATGCAGGATATCTGATGTGCGGCCCTTGTGAAAAAGTCATTCTAGCTCCAAAGGGGTCACAACCCACAGGTTGAGAAATGCTGCTCTAAGCTCCCCTGTACAGCTCAGCCGGGCTCAGGCAAGTCCTTCTGTAAGGTGGTGGTCAGCTGGCCTGATCAAAAGCTCTCTCAGTGGTTCTTCTCCTGAGTGAATTCTTCCTAGAGGCTGCTGGCTATTGGCTGGGATTCCAGGATGGCTGGCACATCAACATGTGGCTTCCTTCCATGCCCTAGGTGTCCTTACAGTGGTTCTCATGACCAAACTCAGAAATCACACAGCTTTGTACCTGCTGTTCTCCACCATAAGCCCTCACTGAGTTCATCCAGGGCCACAGGTGAAGCTTCTGCTGTGGTCCAATGAGTCTCTGGGATGGGTTGCCTTTTGGAGAATACAGTTGGCCATCCCTAGGATAATGGCAATCAGTGTTTGAGTCCCTGTGAGAATTAATGACATGACCTTGTTAGGGAGTGAGATCTAGGGGAGAATCCAAAAATCTTTGGTTCCCTTTCTTATTTTAGAGCCTTCCACCTTTAAGGTAAGTGGGACAGATTCTGGTGTGTTCCACATTCCAAGGCCTGATTTTGATGAGAGTGTTGGAGCCCTCTGAGGTTTGGTGGTATGCACAGAAAGCTGTGTTGGTGGTCACCTGTCAAAGATGGCATTCTGTCAGCAAGCTTGGCCTTCTATATTGGAAGCTCAGGTTAGGTGAAGGGCTGTGTATACTAGACCACAGATCACAGAGGATCTTCCATAGTCTATTGCTTCTGGTTGACTGGAGAGTTTGCTCATGTCTGGTTCTCATTAGTCACAGCCTAGGCAAGAGAAATAATTGTCTGTGAGCCAAGAACATAGATCATATGAAACATGGATAGTGTGGACTCAGGGCTCAGAAGGTGTGAGCCTTCTTGGTGGTGGTTTTGTCATTCATTGACTGGAAACCCAAGGGAAGTCAGGGCCTGACTGTGAGCATCATTTTCTTGTCTGTAAAAGATGTTCTATGATGATGGAGAGTTCTCCCTACTAGACCATATAGACAGTGAACTGGAGGTATGCCTGAACATTGCAGTGTGCATGGCCTTGATGGCTCCTACTGGACAAAATTGTTCTGAGAAAGGGGATAGAAGGAGGAGAGTCAACATGTTCCTGGGATGGTAAGATCTTTGGCAAAGGTATGTTCCCTACCAACTTCTGGGAGCCTTGCTGGAGAGCGGTGAGGGTTCCCTACCCACTCAGCAACTTCTTAGAGGTCCCCACCAGAGCCACTGGGATTGTCTTGGAGGTACAGGGTGGGTTTCTGCTACCACACATAGCAACCATGGCAGTCAAAGTCCACTCACTGACAGGGAAGCAGTGTGTGCCTGTCCTGAGGTGGGGAGGTGGCTGAGATGGCTTCCTGAGTTCTAGTCAGTTATCAGCCCCTCAGCATCCTATCCCTGTACATAGCCTTGCAGGTCATAGGACGTTGGATCCAGATGAAACTGGTTGTCATCCCTGTCACTGGTACTGGCGGTGAGATCTTGGTTAGCTGCCCTTTTCTCTCAGCCTCATTCTGTTTATCCGTGAAATGGAAACCCTGATACCTGCCTCCCAGCCCAACTATGTGAGGGAGTAAGCTGAAGTCCGTGTAGCTGAGTACTGACTTAAATAGTTGTGGCTGAGTACTGAGTCCTCAGCTGCCATTCCTGGTGCTAGGATGGGGTAAGTAAGAGCAAGTGCTTGGAGAGGGGTGTTGATCACTAAGGAGAGAAGTGGAAAGCATTCTGATTTGTACTTGTGGACTTGGAAGGCTCACACTGGGAGCTCTGGGGCAGGGCTCATGCTCTGAGTTGGGGCATGATGAGATCATTTGCTGGACACGGCCGGGGGAAGGAGTGAGCAAACTTGAGATGGCCAGTGGACACATGCTAGGCATCACAGGGAGCCGGGGAGACCCCCATATGAGGTGTATTTCAGTTCCAAGAAGATGAAACAGATGGGAAGGGGCTGGGGGGGGTGCATAAAGTTGAGTGGAGGGACAGGAAGGGACCAGGTAGACATGGACTTTCAGGCTGTCACAGGTGAGACAGCATGCCAAGGGTGTGGGGGAGTTAGGACATGTCCTCACCTTCCCTTAGGATTTTCCCACTTCTCCGTAACTGTAAACAAAGGAAAGAATCCTTCAAATAAACTTCTTTTCAGTTTCTCCACTTTACTTCCTCTCTACTCAAGAGCAAAATGAATTGGCTCAGCTCTTACCCAATGTGTTTAGAAGCAGCCCAGACATCTAGCTTTCTTCTTGACCATAGCTCCAGGGACCCTCACAATAGCCCCATGAGCCCATGGTCCAGTGCCCACTGCACATGGTTTCACCTAGCTTGCAGTAAAAGCAGGCGGGACTCAATCCTGGGCTGGCCTGAGTCCCACCCGGCACACTCTTGATGCCAGCTGGGGAGGTCCGGTCCTGGAATCTTGTCACCTGAGAGTCTCCCTCTCTCCTTTTCTGTCCCCTCCAGCATCAGCTGTGTGGGGGAGGGTGGGTGGTGTGGGAGACACAAGCATTTCCATCACCTGCCAGCCTTGACGGGGCTAAGTGAATTTCTTTCAGCGGTGATGGACATAATTAATTTAGAAGAGAAGTTGCCTTTATTGCTGCTGGTGTCAAATGGAAGTGAGGAGGGAAGATCAGCTTCACACCTGGCGGGGGATTCTTGGAAGGACGCTGACTAAAACAGGGGGCCTGTTGCCTTTAGCGATGTCTCAAGTGGGTATCATCCTCATCGGTAAGCCAAGTGCCAGCAGTGAGGGTAACAGATATGAGGGCCTGGACTACAAAGACTAAATGAATGCTCAGTGCCAGGCAGGTGTCGAAATTTCCAGAACTCAGCATTAGGTGCTTTTTCATTAAGCGGAACCCAAGCTTTGGAGTCTGGCATGTCACTTAAGAGTTTCTCTGCAGAAGTCCAGGTTCCTCAGCCACGCTTTGAGGGGCTGTTTCCCTCCAAGGGAGCTGGTGTTGTTTGAAGGAGACATGCCCCCCTTAGGCTCACATGCTTGAACACCCGAGCCCCAGTTAATGATGCTGCTTGGGAAAATTGTGGAACTTTTAGGAGGTAGATCCTTGCAGGAGGAAGTATGTTTTTGGTGGGGATGGACTTGGGGGACTTATAGCCTCAGGCCATGTCTGGCTCCCTCTTTCTGACTCCTGTATGGATGAAAGGAAATGTGATCAGCCAGCTTCCCTCTCCTGCCTGCTGCTATGTATGCCTTCACCTTGGCTGCCACGAGGATTCTGTCCCTCCGGAACCACACACAGGAATCAGTCTTTCTTCCTCAAGCTGATTTGGATCGTGGTGTTTTATCACAGTGGCAGAAAAGTGAACGCTATGGTAGGTTTCTCTTTCACAGTTATTCCAGATGGTTCTGATCCAGGAAGCCTGGGGGATATGAACCTGGGACTTCTGAGCACAGCTTTCAGAATGATGGGTTTTACATTGAGAATACCTTACCAAAGTGAGAGCCTCTTTGGCATTTACTCCCTTAGTGTGATATGGGCCTTGATAGCATCTCAGAGGAGGAGGGTGGCTGAGGCACACTCAGGATCTCGAATCTCAAACTGCCTGGATTTTGCATGGACAAGTTGCATGGTGGGCTCAGGCCCCAGGCAGAGGGCCAGCTGGTGAAAAGACCCCACCCAGGTACCACCCAGAAGTCTTCTACTGTGCTTCCAGTAGCTGCTGTGATCCCCTCTGTGAGAACATCTCTCATAGCACTGAATCAGACAGTCTGTTGTCCTCCCTTCCATGGAAGAGACAGTCTTGCTCATTCTTGAAGTTCCAGGGCCCAGGACCCATATGTTTTACATAATGAGAACACTGGAACAGTTTGCCCATGTCGTTCCCATCATGCAATAGAAATTTCCCCCAAGTGCCAAGTCTCTGTTGTCATCAACTTATGCCTGGCTAATGTTCTACAGAGTGGTGGCACTATGAAGTTGGTTGTGCCACCTTTTTGCCATTATAAATATCACTGGAGTGAACATCTTTGTGTCCCTGGTTGGTGTAATGAGCACCTGCAGATTAACTAGGAAGCTATGAGACTCTGATACGAACACTTGTGTGGCTCATTTCAGTGAGATGGTGCACATTGTCCAAGTTCACAGTTATGGAACACAGAATAAAACAACTCCTTAGCTTTACCTGATAACTTTGCAAGACAAAAGAGAAATAATGCTTATTTCAGGCACCGGTGTTGACATAAGGAGTCAGGGGCACTTGTTCAACCACTCAATTTGGCAGTGGAAATTTGTACAATTTGACAGTGAGTTAAAAAACCAGTCTCTTTGGAGGACTGTTATTGTTAGTGTGTTATTCTAAAACTTTCTGAAACAGCATCTCACTATGTAGCACAGGCTGGTCTCAAACTCACAACCTTCTGCTTTGACCTCCAGAGTAGAGGTGTGTGCCACCACAGCCAGCTCTGGAACAGTGTTTGAAGCAAAGGTTTCTCACACATGTTGGAAGAATTCAGTCTGTTCAGGGCTACCCTTTAAGGAGACAGAGGTCTCCTGTGCACAGAAGGTGGCTTCTCCAGGATTCTAGTGCAGTGTGGTGCCAGCTCCAGACTGGAGGGAAGTGGGACTGTCAGTCTTGGACTTGTCGGGTCAGCAGCTTCTTGTTCAATAGGTGGGAGTGTGGAGTGGTAGGGACAGGTTTCCTATGCACATGTGTGTCTGTGTGTGCCTGCCGGCTTGATTCTTGTATGTTTACGGCAGGGTGATCAAGAGGTAGGTAGGCACTTGGGATGTCAACGCCAGAGCCTGGGAAGACTTCAGACAGTGATGGGCTTTCTTGGCCTGCTGTGGCTTCCCCTGTAGATGTTGGGGTGACCAAATTAGAGATGTAGTCAGATGCTCTGGACTTTAGAGACACCTCATAGGCTGCTGGGTGGAGGCTAGAGGCAGGGAAGCTAGGTGTGAGGCTTTGACAGAATTCTCTTGGGGATAAATATAGAAGCTGGCCCTTGTAAGGGGAATTGGATGGACAGAATGTGGGTTCCATTGTTTCAAAACTCCCCCTTAACTTTTCTCCACAGCCCACCATCAGGCCTCTTCCTCAGGACAGTTAGCAGCCTTCTGTGTCCCCTTATGGTACCCAGAGTCTCCTAGAAACCTGAGGTTCCTCCATCAGCTTGACATATTACAAAGCTCACTAATTGCACGCTAGCTAATTGCATAATGCGGTTATCTGCCTAGTGGATTGTGGCCCAAACATTGTTCCATGCAGGATAATTACTCTGGATAAGTGAATGACTGGAATGGTTACAAAATTCTGTCCCTTGGTCGATCTCCTTTCTCAGAAGACAGCCGCTGTGTGGGGTAAAACATAAGACAGAAAATATCTCTGGGGCTTGTGCTACATGGCGACAGGCAAGCTTGTGGTGTTTCAAAGAGGAACATGCAAAATATTAAGTTTGGATAAAAAAGAGCATACAACTGTTCTGTCCTTGACATGCATATGTTCCGCCTGATGATTGGCAGGACTCAGTTTGCTCTTGCCTGCTTCCAGCCGAGCAGCGCTTCTCATTTTCAGCTCAGGCCCATGCACGTTGCGAACTCCCTGTGAGTTTGGGTATTGGTCCACACATGGCTCCAGGGGGTGTGGTTGGGTCTCAGCATCTGCTGTATGGCTTTGGGGTCCCATTGTGGGACGTCTTAGAGGTAGAGCAGGTGAAGCAAGGGGCTAAGATGGTTCCTCCTTCTTGTTCTCTCTGACAGGCCCAGTGGAAGCTCAGTGCCTGCTGTAGAGAGGTTTCCCAGGGAATGGAGGACATCCTCTTTTGCATTAATTTGTTATCCTCATCAGCACCAGCTGTCAGCATGGCACCACCTAGAGTCATCTGAAAAGAGTTTCAGTGAGTAATGTCTTTATCGAGTTGGTCTGTGTCCATGTCTGTGAGGGATTGTCTTGATTGTTGGTTGGTGCAGGAGGGCCCAGCCCACCATGGGTGACACCATTCCCTGGGCCTGTTGGCTTGGGATATATAGGGAAAGTAGCTGACATGAGCCTGAGTGAACTGGCCAGCAGAGTTCCTCCATGGCTTTTGCATTAAGTTCCCACCTCGAGTTCCTGCCCTGACTTCTCTCAACCATGAAACTGCAACCTGAAAGTGCAAGCAAAAACAAATTCTGCCCTTCTCAAAGTTGCTTTTGGTCATAGAGTTCCATCACAGCAACAGAATGAAGCCAGAACACTTGGTGAGACCCAGGGACTGGGACCTGGGCCACTGAAAGCAGTGGGACCTGGGCCACTGAAAGCAGCGCCAACAGGTGCATGAGATGAATGTTTTTAGTGGCACAATAGCCTTCCCTGTTCTTCCACGTCCGTGTTTCTTAGAAGGCATTTGATGCTCCGAGAGGCCACACATTGTTCTTTGGGATCCCCAGCTCACTCTCCCAGGGTTCAGGGGGCACCTGTCATATTTGGTGGGGGTGGGAGGTCTGGTATGTAGCTGTGAGAGGTCACATGGAGATCACTTGCTGTCACTGTTGGACAGGCTCTGGGCTCTACACCTTGTTGGAATTTTCCTGAAGTGGGTCTGGCTTCTTAATAAGGTATCATGACCACCAGCTGCCTTCACCCAGCTCCCCACTATGGATACCTCCCATTCCAAGACCTTCCTTGCCATGGGGGTCCCTGCTCTCTCATGGGGTGAGTCCACTATTGTGATGCTCACCAGGATTTGGTGGGACAGAGCTTTCTGGACTCTACAGCACTGAGAGGAAAGATTGCTGAGTGGTCTGGAGATCAGGCCAGAGTTCTGGGTAGGGGTCCTGGTCCACACTGACTTCCTTCTACCATCATGTATTTAGATAAGTTCTGGATCCTTGGTCCTCAACGTTCCCACCTGTCCAGTGGGTGAACAGTGTATGCTTGTTGGTAGTTGGTAAAGTTGAAACAGGGCACTAAACACAGAATGTGTGGCACTGTGCCTGTTTTCTAGGATGTGATCTGTCTCAGACATGGCTGTCCTTCTTGTGAGGGTCCTTGTCATCATCATGTTGTATGGCATGGAGCTTGGTTCTATGAGAGTCCAGTGGGGTTAAAAGCATGGTCTCCATTAGTCTCTCCTCTTTTTGGGTGTCTGGCAACTGCTCCATCTCTTAGGGGGTCCTGCATGGCGGAAGAAGGAGCCCCCAAATCTCAGGGCAAGTCTGAGTGCCCACCCCACTGCAGTGTCATGCCCAGGATTCTCTGAAGGTTGAGTTCACCCCATATGCTTAGCCTAATGTCCCCAAGTTCCCTTTGAGGCTGAGACAGCTGGTGTGTAGGGTTTGGTGGATACAGGTCCCAGACTACAGTTACCTGTACTCCACTCGGTACTTGCTCAGGCAGGGCACACAGTGGACTTGGGACATCTTTGCTGAGTCACAGTCCTTGTTTGGGGGACCTCTCGTACTTGTACTCAGAGCCTGCTATACCTGGCACCTAGCAGAACTTAGGATTGATCCTGGTACTAGTGAGTGACACAAAGTGATATGCCTAGACAAAGAATATTTGTGATTGGAAACCCTTGAGGTAGAGAGAGGAAGAGAGAGAGAGAGAGAGAGAGAGAGAGAGAGAGAGAGAGACCCTATGGGTTTCTGTAGGTTCATTTTGGCATGTTAAGCCCTAACAGATCAAATGCACATTTTGAAACTATTATAAATGATATCACAAAAGACAAATCTATGCAAAATTTGAAATGAAGAAGTTTGGGGGTGAAAAACTCTTCCTTATGAATGCTACGTGTGCACACACATATTTCCTGTGTGTGCATCTGTGTTGTGGTGACTCTGCAGAGGCCTATTCCAGATCTGTAGATGAGGGATACTCTTGCCTCCCCCCACCTCTCTGCAAGGGTGTGTTTAGAAAGCACAGGCCAGCAGAGGTGGTGATTTTGTGGTGATTTTGACCCTAGTATGTTGGTCTACATGCAGTTCACTCTGGTGTCTGTTCAGAGTATCCGTGCTTCAGATACGGGTCCCAAGAAACAAACACAAGACACCTGGTCCTGGAGGCTGCAAGTCTAAGGTTGGGCTGGCAGCTGGCTGATGCTCTCTGATTTGTGAGGGAGAGCTGTCCTAGGTTGCTCTCCTTGTTTGGCCAATGACCTTTTCTATCCCCACATGGTCTTCTTCTATGTAAATCTGTGTCTAGACTACGCCACACAAGGACACCAGCCATAGCAGGGTTAGGATCCACCCTGAGATCATTTTAAACTGAGTTATTTCTGCAAAAGGCCTCTACATATCTGAACACAGCTGTGTTGAGGTCCCTGTGAGGAGATGCTCAGCTTGTAACACTAGGACCCTGAGGACCAGAGAGGAGGCAGGAAATGCAAAGTCCACTGTAAGGAGCAGGACCATAGGATTTCGGTGCTGAGTTGGCTTGGAAGGATCTGGAAACCTTGGCAGGCAGCAGGTAGGCAGGTGGGAGGGCAGGGCTGGGCTCCCTGAGTAAGCTGTCCATGTAGGTGGATGTAGGGCATGTCTTGGGCCTCCTGATGCTGAGCTCAGGGAGCATGGTCTGCAGGGAAGCCTGCCATTGTGTCCAGATGGCTGCCTGATGAGCAGCAGGCAGCAGAGGCTGCGCAGTGGGCGGGGCTACACAGGGGGTGGGGGTGGGGGCTCCGATCTGAAGACCATGTCAAGCGGGAAGTCAGGGACAAGGTCACACAGAGTTCAGCAGTTTCACTCTTACCTTTAGTCACTTGTACCCTTACTGAAAGACTGGTTTTATGTGGAGGGACCGTGGGCTCGGAGTCTTTCTGTGTGTGAGAAGCTCACTGATGATGGCAGAATTTTTAAACCCCTCTGGGACTTATTTTCTCCACTGTGGGAAGGGGATATGCCTGCTGGGGTGCTGGGAGGGTGATGTGGTATAAGAGGCACTTATTGCTCCATCAGTATCAGCTTTGGTGTGGAGAAGGATGAGGGAGAAGGAGAAAGATGGAAACCAACATGGAGAAGAAAGGAGACCGGCAGACAGACCTATGTACTGGGAGCACACAGGAAAGACCAGGGGTGCCCCAAGCCCCAGGTCCTCAGCCCTAGGAGTCTACAGCTCATCTTTTTCCACACAAGCTTGAGGCAGAGACCAGGAACCAGGACAGGGCCCCAGGCACAGGGAAGGCTATGTAGAAGGGACCAAGGGGAGTGACGGCCATGGTGGGGCTTCAAGATCAGCAGAGGTGTCCAATTTCTTCTTCTTCTTCTTCTTCTTCTTCTTCTTCTTCTTCTTCTTCTTCTTCTTCTTCTTCTTCTTCTTCTTCTTCTCCTCCTCCTCCTCCTCCTCCTCCTCCTCCTCCTCCTCCTCCTCTTCCTCCTCCTCCTTCTTTTTCTTCTGACCCTGGGAGCAGTGAAGCTCATGCTTGAGAAATACACTATCCACGGCATCTCATGGTGTTTTAGATGTTGATGATTTTTGTGTTGGGTGGCATCGCAGATATCCTGGGTGACCCGTGGGCTGCAGTTTGGATAGCCCTGCAATTGTTTGTGTTTCTCCTACAAGATGCTCCTTGTCTCCTGCTGTGAGTTGCAGACCCAGGTGGCTGGAGGCAGGCTATCTCCCTGGTTTATGTCCACACAAAGGTGACATCTGCAGACAACGCATCCCGTGTCCCTGACCCGTTCCCTTAGTTACTCAAGGTGGAAGGAGTCTGGGCCTTGGCTATTTTCCCAGGTACAGTGGCTAGCCTCATGCCTGCCCCTAGAGTCCTCGCCTTGGGCATCAAGAGTGAGGGTTGGCGCCTCAGAGAGGCCAAGTCCTCTGGCCACTGATCTTGGGGAGGGAAAAGGAGACAAGATAGCAGGTGGCAAAGAAGGAAGAACTTTTGGGAAAGCCCTCTGTGTTCTGGAAAACTCTGGGGGAACAAAAGGCTGAAGGAGGCTGAGGCAGCTGGGGCTAGTGGGCTGGGTTCTACTCAGCAAGTGAGGGTCTTAGTCCTCTCCTTGATGGTGCATGGTGAGCACTCAGCAGGCGATGATTGTGATCCCTTTCCTGCCTCTCTTTGTAAACACCAACTGCCCTGTGACATTCATTCTGGGTGCTCCTCTAGCCCCAGGGAGAGGTGTTGGCAGGAACCCTTGGCCAGCCCCTCCTGGGAAGACTGGGTGTGTTCCCAGTTGAGGATGGAACTGCCTCCCCAGCAAGCTGGAAAGCTGTGCCATGAACGTGGGCCGTGGCCTTGGCTGCCTAGGGCTCTGTAGACTCTGGCTCACAGCAGCCAGGACAAAGCCCCAGTGTGCAGGAGCTCACCCCCTGTCTGCTGTGTGAACCTGCCGACCCGGCCCGCCCCAGCCCACGGAGAGCTGGAGACACTGTTCTGCCTGCCATTGTTCCCACAGAGCCAGGGAGGTCACCTAGGGTGATGCTGCCCAGAGGTGGCCTTTGTGGGTGCAGGTGGTGAATGAGAGCTGGTTGTGGGGACTAGCTGATCTTTATCTCAGCCTGGGTCCTGGTGAGAGCTGGTGGGCTCTTTGAGGGTGGGGGGTAGGGCTGGCAGGAGGCCATCAAGGCTGTGGTGAGCTGCAGGCTGGGAACCGGGTGGGTCCCAGGCTTTCTTTCAAAGTTGGGAGTAGGTGTATCACCCAGTCTGGCAGCAGGGGTGGACTGCGTTCATGTGCTGTGAGTAAATATTTGTGGAGAGCCCATGATGGGCTCCTGCAAGGCTCTCCCAAGGTCAGCTTGGCTGGTGCTTGTCTTCCAAGACCTTGCTGCCCCTTGCTGGCCTCCCAGCTCTACAAACCATTCAGCCACTTGCTTGAGAGCCAACACTGGCTGGGCCTTGGGGTGGCTCTCCTGCCCACCCACCCACTTACCCTCTTCTTATCTTTCCCCTCTTCCACCCTTCCTTTGTTTTCCTCCCTGTCTTTCCTCTAACCTCTCTGTTCCTTTATTTACTCACTCCTACCTCCCTCTGTACCCCCTCCTTTCCTCCTCCCTCTGTTCTCCTCCCCCCACATCTTTCCCATTCACCAAGCAAGATCTACAGTGAGTCACCCCCCCCCTCTGCCGCCATCAGAGAGCCCAGAACAGACCTGAAGACCAGGACTCAGGCATCTACTGGTGTACTGAGGAAGTGCCACCAGGCACTGTAAGGTAAAGCTGGTTGCTGGTGGGCACCATAGGTTCAAAGAAACCCCTCAGCCTCCACTGGGTCCCCTGAGGCCGCCGAAATCCATCCAGTTCTTCCCAGTTTGTCAAGGCTTTGAGTAAGGAAGGCTTCACCCAGAAACACAGTGTGGAGGGGACCCCGAAGTGGCTACTACGGCCCTCATATTCAAGACCTGCCGTAAACTGGCATTTGAACCCAGCCCTGATGATTTTCAACCCTGCTTCATTTTATTCCCCGCCCCCCACCTTCATTACCACTTTTCCATTTAAGGCCAAAATCTTCTTACATGTAGAACTCCTGTGGGGAGGAAGGAATTTTAGTGGTCCCTCCAACCAGCTCTTTTACTTCTGTGCACAGAGGTGCAGACACCCAGAAAGGGGCAGTGGCTTCCAGACTGTCGCAGTTTCTTGCTAACCACAGAAGGATGGCATTCAGTCCAGGCTCAGAACCCCAGCTGCATCCTTGCTGAAGTTCAATGCCTGCAACTTTGATCAGTGGAACTGTGGGTTCTATGGGCTTGCAGGCCTGGTTGTGTCCTTCCTACAAAGGGCTCGGTGGTCCCTTGGACTTCAGGATGCCAGGAAGGCTGGCAGGATATCCTGACATTGCCTGTCTGTTTCCTGTTGTAGGGATATGCCAAGGCGAGAACAGGTCATCTCGATTGGGGAGCCCGCAAAGTGTACCTTGTCAGTTTTCACTGGTAAAATGGTTTGATGCTGGCAACTTGGGCAGCTTGTCTGCTAGACCCCAACCCCTGCCTGCAAGGTAAGAACATCCTCTCCTGTGCCCTAGTTCCCAGGGGTGGAGAGGAAAGAGCACAGGGAAGCAGCCGTGGCTACAGCCTCCGTCTGTGCTCAGCCTATGGAATATTTATCTGTGAGTAATAGGATTTTCACATTCCTCCTTTTGTATCCATTGCAACAATACATTTTAGAAAGTTAAGTTCTCTTAAAGGAGAAGCCTCTATTTTCTGCTGTGCTTTGGGCAGGGCACACCTGAACTGAGGACCTGAGCAAGCTTTTCAAGCACCCCTGAACAATTAAGCTAAGAATATGTGACTCTCATCTAGACCAAGCCTCAAAGACTTCAAAGCAAACATGGCTTTAGGGGCTTATGGAAAGGCAAGATGCAACTTTCCAATGATAAAATACAGTCTACGGCATACATAACTTTGGTGACAACTGCTGGCCAGCCATCTTAGGATAGGTGGTCACAGAGTGGGCTGGGCACATTGGCTGGTAGGGTCCTTCCCTATGTCATTATAAGTTGAGGTGCTTGTTTGTCCCCCACCTCGTGATCTGTGTAGTTTTACAGATGTCACTGTGAGCCCTTTATGAGATGGGTGGGGCATTTTCTGACTCTGTGTTGACGGAGGTGCAACCCTTAATCAAGGCTGAGTGAACCTTGAAGCTTGTACTCTGAGGGACGTCATAGACATTGTTTCAGTGGGCTTGTGATGGACCGCTCCTTTCTCTATTTCTGGGTTTACATATAGGAAACAAAGGTTCAGGGAAGTGAAACTGTTGTCTCAAGGCCACAAGGCTGGTTACTCTGTGATGGAGCTGGGAGATGAACACAAGTCTAAGTCCCCTGCCACACCCAGAGGGTCATAGGACAAGTCCACTACAAATGACGACGCTCCATCTAACCCACTCCTGGTCCCCAGGCCCTCCCACACAGTCTGGGTTAGTCTTAACAACAACAAATGGCCTCGTTCTTTTTCTTGGCTGAAAACGGCTGTAGCTGTGAATTAGAGACAGCAGTGGAGTGAGTGAGGACATGTGTTTTTTTTGGGGGGGAGGGGAAGTATTGGGGGACATGGAAACTTTTAAACTTCTGGTTTGCTCCCTCGAAGGCAGTAAACAGTCTCTCCCCAGACTCGGGCCCCGAACACTTTTTTAGTGCCTTGCATTTTTGGTGACAGTTTTGCAAATTGCGGGTAAAGAACCTAAATGTCTAATTAAACCCTGAAGATGCACAGGAGTTTGAAGCGAATGATTGATGTTCACGGAGGTGCGGCTGTGTGACGGAGGCCGCCTGACAGGGACTGCGAAACCCGCGCGGTGGTGATGTCTTGTTGTGATCTGTGTTGTCATTTTCTCATTACTGATTAAAATTAAAAATCTGCTTGGCAAATCCATTGTAAAAATTCCCTTCATGAGCATCGACGGGTACAAATTATTTTGTCAATCGTCTGGCAATCAAAATGGGGCTGGAGACGATTTCTAGCCCACACTTTCTATCCCCCTCTTCCCTCACGCCGCTGACTTTTCATAACAAAGTTTTAAAAAGCGTAGGTAGCAGTCTTGGCAGCGTTTGAAAAAAAAAATCAAAAGATTCATCTGTATTTTTTTAATGAAATGTTCTGTTTGTGTGCGCCCCCTTTTGCCCCCCGCCGAGAGCGGAGGGGAAGGTTCTCGGAGGGAGAGCCAGTCTGTGCTCTGTAATTGTCTAATGCTGTGTAATGACAGGTCTATAACAGTAATAAAGCCTTTATTAGGATAAAAATCTGTTTTGAGAATGGAAGCGTAAATTGTCTAAAACTGCAAAGGCAGAAGAGAAGCCACGCTAGCCTGCAAACCAAGTGGAAGCTGTTTCCAGCCTCTTTGCTGAGATGTTCTTCAGTTCGGTCCCCACATGTCACGTGAAAGATGGAGGACCAAGGGGAGGGAGAACTTGCGTGTGGCTGGGGGCTCAGCACCAGGCCCTGGGAGTTAGGGGTCCCGGGCCATAGTCTTAACTCCCTGCTGTGTGGCTGTGAACCAGCCACGTGCCCTCTCTGGTACAAATTTCCTCTCTAACAAGTGAAGTGAATGATGACTCAGCTAGTCCATATGTTATTTCCAGTCCACTTGGCACCATGTTCATTTACCCGATGCTTGAGAATCAGCTAGGGGCTCCCAATCACTTTCTAATGCAGACTATGAAATAGACAAGAGACTATCCTGGGTTTGGAGTTCAAAGTCCTGGGATGGATCCTGGGTAGGCTGAAGGAGCTATGTGTCTTAAGGAGTACACCCACATCTCTGAGCCTCTGTTCCCTGAATCTCGCCTAAGGTTCCATGACCTATCCTTTGAAGATCACATGACAAAGTACCTTCCCTGTGATTCTACCATGAGTCCAGGAGAAAAAAGCCACGGGCAGGGGGCCAAGAAATCTTTGCTGGCCTTTGAGTCAAAAGACTCCTAGATAGGCAGGGTAGTGCCGTCCACAACCTGGTTCCCAGGAGCCTGAGGCAGGAGGGTGTCCGGTCTAAGGCCTGCCTGAGCATCATCATAGCAAGATTCCATCTTAAATGGCACAAACAAAACCAAAACTGAAAATGAATATTTTAAAATGAAAAAAAAAAATGAAAAAAAGATTCCTTGTCCATGTGTTGCTGCTCAGGCTCCTGAACTCCAAAGTTCTCCAGAGGCTGTGGAATGTCCCCTCATCATTGACAATGGGTTGTCCTACAGAAGCTGAGCTGAAGCAGTGCACGGGCCTCGGAGCCCAGCACCACCCAGGTCTGATACTACAAGCACCACACTGAACTTTTAGGAAGACCTCTGTCTCTGAGGAGGTGGAAGGCTCCTTGTGTGGCTCTGGAACACAGGGACGGATGGGGCTGCAAAAGTGACTTCCGGTAACTTCTTTGAACTCTAACTTAGACCTGAACAATATTTCTCTCTGTTCCCAGATGTTTGTCTATAATGTATACACTTTATTACCCCCCTTTTCTTTTCTTTCTCTTTGAAGAAGCATAAAGACCTCCAGTCTTCTGAAGGGCAAATGTGGGGTGTACTTTTTGGGGTGTACCTTTTAAGGGACTGAGTGGCAGGGTCAGCCTACTGAGAGGCAGTCCATCCTTTCTGTCCATAGACTTACTTGCTTCTTCAGCCTCAAGCAGCACAGAGGAAAAAAAAAAAAAAAAACCTGAACCCTCTGAAATCAGAAGGGTTACTGTCCAGGCTACTTTCCTTTCTGATCAAGTTGAAATACCTCTCTTCATATCCATTAGCATGGGAGACTCAGACAGAGAATAGGAGTATCAAAAAATGCAAATACATCTGTACTCTCCTTTGTCTGTTCATGACTAAGTAGGAGCAGGACTTCTGGGGATCAAGGCCATGGAAATGTGAATATTAAAAAAGAACCTTTTTTGTGATTGGGCAATTTTCTTTTGGGAAGGGGTCTTGGTCAGTCCTATTTTGCAGGGTGGTTTTCCCAAACCTATGTTTTGTGGCTGTTAATGTGCCAACCCATAGCTGGAAAAGATGGGCATGGCACTCTCCCCACCCATGCAGTGTGAGCCTGGCCCACAGTGCTGGAGGAGTCTCTCAGTCTTGCCCAGCTCTCTCCTTTTCACTTTGGGACAAGTGGGGGAGTGTTTTCTGAGGCTTGTGTCCATTTGCATGTCCGCCCACTCACCTTATGGACCTGTTGCTGCTCCACATTTAGTTCAGTCAATTTTCCCTGCAAGCACTCCCAAGGACCTTAGGTTGTGTGCTGGTGGGAGTCTGGGAAGGACCCTCAAGTAGCCTTTTCCCTAGAGTCACAGCCACCTCGCTGAAGAGGAAACAAGGATGGACAAGAAGGGCTGGGTAGGGAGGTGTTGGCTGCACCGTATGGAATGGGTCTGTTTTGAATTCCATTCTTGCAGAATCTTTCAGATAAAAACCCAGCAACTCCAATTGATGATCTAGAATGATCTAAGGCCAGGGCGAGCTGACGATTGCCTATCATACTCCTAGGTCAGCAGCAGACATGGCCAATTAGTCATAGACAGCACTCTTTCTGCTTGAGTGAGGGGCCACCATCACCATCACCTAGGGCAAAGGGCAGCAAACCCAGAGGTCACTGGGGAGGGCCCCAGTAAGAAGGGAGGGCCCCAGTAAGAAGGTAGGAGATAAACTTGCTGGGAACTTTCTGGGCAAGACTAGTCACTGGGGGAGGTGGACATGTGGGCTACCTGCAGCTCCAAGTCAGCAACACTGGCTGAAGCCCTACTTAGTGCTATGGCCAGCAAGGGTAGATGAGTGTCTGTATGACCTGTTCTCACAGCAGCTGGAGTGTGGGAGAAACATAACATGGGTCTGGTGAAGGTTTAGAGAGACGAGGGGAGGGAAAGGTCAACCATGGCAAGGACTCAGAAGGTTTCCCGAAGGCACTGGCCTGCAATCTGGGTCTCCACAGAATGAGAGGAAATATGAAGAGGATTGGTTGGCCACGAAAGTCACCCAATTTCTTAGTTTTTCTCCCCTCCCGCCTCTACATCTTCATCTGCAAGGCGGGGACCATGCCCAGAACTCTTCACAAGATCCATCAAGGCAGATGTTGGAATCTTGCCTGGCAATGAGAGGTTTATACAAATGCCCATTATCACTATTCAAGCCCCAGTGAAACCCTGGGGATTAGGAAGCCGATGGAGATAGGACATTGTTCCTTCTAAGAAGTCTGCATTGTGATGTTTGTTGACATCCTAGCATGCAAGCATGTGAGTGCAGATCACTTCAAACTGTGTTTGGAAGCCTGGTAAGTGATACAGCACAGGGCTCTGTCTTCAGGAGGCTGCCCAGCTTTCCTGGAGCCCTCAGTCCCCTCCCCTGCAGACCAGTTTGTTCTGTGTGGGTGAGAAGACAGGAAGCATAGAGTGGACTTGCTGCAGAGGCTGAACCCCAGGGTCCCTGCTGGCTGCAGAGTTTCCCACCCTAGGAGCCCACTGGATCCTCTCCAGAGAGCTCTAGAGCAGACTCTAGACTGGGGTGTGCCAATGTGTCTACCCTAAGGCTGCATAGCACCTGTGTAACCAGGCTGCCACAGCTCTAGGGAGTCTAGTTGAAAAGACCCCACCCCAGTCTTACCACACTGAAACCATGCGTGTTCCCTGTGGGTGCATGGTACTTAGCTCTGGCGACATGGGGGCAGGTAATAGTGGTCAAGGGCATGGGTTTGGAATTAGAATGACCTCCACCAGCATTCTCATTTCACCACACATGGGTGGTGTGGCTATGGCCTTGGAAACCCGCTGACCCTCAGGTTGTCATCTTTAGGGTACTTGTGGGTCAGCGGCAACAGCTGGAAGCAGCAGGGGAAGAGGCTGGGCATGAGCATGTGGTGGATGGAGTCCATTATTGTGTATGACCATGTTATAGGCAGCCTCTCAGTGGGTGCCTCAGCCTACAGGGAGAGGCCCTGGACCATTTTGCAATCCACCCCCAAGCAACCACACCAGGCCCTGATCACACATTGTCCTGAAACGCTCTCTGCCTCTGTTGATGCTGATACATACTTGTCGTGGGCGATGTTCCCACTATCAGGCATTTGGCGGAATCATAAAAACCCATTCCCACCCTGCCTAATACATTTTCATGTCTCTTCCTTGACAGGCCTGGGTGTATTGGATCTGGGAATGGGGGAGGGTCTCACAGACTTTGAGCCCATACTTCTGGGGTGCTGGAGAATGGAGGGTGTTTGAAGACTGTCCAGGCAGGAAGCCAGGGCCTCTGAGGTGATCTTTGCTGCAATAAACAAATCACAAGGGCAGGGCAAGGGAAGGGTGCCACTGCCATGGTGTACCCACTATTCTCCCTGCAGCCTTTAGAGTCCCCAGGGCTCTGGCACAGGTGGGTGCTCAGGCTTGTCATGATTGTAACCACGTGCTGATGGCTAGTATCTCAGAGCCTCATTTTATATGAAGCAGAAATAATAGAAACACCCACCCAGGCAGTTATACGAATGAGTGGCACTGTGCAGGAAAACTGCTGTGCCCAAAGCCTGTGCATGGTAAGAAGCTGGGCGATTTCATCAAGGTGTCAGCAGACACATGTTGAGCCCTCCTGTGGTTGGCTTGCTCACCTTTGTTGTGCCGTCTAAGAAGATCATGGTAACTTCTCGGGGGTTAGGTACTGTTAGTTTATTTTGGCCTATAGAAGCCAAGGCTTTGGGAGAAGATGCAGGTGAAGCCGAGAAAGTCTGCTTGATGGGCTGATATTGTCTTCCTCTCTCATCTACCTGAGTCAGGTTCAAGGCTTCTGGGCACATCCCAGGGCAGGAAGATGTTAAAATTGGGTGGAAGGAAGCATGGGCTCTCCCTGCGAGGCTGGACCAAGAGCAACTCAGCTGGCTAATCTAAGCCTGTGTGTCAGTCTGTACCTCCAGTTTTGTTAGTGGTAGCTCCCTCCCTCTGAAGGTGCAAGCACGTTGGTTCTCGGTGACTGGACACATCAAACACACGCGGTGCTGTAACCTCAAGTTGGGCTTGTCAGCTGTGGCTTTTCTGGCAGTGAAAGCTATTAATTTTTTCCTCAAGCCAAGTGGTGGGTTGAGTGTACTAGCTACAACCTGCCATTAGCTGCTCCTGCTATTGGGAGCTGTGGTCTGTGAGGAGGCTTAGGGGGCGGAGTTCAGTGGATGCTGGCATCACATGATCTGTTTTCTTTTAGTTCTGAGCTCTTGTATTCCTTTTGATGACACCTGTGCCCCCCCCCCCCCTCAGCACATGATGGGCAGGGAATGCCTCAGAAGTTTGGGGATGCACCTCTCTCACTCAATGGACGGTGGGAGCCCACCCAAGACTTCCACAGTGGGCCACACTGGAGCCTGGTCTAGAGGTTGAACTCCTCCTTAGGGAGGGTGGCCAGGTCTCCTCATTCTCCAGCTAGCACTAGTTTCAGTCTTTCCAAGCATTTTTTTTTTTTTTTTTTGGAAACTTAAGCCCAAGCGCTTTCTACAAGGATAGTTGCATTGCATTAGGGGGGTGGGGCGGAGCTCTTCCACGGTTTTCACTGAATGTCTCCATGAATGCTTCAGTCCATCTCTAGAACTGATGCTCTGGACAGGATCACGGAAAGTACTCCTGGTATAGTGAACAGATGAATGGATGAGTGGGTGGGTTGGTGTGTAGATGAATGAATGGATAGATGGTTGGATGGGTGGGTGGTTAAATGGATGGGTGGGTGGGTGGGTGGTGTCTTAGGGTTTACCATTTGCTGTGATGAAACACTATGATCAAAAGCAACTTGAGGAGGAAAGGGTTTATCTGGATTATGCTTCCACATTACTGTTAATCATTGAAGGAAGTCAGAACAGGAACTCAAACATGGCAGGGACCTGGAGGCAAGAGCTGCTGTAGAGGTTATAGAGGAATGCTGCTCACTGGCTTGCTCTTTATGGCTTCCTGGGGTTACTGTATAGTGGGTGAGATGGCAGTTACACAAAACAGAGAGGTGATATTTGTGAATATGGACTTTGAAAGAGTTTGTGGTCCATCGATTGTAAAAATGGTTTCCATGGTTCCCCATCCCCAAGATTTTCATGATGGGCTTCTGCAATTCCTCCCACTCAGAGCTGATGATGTTCTTCCATGTTTTGGATGGAGGATGGTTCACGCTTTGGCTGACAGTGTGCAGAGTCCAGAGTCTAGGCTGCTACTGATACCATCATAAGAACGTGATAAGTCTGGGCAGTGGTGGCGCACATGTTTAATCCCAGTACTCAGGAGGCAGAAGCAGGCAGATCTCTGTGAGTTCAAGGCCAGCCTGGGCTACAGAGTGAGTCCCAGGAAAGGTGCAAAACTACACAGAGAAACCCTGTCTCGAAAAACCAAAAAAAGAACATGAATGGCCACATGTGCCAACTTGGTCACATGGAACACAGCAGAGTCATACTGGCTGAACCACCACACACTAGTCAGTCCCCAGGCAGCCTCTTCAGGTGACTGTGGACACAGTAGCTGGTGTGGCTGAGCTGAGCCTGGTTCTCACTAACAGAGCAAATATCTATCATGTATGGTTTCATGTTACCTTTGGGGGTAACACATAAGTTTTCTATTGCTTGAAACATTGTGGCCAAGACAACTTATAGAAGGAAGGGTTTATTTGGGCTTACAGATCCAGAGAGATGGGTCCATCATGGTAGGGCATGGCAGCCTGACAGAAACTGAGAGTACACACCTTGACCTGCAAGCAGGAGGCAAGAGAGAAAGAATTCAAAAAGGCAAGAGTTCCATCTCCAGTGTCATACCTCCTCCAACAAGGTCACATCCTCTAAGTTTCCCCAAACAGTACCATCAACTGGAGACCAAGTATTCAAATGCCTGACACAGTGGGGGCATTTCTTTCAAACTACCATGGGGATTGTTTGTTATGTAGCATTCTGTGACTGATACAAGGAGATGTGTACTCTCAGGACAAGGTAAAAAGAGAGAAATTGATGTGTGGGAGGCCAGACAGGTTTCTGAGAAAATGAAGACTGAGCTGTGACCTAATAGAGGAGTGGAGCGGTGTTCACTGGGTGAAAGGATGACCGAAGAGGTACAGTATGTGTACCAGTGAGCCATAGTGGGAGGAACACGGTCCTTTAGGAAGAGCGGGTTCAGGCTGCTGAATGGCAGAGGCAGGACTGTAGGGTTTCCTCTTGATGCTATAAATAAATCCTCTCAACCCTTGATAACTCCACATTCCATTTCACACAAGGTGTAGAAGCAATGCTATGTTCTATACCACATTTGTGTTAGACAGGCCTCAAGGAACCCTGACTTTATGAGGGGCCTGAGGGGAAATAAGTGGGTAACCCTGGGAAGAAGTACTGAAAGAGCTATTGGAGTTGTCTAGTTCAGTCTGTCCTTTCATTATTGGAAAGCAGAGGCCTGGAGAGGAACTGTGGTTGGCTGGCCCAGGGGGTTCAATGGGGGCTGTCTATGTGTATTGCCTCATGTTGTTTTCTTCTGACATATTCCATGGTAGGACCCAGTGAGTTCCTGAGGCCTTTTTGACTAGATGAGCAGTTTCAAAGATGTAGCCCCCACAGTCACAGACAATACTGACACAGATGGAGGAGTGAAAGCCATTTAGGTACCTAGGTGTGCTAGAGGCTGTGGGAGGAGCTTGGTGCTCATCTGTCTCTTTAATTCTCTCAGCAATTCTATGGAGAAAAAGGTCTTTGTTTTATTTATTGTATTTATATGGTACACAAGGGAATGAATTCAGAGATGGGCAGCTTAAGTCAACACAAATGACAAGTTCCAAAGCTGCTCACAGCTTCAAAGTCCAAGTTGGTTCCACCCCACCATGGTGCCTCTCCAAACCTGATCCTTCTGTTGGAACTGTCTGAGGTTTTGCTGATGGCAAGAGGTGAAACATGACAGAGCTTCATCATCATTACTGATCAACTTTCACCTTCCCTTTAGGGGAGCTTGCTATTATGAACAGGCTATCCCCAAACTCTTCTTACCAACTGAGTGAGGCTCTGCTTATGCCATGGGCAAGTCGGCAGAAGTTGGCCATTACAAAAAAGAAAAAAAAAAATCCTGGAGTGCACAGCTGAGACTCGACAGCAGTGTAATTCCATCGGACTAAGCAGAACTTGCCTGATCTTCTGTTTCTAGGACCTGACTGGTTCAGCTAAAGTCAGCTCAACTCAGTTCAGTTCAGCTCAGCTCAACTGAGTCCAACTCAGCTTTATCCCAGCTCAGCTCAACATACAGTCTCAGTTCTGCCCAAAGTGGCTCAATCTAGCAAAACTCAGCTATCGTCCCCTCAACCTGACTGGGGTCAACAGACAGAGAGCCATTCCATAGTTACAGAGGCGTTTGTCGAGTACCAAGGGTAAATAAATTCTTTGGAGGTTGCTTCCTTTAGGAATTCACAGTTAGTTACTAAAATGCACCATTTGGTGGGAAGAATGTTGATTCCAATATGTAATGCACAATGACCATGAGGCCCCCACCCTTGGAAGAGGTTACTACTCACTCCCCATTGGGAATTTAATTTCTATCATTTCCAGTAAGATTTAATTTGTATTAGTAATAGAGGGTTGGGGCAAGAAAACCACCCAGGAAGAGAGGTGATGCCTTGCAGGCTGGAGTAAGTGGGACAATTAGAATGGATATAATGTGGCAGAAGTGATCAGGGGGTAGTGCTAAAATGCAGGAGGTTTGAGACAGATGGCTTTAAGGCAGCCCAGGAGTTTAGATATTTTTCTGTAAGAACAGGAACCTGCCAGGTGATTTTATTTTATTCTGGGGAGCACTGGGAGTAGGCAAGAAGATCCCCATTGTACAGATGAGGAAGCAGAGGCAGGCAACATTACTGTTAACCTGTGTTAGGATGATTAAGTGAGAACCAAATGATATCATCGGAACATTTTCTTATGTGTGTCTCTCTCCTCAGCTGTCTATCTGCTCTGGTGTGATTCAGATCATCTTTCTAGTCTCTGAGCGTCCTGAGAGGAGGAACTGGAAGAGGTGAGGATATTGGTACAGTGCTAAGGAAAAAAAAAAAGGAGCCACACAGTTTACAGAGTGAAAAGCTGCTGGCTGAGAATAGGTCTTCAAGTTTACATGGGTGTCATACCACGCAGAAGGCATGTTTAATTGCATTAGAAGCTGGTGGTCCCTTAAAATCCATTCATTCATTTGTTCACTCATTCGTATGTTCATGTGTGTACATGCATGCGTGTGTAGGTCGGGAGTCGATTCTCTCCCTCCACCATGTGAGTTCTGAGCTCAGGCCAATGGTGAAAGGCCCAGTGTTTGCAGGTCTCTTACTTAGGACTTCAAGGTCCTTATCTTGGGTAGTAGAGTTCATAATGCTTGTTCCTATAATGAGAATGAAAATTCAAACAAGAGGTAAGTGCTTCAGGGAAATTAGCTGCAAAAGCAAGAAAAATGTGAAGACTGAGCTAGCATCCATGGACCCATAATCTGGAATAAATAATGTTTGGTCAAAGTAACTTCGGCAGTTCGCTTTGAAACCAAACTCTATGATAATTATATCAGTGTGTTCCACTAGACCCCTCTCCAAGTTGTTCCTCTCACCCTCTGCCTAAAGCACTGTACCTGTAATTATATATGTTTTCTTCTACACTTTTACTAAGTATGAACAAAGTCTGTGAATGTATTTTAAACTCAAATATAGATATAATACGTTGATGTATATTATTTAGTGACATAGACATACTAATAAGCATAACCCATTTATGTTTATTGTTATTCCAAGGATTTTACTTTATTTTTTCTTTTTAAATTAAAAAAAATGCATTTAACTTAATTTATTTGTGTGTGTGTGTGTGTGTGTGTGTGTGTGTGTGTGTGTGTGTGTGGCATCCACATGTTATGAAATGTGTGTGTGGTGGTCAAAAGACAGCTTTTGGTGGTCAGTTCTCGCCTTCCACCCTCTGGTTCAGGTCATCAGCCTTAATGACAGGCCATCTTATAGGCCCTTTTGTTTTGTTTTTTTACATGAAGCCATCACTTGCTACTTATAGGAGATTGATTCTGTGACCCCCTAGATGTCAAAATCCAGGGCTGTTCATGCTCCTTATACAAAACAATAGGATATTTTCCTTTAGCTGCCCCACATCATCCTGATACATCCTCACCTCCAGATCACGTGCAATACTGAGTCCAGTGTTACTGCAGTATGGACAGTTGTCACTGTGTATTGGAAGGAGTGAAAAAGAAACATCTGCACATGTTCAGTGGAGATGATTGTTGTTTTCAAATGCCCTTTACTTGATCTTTTTTAAATCTGTGGATGCAGAGCCTGTGCATACGGAGGCTAATCGTACGTGTTCTGAGAAAATGTTTATCATGAATTTTGGTCATTTTCATACCTCACTACTCTCATCCTCTCCCTCTCCTGCTGACCCCCTTTTCCTGCCAGCATGACAAATCTCCCTACTGTTTACAGGACTTAAAAATATATATATATATATATATATATATTTAATGTAACAATTCTAATTAAATAGTGGTTTAGGAAAAGAAGAAAAAACCCACCTTCTTTTTATCCTTTCATTTCTATCCTATGGCAAAGGTGGCAAACTGTGGCCTATCAGACACCTCCAGACAGCTGCCTGCTTCTGTGAGCCTTGTGTCGGGAGAATAGGGCTGTTTAGTTATTTACACATTCCTCTGGTGGCACCCACACCGGGAAGGCCACAGCAAGTAGTTTTGGAAGAGATTATGGCTTTCCAAACTGAAAATACTGATTCTTTGCCTTACATGGAAAACTTTTGTCAATCTTTGTTAATAGGATTGATTTTGTATCTGGTAACTACTGGTTTGGTATTAATCTACTCTGCATTTTTTTTAAAGCAATTACCCTCAAATTGTTAGTTGACTAACATTTTGAGTCTTTTCCTTATCAATTTATCTCAGAATTCTTTATTTATGCATTATTCTCTTTAAAGAATATTGTTTAATATCTCAGATGTACCTCAGCTAATCTTTGCATTGACTATTCTTATTTTTGTATCAATACTGCCCATTTTTAGACCCACATTGTACCTTCAGTTTCACCTTTCTGTCTGACCCTTTCTTCTTTAAGTATCAAATTGATTAATAGATATCACATATCTTATAGGTATATGGTGGGATGATTTGATACGCACGCACACACACACACACACACACACACACACACACACACTCACACACTGCTTAATGATTACTGTACTCATACCAATTATCATAACCCTCTCCACACACTCCAAATATGAGCTCCTCAGAACTTTTTTTTCCCAGAGCTGTGGACCAAACCCAGGGTCTTGCTTTTGCTAGGCAAGTGCTCTACCACTGAGCTAAATCTCCAACCCTCAGAACTTGTTAATAGTATGGCTTGGAGTATGTGTCCTCGATTGGAACCTCCCATTTACTCCCAGACCTGAACCATGGCTCTCTGCTCCATTGAGTTTGGCTGTTTTACAGTGAAATCATAAGGCGTTTGTCTGTTTGTGCTCTTTCCACCACACAGTCATCACATAAATGGCAGGATTTCCTCCTTTTTCGTGGCTGAGTAGCATTCCCTTATATGTATTTCACACTTTCTTTGCCCATTCATCTGTCAGTGAGTGTTTGGATGGTTCTTGATGACTGAAGAATTCTGCAAGACATGGGAGTGCTGATATCACTTTGAGATACCAACTTCATTCTCTTTACATATTTACTCAGTAGACGTATTGCTGATACTAGTTATATTTTCAATCTGTTTTAAGAATCCCCATGTTATTTTCCATAGTGGCTCTATCCATTTCTGTTCCAACCAAAAGTTCTTTGCTTTCTACCTCTTCTCCTATGCTTTCTTGGTAGTATCCATGCTAACTTTTCCTGAGGAGACATCCCCCCCCCCACGCACACACCCCTGCCCACCCCAGATAGGGAACCAATAACATACAAAGGTAATGATTACACTGAAGTCCAACTTAGTGAACCAATGAGTTCTCTGGAGTTAGTTATGGGTGCATGAGTGAGGGATTTCTCACAGCAGCAGGGATGACTCAAAGGCAGCTGCATCACCAAAAGCTGATAGTTTCAGAGGTCTCAGCTCATGGTCACGATTTCACTTGTTCCTCAGTTGTAGTAAAGAAGAGCATTGTGGGAGTATGACCCCATGATACAGGTGACTGCTCACCTTATGGTGGCCATGATGCAGAGAGGAGCATGCCTGTGCTTATGAGAGTCCCTCTTCTTCCCCCTTTTCTTCCTTCATCCTTTTCCCTCTTAATTGTCTCTAGTGCTTACTGATTTCCTAGATGATACTACAGGAAAACCTGAACCATAATTTTCCCTGCAAGACTTGCAGGCATCTGGGCAAGCCATAGAATGTCCTCTGCTTAGCAGCCCTTACTGCTTATATAGTGTGAATCTTTTTGGATTTAGGGACTTCCTGAGACTTGTGAGTTGTTGATGCTGCAGGTATGTGATGCCTAGCAGTGCCAAGCACTTCTTTCTGGCATTTCTTACCTTCCTAATATTATGTCTTCATCTAGTAAGAATCCATGTTGATGCAATATGTTCTTTCTATGTCTGAAAGTTATCTGTTTCTTTGAGTTTTCTTTTTTCTCTGCAACAGTGAGCTGGTAGAACCTTCTAGAAGCCTCCAGAAGATTGTGCCTTTCTTTTAGACCTGAAGCGTGTCAGTCAGAGCTTGCCATCACTCAGTGCTTCCTTGCTTTTCTTCCTGGTGAATTTTGAGCTTTTCTCTTCACTGTGAACACTTGATTATCTCACTATATATTGTTTTAAGTTACTATAACATTTTGTTTTAAGTTTTGAAAAGTCAGCTCTCACTTCTTCAAATATCTCTTATCCACTCTTTCTTGTTTTCTCTTCTCAACTTGGATACCATAAGTCAAATTGGAGGGAATGGCTGAGAGTCAACTGTGTTTGACCTACAATAATCTCACCTAGCACTTTAAAGTGGCTCTTTTCCATCTCTCAGATCTCAAATTACTGTAGCATGAATCTTAAAGGTACTTGTTAATAAAGTCAAACCTGAGACCAGTTATTGGGGTGAATGCTGGAAAGTCAGAGAAACAGAACAAGCCACAGTTTCTTCACCTCGCCAGTTCCTCAGCTGGTCTTGTATCCTCAGACTGCAAGCTTCTGTGTTTTCATCCCAATGGCTCTCAGCCTAAAAGCTTAACCAGCCAAATGCTTAACTAGCTCTGGTCTTTACGCCTTATATATCTTTCTCTTTCTGCCATCACTCCCTGGGATTAAAGGCTTGCTTTCTGGGATTAAAGGTGTGTGTCTCCATGCTGGCTATATCCTTGAACACATAGAGATCCTCCTAGCTCTGCCTCCCAAGTGCTGGGATTAAAGGTGTGCACCAACACCGCCCAACTTCTGCTATGGCTTGCTCTGACCCATTTTCTAGTCACCATTTTTGGCTCTGTTCTAGTGGCTGTCTGTTCTTTGACCCCAGACAAATTTATTAGGGGAACACAATACCACCATATTCTTTCATTTTTCTTTTTGTTTCCTGTTTCTCTGTAATCCATGCCATTCTCCATGTCCATTTCAGTGTTTGATATCTTTGCTTCAGAACGTTTAATCTTCTGTTTGAATCATCTATCAAAATTCTCTGCACTAACTATCATGGTGTCTCTTTCTGGAGTCTCTTTAGCACTTTTTAGATGTACTTTTCTCTGAATCCCCACCCCTGTCCATACTTTTCCTGTCTCTTCAAAGATTTGAAGTATGAGAATCCAGAAGTTTCCCTCAGATCTTTCTTTAACTTCATTTCCTGTACTTGAGGTGGTTGTATCACACACGTGTTTTCTGGGTCTTTGGTTTTTGATTGACAACCTGCCTCTGCCTTGGGTTTTTTCCACTCATATGGACTAATTTTTTTTTCTATTTTTTAACTCTCATCATCTTCAGTTAGAAACTTGCCCCAGAGCTTAGTTTTCCCGATTTGGGCAGGTGGCTAGTCTAAGCAGGTTCATATTTTGCCTCTGTTGGGATACCACATGGATCTATTAGACCTATATCAATTTCTTTTCTTGTTATAATCTTTATTTAATTGATGATGGTGGTGGTGATGATGATGGTGATGATGATGATGATGATGATGATGATGATGATGATGTGTGTGTGTGTGTATGTGCATGCATGCATATGATGTATGCACATATGCAGTTCAGGGGACATCGTCCAAGAGTGGAATCTCTCCTTCCACCTTCTTGATCCAGGATCTCTTGTTTCTCCAAGCTGCATACCTACAGCCTGGCTAGCATGTGAGATTTTGGGTGATTGTCCTGTCTCCACCTCCTGTCTCACCATAGGCATCTGGGGTTGCAGACAAGGACCCTGCATCTGGCTGTGTGTGAGTCCCGAGGGTTGAATGCAGATGGCCAGGGTTGTGTGACAAGTGCTTTTTACCAGCTTAGCCATTTGACCACCGCTGTCTGTGCTAGATTCATTGGGTTTTCCTTGCAAGCTAGTGAACAGGCCAGTGGCCCTGGTTCCTTGCTGCTGCTCAGAGGAATCTCCTGGCCGGAGTAAGCTTCCAGCTTCTAGAATATACCACAAATTTCTGGCAGCTGTTTCATACTGGTCTGAGTGTTATCTCCATTTTGACTTTGGATGATGTTCTCCTTGTTTTAAGCATGGCTTTACTCGTTAGTGGTTGCTTGATACCTTACTTTCATTTCCTGTTATTGTGATAAAACATCCTGACAAAAATCTGCCTAAGAGAGAATGGGTTTATTCAGCTCACAGTTCCAGGTTACAGCCCATCATTGTAGAAATTCAAGATGGTGGCAACTTGCAGCAGCTGCTCATGTCCAGTAAAGAGCAGAGAATAATTTCCCCATTTTTATATAGTCCAGGATCCCCTGACTAGGAATGGTGCTGCCCAGCTTCAAGGTGCTTCTTCCCACCTCAATGAACTCAATTAATGTAATCACTCCAGGAATGCCCACAGGCCAATCAAATCTAGGAAAGAATCCATTGAGGATCCCTTCTTAGGAGATTTTACGTTTGTGTTATATTGACAAAATGAACCATTACAGTAGTCATAACAATAATAATAGTATTTGTATGTGTTGAGATTTTGGTATAGAAGGTGGCCAGGCTCTTGGGGCCAGATCAGCCACCACTCATATTGATTGGACATCCAAGAATCCTAGTTATCTTGCTGGATAGTGTTATTGGCATGGTGGCAGATCCCCAAGTCATAGAAAGAAGACCATGAGTGTGAACCTACTTTGTACACTTGCAAGTTCTCTTTTAATGGGCGGCATGAACTCTCAATTTTCATTTCTAACAGGGGAATTTTCAAAGTAACTTCAATACATTGAAATTAGTGGGAGAGCTGCCTACACATGCTATTTCTGCTTTCTCATCCCCAGAGCAGACGTGTCATGCATCTGTGTCCTCGATGTGACCTCTGTACAGTTATAGAGTGAGTCCTTCCATTCTCCTACTCTCTCAGGTTCAACTGACTTATCCTTCTAGGACAGGCACTCCTGGCTTCTTCCTGCCTCAGTGACCCTGTTGACATATGCCTGTATTCGGAGCCAAGCCATGTTTCCAAATTAATGTCCCTGTCCCCCATTCTGGTGACCCCATACTAACTCATCACCTTTTGTCTAGATGAAAAGACAATTCTAGCAGGTCTCCTTGTGTTCCTAGATATCTGATTATTATCCTTCCCCTACTGAAAAAGAGGGGTCAGTGCCCAAATCAGAACCTGGAATTAATTCTACAGCTTAGAACTCTTTTGTGGCTTCTGGTTGAGCCAGGTCTGTCTCTTTCACACTATTCAGCCTCAGATCAAATAGCACCTCCCCAGGGAAGGATTATCCCTGCTAAACTGGTATAATCCCCACTCATCTCTTGCCTGCTATTGTTCTGTTTTGCTCTTCAAGACCCTATCATAAAATATGACTTGATTTATTTCTTGACTCAACTGTGACTGGGTCTCCCTTGCTCACTGTGGATTTCCCAGGGCTGAGGGAAGGAACAACCATGACTGTGGGTTTCTACACACTGTTTCTCTAAGGGACAGCCTGTGCTTTATGCATTAGTTACTTTTCTTGTTGCTGTAGCAAAGCATCCAACCAAAGCAACTTAAAGTAAGATGGGTTTATTCTGGCTCACTGTCAGAAGTCACACTGTCCATCATGCTGGGGATGTCACTGTGTCACTGCAGCAGGAGAGCGAGGCAGCTGGTCACATGGCAACACAGTTAGGGAAGCAGGAGATGAATGCTGGTGCTCTGCACACTTTCTTCTTCTCCTTCTTCTTCTTCTTCTTCTTCTTCTTCTTCTTCTTCTTCTTCTTCTTCTTCTTCTTCTTTTTGGAGCTGAGAATCGAACCCAGGGCCTTGTGCTTGCTAGGCAAGCACTCTACCATTGAGCTAAATCCCCAACCCCACTTTCTTTTTTTATTCAGCCCAGGACCTCAGCCCACACCAGGAATGGAGCTGCCCACAGTCAGGGTGTGTCTTCCCTCCTCAATTAACCAAACCTTGACACTCTGTCACAGGCGTGCCCAGAGGTTTGTTTCCATGGTGATTCTAGATTTTGTCAAGCTGACAGTCATAGAAGCCATCACACTGTATGCCTGTTACTTCTCTCATTTTCAATCACTCTGTCAAGCAGAAATCCCTGTGCCCATCACAGAGATGAGGCTTGTGAAATCTCCCAAACAGAGATTGCCAGTGGACCCTAAGCCAGGGAGAGGCAGAGCCAAGGCAAAGTTTCTCTCTATTCCATTCACTGTCTACATTTATATCCATTTTCTCATATCAGGTTACTTTCTGTGCACAGATTTAGATTCTGGGTCAGAGGTCAATGCAGGAGTAGCTATTGAGTCAACAAAACCTTTGCTTCAAGCCAGTGAAAGACTCCCAGGCTCCCAGAGTCCCAGCACCGGATGGCAAGCTTCCTTGCAAATGCCCACACAATGGTTGGCACTACTCAGAGGCATTTTTAAAAATTGACTCTGTTTTGGACTCTTTTGAACCATAAAAAAGCCAGTGTGAAACCACAGACCTTCTATGTTTCTTGTTCTCTTAAAACTAAAGAAGAATAAAAAAAAACAAAAAAAAAAACGTGGAGGGGGAAGGGCTAGATGATTTGAACCGTATTTTGCAAACGCCAGCTCCTCTCGCCGGCTGCAGCAGCTGGTGCCAAGTTGCAACTCACCACACATTTTCACAGGCCCAGCTATTAACCTTTTGCAAACAGCTGCCTGCAGTGGAGTTACTGACAGGGCTCAGAGCCTGGGCAAGACAGGCTATGCCATGACGCCTGCCGAACTCACAGATTTCCACCCGACTCTGGGGACCCAATCTGTCCTCTGTCTGAACACACTCACTTCTTACAGAATTTCCTCATACTAACATTCTATTGGAGCTGGGAGCTGCGGCCATGAGTCGGTAGAGCTGGCCCAATAGGCCCAGAGCTCAGAGCCAGGTCAGGGGATTCTTTAGGTGAGTCTGGACTTTGAATCTTGGTTTAGCCACCAGTACTTGCTCAGCATGACTTTGGGCCAGCTTTAGTTTCCTCATCTGTATAGCAGGGCTTTGAATCCTGCTTTGCAGTGGAGTGAGAATAAGGATGTGTCAGGATGATGGAGTTTGTGGATTTATTAGTTGCTGTGATCCACCTCTGATTCCCAACTCTGGTGGTCTGAATCTGGGACTAGCCCCACTGGGTGACGAAAAAGTTTAACTGAAACACTGAGGATCAAGGTCTTGGCACAGAGCCTGGAGCATGGGTCTCAACAAATATGCATCATTTTTGTATTGCTCCTAATAACCAATCCCCAGGATAGCTCGCCATCCTAAGCATGTCCTAAATGAGAATCATCAATTTTGTGAATGTGTTCTTAGGCCATCTGGCTAACTTGAAAAGTTTTCTAGTTGGTAATCACAATGAGATGAGTATGTATGTGTGTATGTGTATGTGTGTATGGGGGGTGGTGGTGCTCCAGTGAAACCTAGAGAAATGGAGAAGGCAGAGGGAATAATCCTTTGTTGTGGGAACAAGTTTCAAAGGCACAGCTCTGGACCAGGGATCTCCAGACCCCCGAGTTGTGTGTGGAAGAGATGATCACTTTGCAAGGCTGTGGAGCACTTCAACTCTGTCCAGAAATTCCTTTGGTAAATAATAATAATAGGAAATATCCTTTGGAAATAATAGAGGGGATTTGGCAAATGCCTCTCTCTCGGAGATCTCAAAGGCTTTTCGAGTTATTTTAGAGCTTTAGTGATTTTCTTAAAAGGGTGGGATTTTCTTTCCTACCTCAGTAGAGGGGTGTTCATAGTAACTATGAGGCTGCAGGGCTAGCACAGATCCTCGGGTGTGTGTGTGTGTGTGTGAGAGAGAGAGACTCTGTTCCACCTACCTGCTATGCCAATGAGGGAAACTGAGGCACGAGCAGATGACACTGCAGCGGCTGTGATAGAGAGGTAGGACTGTAGAGAAGGACTCCCAGTAACCAGCCCATCCTTCTCCCCTGTGTAGGTCCTGACTGTGGGGAGCCCTGCTGTCTGGAAGCCAGATGCAGACAGACAAGACTGATGGCCGACTCCTGCTCGGCCCCTGTGGATGGAGTGTGCTCCTGCCTCAGTTTGATAGTGGGGCCAGGTGAATCATGGGAGGCATGTGTGTGTTGAGGGGAGCTTTTCCCCGGAGAAGCCAGGGTCAAAGGCAGTAACAACTGGGTGGGGCTTTGTGCTAGAATTAGAAGGCCCAGGCTGTGTCCCACCATTTTCCGTGTGGACTGTAACAGTCTGTACTTGTCATCTTCTTCTTCCACTCATTTCCATCTTTCAGTTATTTATTCATTCAACAAACATCTGAGCCCCACTGTGTGTTAGGTGTTTGCCACACACACAGTCGCCGAAACAACATGTGGATCTTGACATCCTAAACCTTCCTAATTAAAAACAGTAACAAACCACCGCTGCCACCTCCGACAAACACAAAACATAAAACCAAAGGCATGCATGCGTCCATGCTGGTGACGCGGGCTAGGCTGCAGGAACAAACAACCCCCTGTTCTGTGGCTGATGTCCAGCCGAACCTCAAGGCTTGGTTGCTGCACAGGCCGCAGGATGTGTGTGTGTGTGTGTGTGTCCCAAAGCTCTCAGAAACTCAAGCCAACTCAGCGTGGCCTCAGAGTGGCCCTTCATGGTCACTGCAGCCATGGAAAGGGAGTGCGATGAGTGAGGCCTGGCCCTTAAGAGTTTCCTCACACGTGGAGCCCTTCTCCACTTGTTCTTTTGGACCAAGAAAGTTAGAAGTGTTATGGTTACGGTTGATCTCAAAGAAGCTGGGCTCATCTGTCTACAGGGACGATAAAGTGCCTCCTGCGTAAGTATGAGGACCCAAGTTCAAATCCCCCACAGGCATGTGCAAGCAGTAGTTGGTGGTGTGTGCCTGTTAATGGCAATGCTGAGTGGGGAGAAATGGGGACGTGTGGATCCCTGAAGTTCATTGGCCAGTTTGTCCAGCCAAATTGAGGAGCTCTGGGCCTAGTAAGAGAGACACCTGGCTTCAAAAAATAAGGTGAAGATCAGCAGGGCCTGAAGGAGAATGGACAGACATAGGAGCCTCTGTTTCCTCGTCTATAAGAATAGGATGAGAGTCTCCTGCTCTGCCCCTCTGGTGGAATATTCAAGGCATGGGCTCTGTGCCTCAGTACCTGCTCTGCTTCCCCTCCGTGAGAGCGGGGTCCTCCTATGCGCACCTCCAGGGTGTTGGCAGATGAGAGTGCAGCCCTAGGGCTTAGTACCCGCTTCTGCGTCCGATTTCCAGGGAGAAAGCCTTTATTTGGGGCCTGTGTTCCTTTCTGCTCTGAAATGCTGGCGGAAGTATTTTCAAGGTTATGGTTATTATAGCAATTATTTTTCTAATTTCTTTTTTGAGCGCAACCCATTTTTGCAGAGCGGAGAAGGGGTGGCGTGAAAGGGCTTTAACGAGAGGAGGGAAGCCATCATTTTGGCAGGAGAATCGTGACACTTTCAAGATGAGTAATTACAGAGGGGGTGGGCTGGGGAGCAACTTGTACAGAGAATTCCCCTGCTGTTTCCAGTAGGCCTGGCCGGCTGGTGTGAAAGCTAGCCTTGGCTTTTTCCAGGGCTGCAGGGAGTCTTTCTCCCGTGGCTGTCAGTCTCCCCAAAGGGGAAATTATGGGGTCGTTTTGATCCAGGCACTTGGAGACCTGTGCCTTGTGCAAATCTGAGCCTGTTTCCTGAGAATGTGCCGCAGACCTCCTCAAAAGTCTAAATGACAGAAACCTAACCGTGGACTGATTGTCACTTGGAGTGGGGATGAGGGGTGTCATGACTGCCTTAGGGGATGGGAGGCGGGGAGAGAAGAAAAGGGAAGTCCAGAGTGGTGGATCAGATGAAAGCATTTCTATCCTACCCTGGTTTTGACTGTCCCAGCATGCTCTGTGTGGGGAAAGGGGTCAGGTGACTAAGGAATCTAGTCAGGAGTGAAGATCTATGGCCAGCCTTCTATGGGCCTGTCCCCTGCATGTGTGCATGTGTGTGCATGTGCAAGTGATGTGAATGTGTGCATAGCATGAGGAGGGGAGAGACAGTTATCTCCTTCCCAGGTGCCTCTCCCAAGGGGCTGACTGAGCGGTGGAGGGCCTCTTTTACCAGACATCTGGGCCCTGATCGTCTCTCTGCTTCTGGAATTCCTAGGCTGTGTCGCTGGGCCCATCCCTTCCCTCATACTCCCAGAAGGTTCCTTCAGAGGGAAGAGTGAGGGCCCAGCTCCATCCATCCCAAGACACAGGTGATAACCCTGACATGTTGGTGACAAGCTGGTGATGGTCCACTGCAAATGAGAGGGACCATTGTTCTTTTGTTTTCCGTCAGCTTTTCAGTCTGGAAAAGCGCATCTAACATGAACTTTACTGTGCCCCGTTTATGACTGGCTTATGTCACGTAGCACGATTCCTTGTGGTAGCATGGACCAGAACTCCCTTCCTTTGCATGGCTGAATAGTATTACATTGTATGACAGGCCATGTTTGTTTGTCTGTTCGTCTACTGATGGACACTGGGTGTTGGTGAAATTATTAAGGCCACTCCATGTAGTTAAAAGGGAGGTTTATTTTGTGGGGTAACTTACAAATGAAGGGATAGGTTGTAGGGTCTGGCAAAGGTATGGCGCAATCTGGAGGTGTTCTCTGGAGAACTCTGCTCAGTCTACCTCCTGCGTCCAGGGTCCCAGAACCAAGAGAGAGACCTCCTCTCGATCCTGGGTCTTCAGCTTCCTCCCTCAGGCCTGCCTTGTGGGCATGACCATTACTGAAGCCTCAGTGGGGGTTGGAACTTCTAGGCCAAGGCTGGGATGGCTACCCACTATAACTGGGTTTCTTCCAGCCCTGGGCTGTTGAGAGTCACACTGCTGTGAACATGGATGCACAAACACCTGATGAAGGCCATACTTCCAATCCTTTTAGGAGTCAAATGACTTTATCAGATGGAAGGTCTTAAAAAAAAAAAAAGAAAAGAAAAAGGACATGCTGTCCTTCAGAGCAATTTCCTTTCCAGCCATGGAACTAGGAAAAGAGATAAAGGAAAAAGGACTCCACTTTTGAGGCTGGAGTGGCAGTCCTGACAGGGGGAAGGATATGTTTTGACTAGCAAGCTGAGCAAGCACAATCCAGATGCCAGGCGGGTGGGCAAGAGGCAGAGGGAGGGGACCAGAACAAGGACCTTGCACCCGCATGGATTCTAGGCCGGCTAGCAGCTCTAGCTGGCTGCTGGCTTGATGATGGCAAATTGTCACTTTGGCGGAATTCAGGAACACCACTTATGTCATTAGGCAGCAATCTATAATTAACTCACTCAAGGCTGGGTGAAGGACAGGAGTCTTCCAGGGTGAGAAGGGTCCTAACCACATTTTCCTAGAGGGACCTCCCTTCAGCCATCAGCTGACACCTGATTAGTGGCCATTGAACGCTTTCTGTGCCTTTTCCACTGGGAAGCCTGGGATTGGTGACTGCTGTGACAGAGGTGAACAGCTTGGGCAAGCATGAGGAGGGGAACCCAGGTTGGTGGGGATTCCTGGACTGCAGAGTTACTTTGATTCTTGGTCATACAGGCCTTTACTGTCAGGGTGAGGGGCTATCTAGGTTAGCAGGCCCCTAAAGAGCCACTCAAGTTTCCAGAGGGGCTGAATGACTTTGAGAGCATCCTAGGGAGGGACACAGTGTGGAGGCCTCTGACCAAGGCTGTTGGCAGCCTGGCTTCCCAAGCCCTGGGCGGGTTGGCGTCTGACTGTCCCCTCTGGAATGTCTGGGCTGCAGCCGGGGCTTGCTCTAAATGAGAACCAGGCGGGAAGGGCTTAGGGGGCCTGGCAGGCTGTGGCCAGCTCCTCGTGCGGTCTGGGCAGGGCCATTTGGCACAGCAGGGCCGGGAGGGCACCCTGGCTGTTCAGGCAGCCCTCCTACCAGCATGAGAGGCTTGGGTGCCTTGCCAGCCTGGTCAGGCCAGTGCCTGTAGAGAGGAGGGTAGTGTGAGCACCGCCCTGGAGGCAGAGGGAGCTGGCCTGGTTCCAGGAATGGAATCACGGATCTTCAGCTTGCTTGTGTTGAGAATGGAGACATGCCACCTCTTAGGGTCACATATCCCTGCACAGAGGCCATGACACCAGTCACATGTCCAAGCTTTCAACACCTGCAGAGATTTGTGTGTTTGTGTGTGAGCATGTGTGCACATGTGTGCCTGTGCCTGTAGAGGCAAAGGTTGATAATCTGTGTCTTCCTCAGATTTTTCTACCTTCTTATTTTTTATTTTTTATTTTAAGAATCACATTTTATTTGTTTTGTGTATGTGTGTGCACATGTATGGGGTAGGGCACACAAATGCCATGACATGCATGTGGAGGTCAGATGACAACTTGAAGAGGCCCCCCCCCCTTCTACCATGTAGATCCTGGGGCTTGATCTCAGTTGTTCAGGTTTAGCAGAAAGTGCCTTTACCCACTGGGCTGTTTATTGTCTTTCTTAGGGTTTCTTTTGTTGTGAAAAGACGCCATGACCACGGCAACTCTTACAAAGGAAAACATTGAATTGGGATGGCTCACTTACAGTTCAGAGGTTCAGTGCATTATCATCATGGTGGGACATGGTGGTGTGTAGGCAGACATGGTGCTGGAGAAGTAGCCAAGTGTCCTGCATCTTGGCTTGCAGACAATAGGAAGTGGTCTGAGACACTGGGCAGTATCTAGAGCATATAAGAGACCTCAAAGCTCACTTCCATAGTGACACACTTCCTCCAATAAGGCCACATCTTGTAATAGTGCCACTCCCTTTGGGGGCTATTTTCTTTTAAACCACCACAGTCATCTTGCTGTGTAAAATGAATTGCTAAATGGTCTTATTAATAAAAAACCCAGAGCCAGATATTAGGGTAAAAACTGAGAGATCAGGGAAGCAGAAAGAAGCCAGCCATGTTCTTAACACTTGGAAATCTACAGCTAAAAAGAGAGACCTACTTCCTATATACCCACACCTCTATGCCTTTCTGTCCCTGCTCAGCTACATCACTTCCTCTTTCTGCCCATCTCTATCACTTCCTGTCTGTCTGTACAGACCTCCAGACCTCCATGGTTAGTGCTGGGATTAAAGGCATGTGCTACCACATCTGGTTCTGTTCCCAGTGTGGCCTTGAACTCACAATCTCTGCCTCTTGAATGCTAGGATTAAAGGCATGTGCTACCATTGCCTGACTTCTATGTTTAGTGTAGTGGCTGTCTTTTCCCTCTGATCTTCAGATAAGTTTTATTGGGGTGAACAAATAAAATATCACCACATCGCTGCTGGCCCTTCTTTAGCTTATTTATTTATTTATTTATTTATTTATTTATTTATTTATTTATTTATTTATAGACAGGATCTCTCACAGAATGGAAACTCTCTATTTGGCTAGAGTAGCTGGTCAGTGAGCCTCAGGGATTATCCTCTTTCCCTGGTGATGGGGTTACAGGTGCATAGTATTGCTGGCTCTTTTTATCAGCGCTGGGAATCTGAACTTGGGTCCTCATGCTGTGTAGCAAGCACTTTACCAAGTGAGTCCTCTCCCCCATTCTTTTGCAGAGATATCAGAGGCTGACCCAATATCTTGGTTTTATGCCCAAGGGAACTTAGGTCCAGGCCCACACCCAAGTTCTTACAGCAGATTTTTCTGCAAGCAACTGATCTCAGAAATTATTCCCTCCGTGCAAGAGCCCAGCAGGAAACATGTTTTCCAGTTCTCTTCAGCCTGGTCCTCTTTCTTTGTCTTCTTCTCAGCTCCAGCAGGGATTGCCAGAACCTCTCAAGAGCCAGAGTGTCCTGGTTCCCAGCACGACTCCTCACAGGTCCTTGGTTCAGGGCACGGAGAGTAACTGGCCTCCTGGTCATCCTTCCAGACCCTCCAGGTGACATGCTTGGTGACTTACCAAAGAGCCCAGGAGTATGAGGAGCTGGGACTCAAACAAGGACCTGGAGGTGCCTCCTGTACCCTCAGCACTGCAAAGGGAGGCGGCGATGCCACTTGGCCCTGGAGCTAGTTCTTACATGTGAGGAGGAAGGCCATGTCTTTATCCTCAGCTTCTGCACCTGCAAATGATACAGGACATGAACACATGACTGGGCATGAGGAAGGCACTACAAGGGGACCCTATGTATGTTGGAGCTCTTGAGAGGCATAGCTGGAGGGGGTGTGTGGCTCAGGGGAGAAGTCAGCTAGTACCAAGATGGGAGGAACTGCAGAATGGAGGGGCCTCCTGCAAGGTGAGCTTCATCCTCCCCTTCCTGTGGTCTTTATCCTCCCCTCTCCTTTAAGAAGGAGTCATGAGATCCTGGCAGCAAATTTCACACTGTATTTAGCCCATTGGAGGGGGAAGCAGGGGCAGGTGCAACACAGAAGCCTGTGGGAGGCACACCAAGCCCTGTCCTCCTCATTCCCCATTCTGGCTCTCCAGGGGTGAGGGTGAGGGCTAGACAGGTGTCTACTGGATTCCAGGCTGCACCAGCCCAAATAAATCAGAGGTCACCCAAGATCAATGGATCATTGCGGTCAGCAGGCTTGTCTCTCTGGAGTCCCTCACTATGGCACAGATGGCCCTGTGTGATTGGTGACTTTCCTTTCTCTGGGGACTATAGGGACCAAGTTCTTCCTTGGTCTTCTGTAAATCCCAAATCTGCAGATACTCTGAGGCCATACAGTCCCTGTAAGAATGAGTCTCAGGGATAGCTGGGAGAAGAATATGTCAGACTGTGGAGATCTGAACCCTGGGCCTTGTGCTTCTGTGGTAAACATTTTATTCACCAGGCTACCTTCCCAGCCTCGTAATTATTAATTTTATTAATAGTTATTGTTGTTGATCTCTTTAATGTATGAATTAACTTTAATGTCCATATGCATACGCACATGTACATGCATATACACACACACATATGCACATATGAAACAAACACAGTTCCTCAGGTTTTTTTTTGTCTGTCGCTGTGACAAAATATTCTTGAAAAAGCAACTTGGGAGAGAAGGGGTTTATTCTGGCTCACGGTTCAAGGTAGAGTCTGTCATGGTGGGGAAGTCAAGATAGCTTAGGCTTGAAGCAGCTGATCACATGGGATTCACAACCAGGAAGCAGAGAGTGGTGAATGCCCACTGCTGCTCAGCTTCATCTCTCCAGGCCAGGATCCTAGCCAGGGAATGGTGCCACCCACAGTGGGTGGGTCTTCCTACATCAGAGGTTCATCTCACAGTTGATTCTAGACTCTATTAGGAATTAACAGTAATGGTTACACTTATTGCATGGTTTCCTCTGGATTATTCAAAGTCTGCAGGTACTTGAGTCCCTTATAAATAGCATAGCCTTTCTTAGGACATGTCTTTCCATATTCCTCTAAATGTCACTAAACAATGTGTAAGACCTAATGTAAAGAAAACAGTTAAACTGGGCATGAAGGTTTGGATGGGAAATATATCCCCAGAAGGTGGTGCTCTTTGGAGAGCTTTGGAAAGTGCAGCCTTGCTGGAGGAAGTGCATCACAGGGGTTGGGGTTTGCTTTCTCTGCTTCCTGTTTGCATTTGAAGATATGAGCTCTCAGCTTCCTGCTCTTACCACCATGCAAGCTGCTTGCTGCCCTGCCTCCCTGGCATAATAAACTCTTGTCTCTAGGGAACCATCAGCCAAATTAAACTTTTTCTTCCATAAGTTACTTTTGGTCATGGTGTTTTATCAGAGTAATGAAAAAGGAGGTAGCTAACTGTAAACAGGTGTCATCCTGTACTGTTCTGGGGAAAACGACGTGAAAGAAGCCCAAACACACTGAGTACAGATAGTTTTCTTACCTCAAATATTTTCTGATTTGTAGAGTTGGTGAATTTGGAGCAGTGATTGTTTTCAGGGTTCAGCGTAATCTACAGTTTTACATATCTTCCATGCAGGAATGGAAGAAGCAGGACGCGGGAGGAACATGAGATAGAGGAGACACACATGCGGGAGACACTGGCTGCCCTTCATCTTTGAAAGATGGCATGGTTTGCATACCTACTGCCAGCTATGAACTTGTGCTTGCATTTTATCTTAGGACATGTTTCACATAGGTCTGCAAGTGTGTCCCCACGTCCATGAGTGCATGGGCTTGTGTGTGCAACTGCTTGTGTGTGTTGGTGTATGCACGTGGAGGGATGCAGAACACTTCCTCACTCCCAAGATGCCTTGGAGACACGCTGGATGGCTTTGGTGCCTCTGGGTTTAGGGCTCTGGGAGGAGACTCTCAACCATGACAAGTTAACAAACTCACAGTTCTTTGAGTGCTGAGGACATCAGAAAGGGGAAGGGGTCTGCTGTGCTGCTGTCCCAGGGATGGTGCCCTTTGGGGTCCAGGGAGAGGCTGATAGGCCTTTAAAGCCTCTTGTAAACTCTGGCAAGTGAGATCTGCATCCCCCATGAGCGGCTGATCATTAGGGACACACATTAGCCCAGGTAGCTCATAAAATTAATCTTGCTTTTTCATCAGATTCGAGGTCATTGTCCCAGCTTCCCCAGAGAGAGGTGATGTCATGGGGCAGCTTGTTGGGAGAGAGTGATTTTTATTCAGTATGATGAGGATGTTTGCATGAAAGCTAATTAGGCTGGCTAAGCATGGGGAGCTGGGGGTGGGGGGCGCTTGGACAGAGGTGTGCCTGCAGAGACCCTGGGCTGGGTGGCTCCTTGCTGAAGCCTTCACTCCCAGCCTGGGTCTCTAGTTCACCAACCTGGCTGATTGTTGAGTTTCCAGGTCAACATGATACAAACGGAGGCCCAGCAGTAATTCATTCCCTCTGAGCACCTCTGGCTCCCTGATACTCACTCAGGGAGGTAGCCAGGACCTTCCTTTTGTAGACTTAGGGAGAGCTGGAGCTGCAAGGGCCTAGTAGGTGGGCTTGTGTTTATATCCCAGCTCCGACTCTTACTTCCAGCCTTGATTTCCTCATGTATAAAAACCAAGCCTGGGAGTCCCACCAGCTGGGTTAGTTTAAACATACAATACCCAATTTATTGATTATGTTTGTTTGAGTTTTGTTGTTGTATCTATGCTGCGGGGTCATGGATGCTTGTACCACAACACACATGTGGAGACCAGAGGACATTGCATGAGTTTTCTTCTAGTGTGTGGATCCTGAGGATCGAACTTAGGAAGTCAAGCTTGATGAAGGATCCTTTACTCACTGAGCCATCTTGTCAGCCCAAGACTTCATGAATTGTGTCCCAGTGCTTTTTCCCCCCTGTACTCTGATTCTATTCCTTTTTATTTAATATTCTCATTTAATTTATGTTTCCTGACATACATTTGTTTAAAATGGAAGTAGCCTATTATTTATTGTAAGTGGAAATTTCAGTACTATTCATTATTTCATTAGTTACAAATGCAATACAGAAATACCAAGATAGAAATCTAATAAAACTTGTTCAGAAGTTGTGTGTGCAAAACTATGACACAGGGATGAAGGAAATCAGAGTGTCTACATAAAGGGGAGACAAGCTGTGACTATGTGTTGGGAGCTATAAAGATACAAATTCTCAGGGCTGAAAGCTGGCTTAACAGTTAAGAGTACACGCTACTCTTGGGGGAGAGAAGAGTTTGATTCCTAGTTCCAACTTCTGACCACTCACAAGTGCCTGTCCTTCCAGCTCCAGGGGAGTCTAGTGCCCTTTTCTGGCCTGCTTAGACACCTACCCTCGTGTGTTCATACTCATACACAGACATACATAAAATAACAAATATTAAATACATGAAAAAGAAATAAGGATCTATATTCCTCCCTTGTTGATAAAGAGATTTATCCTGGTTAGATTTTGTTAACTTGACACTAGCTAGGGTTGTCTGGGAAGAGGAACCCAGACTAGGAAAATGTCTCTATTAGATTGCCTGTGTGACATTTTCTTGATTAATGAATTAATGATTGGCACTGGAGGGTGTTGGCCCTTCAGTGTCTAAGACTAGTAAAAGAGCTGCAGCCTGAGCGAAATATTCTCAAAGTCCTGCTTGGTAAAGGTGCGATCCCCAGAGTGGTATTATTGGAAACTGGTGGTACCTTTAAGAGTTGGGGCCTGGAAGGAGGTCTGAGCTGGGGAGCCCTTCCTGGTTTCCTTGAGCTGAGAGGTTCTGCTCACCCACTCTTGCTCTGGTGTGTTCTTTACCACAGTTCCTAATCAACAGGACTCAATCAGCTGGTCATGTTCCTAATCTTGGGTCACAGACTGACACCTCCAAGACTGTGAACCCAAACAGACCTTTCCTTTTTCCAAAGCATTTGCTTCAGGGATCTGTTACAGTAACAGAGAGCTGGCTAAGTCAAATGGTGCCCCCTCCCCCCCACTACCAAGTGCAGCTAAGTACTCTGGAGCACATCCTGCAATGGAGTTCAATGGGGCTTATCCTGTAGATACCCGCAGGAGTCAGGGCAGAAAGCAGGGCAGGATGGAGGAAGACATCCAGCTTAGTTGGTCCTGGGAAAAGAGTGGATTGGCTCCATCAGCATTCCCCTGTTGAGGACTGAATGGCTGGGTCTCACATACCCATCTCTGTCAGCCACTGGCTGGGACTGCCCTGTGAAGGCTGTGTGCTCACAGGTGAGGCAGGCCTTTGCACTGAGGAGGTAACAGCTGGAGGCTGTCTGCAAGAAACTTGAGCGTATCCCCTATTTAAGGGAACCTAGGAGATGCTTTTCCCCATCTATCCTCCAGTCTTCTCTGCTGCTCTGCCCACCTCTCTATGGATACTTGGGGGTCAGTTCTTTTAGGGGTTCAGTCACTGTCTTCTTGGGGGACCTAGAGGGTCAAGATTGAAAGGATGAATGGCGCTGGCCATCATGCTCTCAGCCAGACCCTCTGCTGGCCTCTGTGGTTCGCCTGGTGATAGGAGAAGGCTGAGAGCCTCAGGCCATGTGACTCTCATGTTGAGATTTTTGGGCTTCTATATTGGCCATGGCAACTGGATAACCCCAAGGAGGATCCCAGCCAACCCCATGGGCAGCCTCTGTCTCTTCCCTGGCTGTGGGCAAGTGGTATGTTACAGTGTGTATCGGCATTTGTAGAAGAAGAGAGTTTCCAGAAACAAGATGGAGTCACTTGTGTCAATCCCAACAAAGAAAGTAGAGACAGCTGTGAGGTTCTAAAAGGAAGGGTTGTTCCACATGGCTGTCTGACCACAACTGTCACTAGAATCATCCAGAGCCACCAGCTTGCACAGAGGCCACCACAGCCTTACCAAAAAAAAAAAAAAAAAAAGTGCTTTTGCAGGAACATCTGCCTAGCAACTGTCTGCTCACTGTTGGACCCATGCCACCCCTGTCAGTAAACCACAGGAGCCAAGGAGGGTTGCTCCAAAGCATGTGATGTCATCTTCATATGTGCTGTTGTAACCTTCCCACGTGCCTCATCCTTCATGAACACGCACAGAGCTTACTGGGGCCCACATGTTCCCACTGCAATGCTCCGGCGACCCCTGTTCTTGGGTGAGCCCTACACGCATCACTTCTCAGTTTGCACCTCTTCCCCTCATTCCTTACTGATAGTTTTTCTTTACAAGCCCTGTGTATCCAGGCGGGATGCTCTCTGCTGCCCACAAGCCCGCATATATTCTTACCTGATCTCCCACACAACTTCTCCATTTCTTTCACACACAACATGGAGAACCAGCTGTCCCACATGAAGTCTGCCCCGTGGCAGGTTTGCCATGGACTCTCCGGGCAGTCAGTGGTCACAGAGATGTGCTAGCACACACTGAGAGGGGAGCCTAGGCTTCCTATTGGTGTTGCTGCTTGTACCCTCTTGCCCTCCTCATGACCTATCTGGAGGCACCTCTTTCACCTTATGGCAGGTACTACTATGTTCTCCTAACCAGCCGTCTTGGTGGGTCCCATAGGATCTTGCTTGAGGTAGACAGATTGGAGTCTGTGGTCACTTACTAGCCTGTGCCAGAGGGAGTCCACCCCCATCAGAGTCCTGTGAGATGGCAGTGGTTATTTTCAAGGCACTGACTCTCTGCTGCAGAGGACATGGCATCCAGATTCTCCCACTAGGCTTGCTACAAGCTCTGCATGTATCCCCGCTGCCCACAATCCTTCTAAGCCACATGGCCTGAGCAGCAGGTTGCTTGCCCTGAAGCTTGGTTGCCTCAGAGGTTGGCCTCATATGGCTGCATTAGGAGATAAAAATCTGTTTGGGAGCTACCAGGGAGGACCTCAGTTTCACTCTTGGTTCTCAATAGCAAGTTAACCATTCTTAAATTTTTAATTGTGACTTGCTTGACCAATGCCAAAACTGTTACTCAGCCACTTACTGGTGGTTCTTACTACAAAACACGGCACTAGCCAGGGCAGTCCCTTCATAGTACAAGTTGACCACAAGCCAATGCACTACCAATGAGGGTTTTAGCAATCAACCCACCTTCTAGAAGCTGTCTGTACCCTACTTACTGCTAGTGACAGATCTTTAATTGCTAGTTAGGGGATGCAGCCAGCTCTTCAATCCTTTATCACTACCTGCTACTGTGGATCAAAGCAGGAGCCAGCCATGATATGCGAACTTTCTAGGATGGATGTAGGTTGGAGTTCAGGATATAGAGAGTCTAGTGGGAACCCACACCTGGACATGGGACGGTCAGGCGGCAGAACTGGATTGAAGGACAAGCCACTGTCAAAGTAGGCTGACCAATGTGCAGCCAGTCCTTTAGAAGTGCCCTAGTGGTTCATCCATGTTGGTCAACAGTAGCTAGGCCCTCATGCTGCCACTGGCTGGAGGCTGGTCAGGGAGCAGGGATGGATGTTCTAGAGAATCTCAGAGCTGGGGCAACATATCTTCCCTCTCTGTGATGGTTAACATCAGATCTAGACTCACTCTGGAGACAAACCTCTTGGCATGTGTGCAAGGAAATGTCTAGATTGGATTAACTAAGAGGGAAAGACCCACCCTGAATGTGGGTGACACCATTCTAGGGGTCCTGGACTGAATACAAAAGAGAAAGCGATCTGAGCTGAGCATGGGCATTCATCTCTTTCTGCTTCCTGACTGGAGATGCCGTGTGACCAGCTGCCTTAACTTCTGCAGCCATTTGCTTCCTGCCATGATGGGCTGCTCTTCAAACCATGGCACACACAAACGCTTTCTTCCCTAACTTGCTCTGCCAGCAGCAGCAAGAACTAAAGGAACCAATACACTTGGGCCGTGTCTCGGTGAACGTCAGCTTCACAGCCCACCATGTGATCCTCCTGAGGGTCAGCCGAAGATCCTTGGCACTTCCTGGAGTGCAGTTTGGAAAGTTCTTGAAATGGAGGCTGAAGGAGACCACAGGCTCCAGGTATTGGGTAAGAATGTTTTTAGATCCTGGTTGTGCTATGGTCAGATTGCTAGCCTTGGGAAGACAGTGGGCCTTTGTGTTTTATTTCTTCATTGGTACTGTGGCATTTATTTGGGATAGCTCTTCATCCACGAACAGAATCCCATGTGTCTAGAACTCTTGCCTGGGTGAACAACTAGGGAAAGTTCCCTGCATGTGACATCCATCTTGTTGAGTGCACATGCTCTTGCAGGACTGCAAAGAAGGCTTGGGTCTTTATCATTCTCAGCTCTGCGATGCCAAAGAGCCGACCAGAGTCTCTCTGAACCCCAGAGCACTGGCTGCAAAGTGTTAGTTGCTGTAGTAGCACCTATCTTGCCTGGAGATAGCTGAATAGGCATGGCAAGGACTGCAGGTCTATCCCCGAGGGAAAGAAGGTTGCTCCTAACTCATTTCTGTGGCCCATAGATAAGCTGACTAGAAACCCACTTGGCTTCCTGATCCATGCATCTTGCAACATTAGATAAATGTGACATTTGTTCCAAAGCAAACCAGGAGTGAAAAACTAATAGTTAGCCAGAACAACCTGTGGAACATGTTGGGAACCTGGAGAGATCTCAGCTTAATTGAAACCATGTTCTTAAGGGGACAGCTCATTTGTATGGATACCTCAGATGCCAGAGTCTGATGCAAATGGCTAGCTACTGGTGTCTCTCTAGGAAGCTCCCTGACCCAGAGTTTGAAGGAACATGATGGAACTTGAGCACAGCCACTTTTGCATCAGTGGGTTGCTATGTCAGGATCACTGACAAGGTTATATGCCTCTGACCCCAGCTTCCCACTTCCTTGCTGAAGGCAAAGGCAACCTTCATTTATGCCTGGGGGAGCATCCCCGGCCTGTCTGTTTTCTGGATGTTGCCTGATGTCTCAGTTCTCACTCAAGGGGAGTCTTTGCCTTTGCTAACTCACCTCAAAGCTGCACTTAAGGATTTCAGAGGAAGCTCTGAGCTGGAGATGGCCATGTGATTATGTGAGCTTGATCTCCTGGACTTGTGTGACAGTTCTGGATCTTTGACACAGTGTTTTATTCTATGCTTTATAGGATCAGTGCTGTTTGCTCACGGTAAAGGACGAGAGAGCTTTCCATCCCAGTTGGTTACAGAGATTTTCCTTTTGCTCGTGGTGCAGCCTGAAAATGTGTCCTCCATTGTAAATTGCTGTGGTGTTTCCTGTGCAACTACATTAGAGATCCCCAGAAACAAGGACATATGGATGCTCTTGCTTAAACTTATCACACCTACTATGCTGCCAATCCCATGCACAACTTAGACAAACAGTCATATTCCTATTAGTGTTTGATACTGTGCAATTTGCTATGTAAAAGACTTACACAGCTGTGGCCAGCTTCGCAGGATGAGGTTTCTACTACAAATGGCAGAGGGACACAGCCTCTTTGGATTTGAGACCAACAGTACACTGCAGTACCCAGAGGTTGAGAGGGGACGAGCTATGTCCAAGACTATGTGATTTTGAAGCTAACAGCATTTGAGGACATCTGGGGGTCCACAGTAGCCTCAGTCCTCATGGAGTGTGTAAGAACATAGATATTTGAGACGCCTCAGTGAACTCAGGAGATCATGGACAGGCAGTTGGGACTTTGCAGTTTTCCAAGTAATTTGGTCTTTTTTTTTTTTGACAGTTGGACTAAAGCATGGTTCTTAACCAGGACAGACTTCTAGAATCATCTAGATAAAATCTCTAATACATAAATATCTGGCTGCTACACACAAAGATCTGATTCAGCATGCCTATGTTTGGGTGGTCAGGGATCCATCCTTCTGCAACCCTGTGAGGTCCATAGGGCTTGGCTGATGATCAGCTTAAGGAGAGAATGAAGATCAAAGTCCATGACTGAATTAGGCCAGTGCTGAACTTCCCTCTTCATTCCTTGTTAGACTCAGCTCATTGTTGACGATGCAGTACAACATGGGAAAAAGAAGTACCCCAGCAGAGAGATAGCCTCAGAGCTATTTTTTCTTTGGGGCCTGGACACCACCAGGTGCAGCTGACCTTTTGCCATGGGGCCCAGTCTGAGGGGAGCAAAGAGAGTGCCTCTCATTTTGGCAAGACCAGGTTCTTGAGAACCTGACCTTAGATGGAAGAACTTTGGAAGACTGTAGGTAGACTTTTCTGTCCCATCAGCCAGCTCCCAAATGACCACACAAAGACTTAATATTAATTATAAATAATTGGCTGATAACTTAGGCTTGTTTTTAGATAGCTCTTTTAACTTAAATTAACTCATTTCTACTAATCTATGTGCTGCCCTGAGGTTTGTTTACCTCATTTACATATTTCTCATTCCCCTCACCCTGCGTCTCATGAAATCTCCTCTGATACTGCCCTTCTTCTTCTCAGTATTCTCTCTGCCCAAGAAATCCTGCCCAGCCATTGGGCAATCAGCTTTTTATTAACAATGAAAGCAACATGTCTTCACAGTGTACAGAGGATTATTCCACAGCATTTCTCCCTTTTTGTCTAATTAAAAAGGAAGGTTTGAAGTTTAACATAGTAAAATTATATACAACAAAACAGTTATCAAGTAAGAGTTACAGTTACAATATCCAGGTTATTTGTACTTGGCAAAATTAGAGAAAATATTCTATTATTTATCTTATCTTTGTTAGTCTAAAGTTTGTATATAATTTACCTTTTATCATAACTAAGGAAAACTTTAAGTCTAATTATTTGATCTTTAACTTCATCAAAGACCCCAAAAGGGTGTAATGTTGCCTAATGACAGGGACATCTAGCTGCCTGGACAGTCACTCGAAGTTCTTCTATAACATTGGGGCATCCAACTTTGGCTTATAGACCTAGTATATCTGAAAGACATTTTTGAGATGCAGGGAATTTTGAAGGATTGTCCTACCTTGTCTTAGCAAAGTCATTTCCTTTTCCATCCTGCTGGTCTATTGGACAGTAAACTTTCAGCAACTGAAGCAAGGGCAGTTTCTTTGCCCAAATGACTAGCTTTTGCCATAAAGAAAGCACACTTCATATGGAGGTTCTTCAATGCCCATCATTCTTTTTTGAAGTAGATTGGTGCTGTCAGGAGCAGACATGTCTCATTGTCATAAAAAGCTTTAGGTTATTAAACACCTTAAATGCCATATTCTGTAGGGCTTTGAAGTGTTTGAAGACTATCTATCTAAATATATCTGTTTAACCTTGAAAACGTACCTTGAAAAATAAGTTTGATTATTATAGATGACTAACTACCAACCTGTATTTTTAAATTACACATTATATTTTTAAATGAGTAGCATAAATACAATACCCCAAACAAGAGTAGAAATATGCACATGGTATAGCAAAGAATAACTTAAAATTTGTATCAATAAACCAACATCTGTTCCAATGTAAAATATCTTAAAATAAAGTAGATCCAATTATCTACACTTTTTTCTTATCATTCCTGTTCATATGCCCCATTTTTCCGTTAAAAAGAGATCTTTGAATTTAACTCTTTTGTTTAGCTTTTTTCCTGACTATGATCAATGACAACTTGTAACCAAACCCCCTAAACAATGACAAACACCTATAATCCATTGATTAACCAAAACCAACTCATACCCCATCTCTTGGGAATGTGAGTGTCATTTTCTAGACTACTTCTAATTATCTGTGGGCACTTATGTCTTTGGGGGAACCTTGAGAAAATCAAGATATTGGCTAAGTCTTGGCTGGAGTAGTTTGTGAGTCTGGAAAATCTCAGCCAGCAACCTTGAAGCTGTTCTGGATATAGAATTTTGAAGAGACTCTAACAGAAGCATTTTGAGATACTGGATTACCTGGGTCATCTGTTTTCATTAGTGTCTGGTCTCCTCGTTCTGAAAATACACAAACTTTTAAAAGTAACATACATGGAATGTGTGTTGTACACAAGTTAGCCAAAGATGATTTTTTGTTTTATGTTTGAGCAGGTAAAATATACATTATACATTTTGTAGTTTTTATAGGTTTATTCCTTTATGTCTGTAGTAAGGATTTTCAGGGGGATCTTCTCCTATCAGATTTGATCCATATCAACCTGGAGTGAATCCACAGCCTCTTATTTCCTGTGGAAATAAAAGCATAATCTCTTCCCCACAGTAACACATCCCTTGACTTCCATTTTGAAGGCAAGACATTTTAAAAATATATAGGTTGGTTTAATATAGCAGTTTTCATAATCAAATGTTTCTTATCACTTACTCATTAGCAGTCAAAAAATTTAGACAATATAATAACATTGAAGATCCAGACTCTCCATGTATTTTGCTAAATGGTGTGTGTGTGTGTGTGTGTGTGTGTGTGTGTGTGTGTGTGTGTAATTTTACTTTATTCCTTTTTTAAGAACTTAATTTTTTAACTATTTTTTTTTTTAAATTTTGTGACTGTATATACCATTTCTCTTTTCTCTCCCAAGACTATGTACATTTTTAAATGTACTGTAACCCATTTAGAGGTTTTTTTTTTCCATCTGTAATCTTTTCTATCTGCATGAGCAAAACTTAAATTCTCCATGCTGCTTAGTTCATGGTGTGCTGATGGGGCTCTCTCTGGAGGCGCTTGTGCTAATGACTCAAGCCTACAGACAGCAGCTGGGAGACATATCTCTATACTGGCACAAGAGACATGAGACAGGAAGCCACATTTGCCTTTGTTTTTTTTGTGTTTAGAACTTTTTTTAAAAAAAGCTTTCTTAGGTTTTATGTGGATCTACATTGCCCAATTGTGGGGGCCATATGTAGGCAGACTTTTCTGTCTCATCAGCTAGTTCCCAAATAACCACACAGAGACTTACTATTATTTATAAATGCTCAGTTGATAGTTTAGGCTTGTTTCTAACTAGCTCTTAAAATTTAAATTAATCCATTTCTATTTCTTTACTTGCTGCTGTGTGGCTCATGGTTTGTTACCTCATTTTGTACATCTTATGTTTACTCTGCATCTGGTTGGCAACTCTTCTGACTCTGCTCTTCTTCTTCTTCACAGCATTCTTTCTGTCCCAAAAATCCTGCCTAGTTATCAGCAAATCACTTTTTATTAACAATGAGAGCAATACATCTCTCATAGTGTGTGGAAGGATTATTCCACAGACCAGGTTCTTTGTGAGACCCTTGATTTGACAATGAACATATGTTTGAGTTATTATTATTATTATTATTATTATTATTATTATTATTAATTCATTATTGTTAATCTTTTTGAGATAAGGTCTTGCTGTGTATCTCTGGTTGCTCTGGAGCTTGCTGCATAGACCAGACTGTCCTTGAAATCATAGTAATCCTCCTGTCTCTGCCTCCACACTCCTGAAATTGAAGGCATGTACCACCATGCCTGATGGATCTACTGGATTTAAACATAAATTTCCTAAAAAGAGGTGAGGAATTTCTTCAAGTGCACTCAAGATCTTCCTAGCAATATGGGAAAAGCAATTCACTAAGTACAAGTGTTTGGATAATACAGAACACTAGTCCAGATATTCTGTAGCTTGCTGGCATTGTCACCCCAGGTAGCTATAGAGCCCACTATCCATTTCCTGTTTGCAGGTCCCTACAGTTTAGCAAGTGAGCCCAGGCCTGAAGGACCTAGGGGGACAGGGGGACACAACTCTATGTCACACAGCTGTATTGCTTGGGGATGCTAGGTTAAAAGGTGAGGAAGCTACTGACCGCTTCTAGGACAGTTTATTTCTTTCATAGGAATGGCCCAGTGGGAGGCATTGCTCCTGTCTAACCTGGACCATTTATCCACCGAGTCTCCTTTTAGCACACAGATCACCCTTCAGGGGTTGGGGGTTGGGGGAGACTGATTTGAACATGTTTCAGCCCTGGTTTGGTTCTTTTCCACCAAAGCTTCAATATTCATCTGATCTCAGGATATTGGATTTTTCTTTGAGCAAAGAAATAAATGACTTATCTGGGGAATAAGCCCAGAGTTCTTCTATACCCTGCATGTTCTCTGTATGGGGCTAAAATAAAGTTGGCTGATTCTCATGTAAATCTCTAAAGCCTGGATGTCATCATGAAGTATTTCATATGCCAGGTAAGTAGGTTGCATCCCTAGGAAAGGGAAGAAAGGAAAAAAAACAAGGAAGATTAGTGGTTGTATCCAAGGAGAAAGAGAATAGATTCAAATACTTTAAGTACCTGTAGCTTCTGGATATGGTGGCCGAGAAGGACAATTCTCTCTGAACGCAGTCGTTCTGGCTTATGCTTAGAACTGACCTGATGCCCGGCACATCTCTCTCATAACTATTGCTGCCACCTCCATTCCCATCTTCCCCGTTCCTGACAAGAGACGGCTTCACGGGAGCCTGCTGGGTTTGGCTTCCTTCCCTCATGGCTGGTGCAAGGCTAGTGGCAGAGTGAGTTATCCTCCCCCTGCAGATGTTTGGCTACATCTGCTTTGGGCCAAACAGAGACCTCCAGGGAGAGGTCTGTCCCTGTCTCAGTAGCTTTGAGGAGTGAGACCTCTGAGAAGCGGAGTCAACAAGGTTTTCGTTAGGACAACTTTGCCAGGCCAGTGGGAGGCAAAGAGACACATTTTCTGATTCTAGAATGCATAGAAAACTTTCAGGAGTCAACAAGAATTGAAAGCAAGACTGTGTGCTAGCACTGGGGGTGATTTTAGCCTACGCCGAGTGTGCAGACTGTGTGCAAAGCTGCTTGTGTTTCTGAGCTTCACCTTGAGCCCCCAACTTCAGAACTTGGGATTTTGTCTGACCCCCTTTAAGCGATTCCTTTGTTTAGTGATGAGAAAATGGAGGCTGTGACAGATAAGGTGACCTAACTAGTGACACAGGGCAGGGTGAGACTCAGAAGTCTGTGCTTTCTCCAGAATGTGTTTATTTCAGCAATGGATACCATAGTGTCCCCCACTGCACTAGCTTTTCTCCATGCAAATTGCTTCCTTCCACTCAAAGGGAGAACTATTTCCACAACCCCTTAGAATGGCATCATGACTGCTTTGACCAGTGGGCTATGGCAGAAATGAGATCACATCAGGTCTAGGCGTGGCCTGTCAAGGCCATGACACATTTTCATATGGCCCCTTGGAACATTTTCTCTTCCTGTTAGGGTCTGTGCCTAACCGCCATATGTGGAAGGCCCAGGGTGCAAGGTGAAGCAACATTGTCCAGAGTGCACAGTCCAGTTGACAGCCTGTGTTGACTTTCAGCCATCTGAGCATGCCATCATGGATGTCTGGCCAGCTCAACTTTCAGATGACCGTGGCCCCAGTTGGAACTCAGTTTGCTTCACTCCTGTGAGTACTGATGCTTGGTTTGAGCCTCTTAAGTTTTAGGGATGCTCATTAGGCAGTAACATTAGCTGGAACATTACTCATAATGTGAATATAAAGCACATGCCTGACTGTTGTAAGCTCTTAACCAACTCTCTCCCACTTATTCTAAAATTTAATCTTTTTCTAATGGAAGGCCATGACACATTATTGGATCATAAGATCATTTTAGTGGGTTGCAGAAAGTTAAGTCAAAGAGAGCTTAATGTATCAGAGTGAAGGCAATAATTGCCCTGTAAAATTTTTTGTTCAATCTTTCTCCCTCCCTCTCTCTCTCTTTCTCTCTCTCTCTCTCTCTCTCTCTCTCTCTCTCTCTCTCTGTCTCTCTCTCTCTCTCTCTGTTTCTATATCACATACTCTTTATTGTGGGTTATAATAAGGAATGTTAAGAATAAGTTGATTTAATTTGTTCCTTACTACAGTTTCGATGAGAAAACAGGGGACATCTTAGTCTGTTCCAAGTGCTATAATGAAATCCTATGAATGGGGTGCTTGTAAACAACAGAATTTTATTTTCAAGAATTTGGAGCCTGGGAAGTTCTAGGTCAAGGGACCAAATGAACGATGTGATCTAAGATGAGGTCTTAGAGTTGCACAGCATCAACTTGACCCAATTTGACCTCTAGAGGAGCTGGGGCCAGGTTAGCTCTGCATCAACTAAACCTATGAGATTCCAGCCCCAGCAAAGACTCTGGAAATCAAGGCAAGGGACAGCTTTGTTTGATGTCTCTATTGACATATTGTCACACAACGGTGGCATGAAAGATTTTCTGTCTGTCCCTAACTCCCTGAGAGAGGAAAAATGGGAGATTTTGCCTCTGGAAATATCCTAGATTATTTGAGATATTTCTAATCCAAGGATTGTGGGAAAAAAACCCCAAAAACCATCATCCTGAGCTAGTGTGGACCATAAAACTAATGACAGATGTTCTTATACTCTAAGGGAGACACAGGGTGGGTGTAAAGTGACTGTCCTCCATGCTCCAAGCACTTCTGATACCTCCACCTAACCGTGCTTAAAACCTGGGAAGACAGTGGGTTCTGGGGTCTCTTAGATTTGAATCTCAGCTCTGTCTTTATTAGTAGTGGAAGCCTTTAGGAGCCCAGTTGTCCCTTCTTCACTTCACCAGAGTCCAAGCCGCCATAAAGGCTTGGGTCCAAAATGTCCCCCAAATGCCCTTGTGTTAAAGGTATGTGCCTTAGCCTATGACACTGTTGGAAGATGGAGGAACCTTTAAGAGATGGGCCTAGTAGTTGGGGGTGTGCCTTTCAAAGGCAGATCGGCATCTGTCCCCTTCTCGCTCTCTTTTGTTTTCCAGTTGCTGAACAGTGAACCTAGCTTTTTCTGTCATGGGGTCCCACCACAACATCCTGACACCGTGATGCTGTGACACTATGACATCATGACCGTGTTTTGCCACAGACCGAAAGGAAGGGGCCCAGCGAGAATGGGCAGAAATCTCTGGAATGTTAAACCAACCAATATTTTCTTGCCTTTAAATTAATTTAGTTTATGAAAATTTTAAAAAACAAGGATAGAAAGTTCTCTGTTGTAGCTCTCTACTTGGTTTGGGTGGATTTTATGACTTAGTGAAACCACTTGATGGATTCTTAACGAAGTGTAAGAACCCTTTTGCTCCCCAACTTTGAGATTTGGGGTGGGATGCTTAGAACTGAATGGCATGAGCTGCTGTGGACTCCAGCTGCCAAGACTGTGACAGGTCTCTAACATTACAAGGACAATGTCTCTCTATACTGATGGCAGAATGGGGCAGTGAGGTCACATGTGCAGGCAGAGTCCTTCTCTGTTTTTTGTTTTTTTTTTTCTTTTCTTTTTTAAGCAATTAGTTTTATTTTTGAGACATTGTGTCATGTATTTCAGATTGGCCTAGAACTCACTATGTAGCCAAGGCTGACCTTGAACTTCTGGTCCTCCTGCCTCTGTTTCATGAGCATTGAGGTTAAAGGTATGTGCCACTGTACTCAATGCTTGCAGGATGCTAAGATGCAGTCTAGGGCTTTGTGCACATTTGACAAACACTTCACCAACTGAGCTGCACCTTTAGCACTAATTAACTGACTTCCCTTGTGGAGCTCAGGCTGACCCAGAGCTCTCTGTATTCTTGCCTCTGACTCCCAGGATGCTCAGATTGCAGGCTTGGCCACTGCGCCCAGCCTCCCTGACTTGTTTAGTGAGTGTCTGTTAAAGGCCTGCCAATCAGGGCTGGAGCAAGGAGGAGAGAGGATGGGGAAGGAACTAGAATCAGAGATCAACTGGGGGTCATGATTGGAGCCAGCTTAGGCACTTCAAGCAGTCGGGGACATGGTGAGCCTGGGGGTGAGCTGCAATCAAGTGTGGCGAAGGGAACCCCAGAGAAGATGGGTGAGGAAGGACTGTAGGAGCCAGAGGAGTCAAGGACACTGTGAGAACACAGGTCAAAGAATCAACTAGCCAGAGCTCATAGGGGATCACAGAGACTGAAGTGATGATCATGGACCCTGTGTGGGTCTGAGCTAAGTCCTCTGCATATATGTTATGGTTGTGTAGCTTGGTGTTCTTGTAGGACTCCTAAGAGTGGGAGCAGGGGTGTCTCTGACTCTTTTGTCTGCTCTAGGGACCCTTTTCCTCCTACTGGGTTGCCTCATCCTGCTTTGATATGAGGATTTGTACCTAGGCTTATTGTAGCTCATTATGTCAGGTTCCATTGATATCCCTGGGAGGTCTTCTCTCTCTCTCTCTCTCTCTCTCTCTCTCTCTCTCTCTCTCTCCTTCCCCCCTCTCTCTCCTGAAGGGAAACAGAGGAGGCCAGGATAGGGAAAAGAGGGGAGGTGGGGGGGTGACTGGGAGGAATGGAGGGAAGGGAAACTATGGTTGGGATGTAAAGTATCAGAGAAGTATATATATATATATATATATATATATATATATAAAGAGAGAGAGAGAGAGAGAGAGAGAGAGAGAGAGGAGACAGAGAAGAAGAAGAAGAAGAAGAAGAAGAAGAAGAAGAAGAAGAAGAAGAAGAAGAAGAAGAAGAAAATGTGTTAAACTTTGTGATGGATCATGCTTAATGGCTGTGTACTAACCGTAGGCCCCATTTTAAGGGCTAGTCTCTTACCATTATCCCACTACACTCCAGTGAGGTGAATACCACATCTTCAGGTGGGAAAAAACAGGCTAGGGAAGATGAAGTCCTTGCTCTGGGGTTATGTGGTCAGTGGAGGGTAGGAGAATGGTGATCTGCCCATGACCAAGAGCAATGGGCTGGGTCACAATAGCCCTGTTTGAGCACAGGGCAAGAGAAGAGCAGCAAGAGTTGAATTACAGAATCCTTTGGTTTGGAAGGTTGGTAGAAACAAGAGTGAGGCTTTTACAAGGGTCCCCAAGCCCTGGGGCAGCATCATCAGGGAGCAATGTCCCTCCTGGTCTGGAGGTAGAGGCAGGGCCATGGGAGCTATCCTGGCCTTGCTGGGGTGGGAGGTGCTGTTGCAGCAAAGATGGAGGGCCCCACTTCCTCCCGCTCTTCCCGCTGCTTCCTTCTGAGGACCCAGTCAGAGTCAAGGAGTTTTGGAATCCTGCTGCTTAGAGGGGAACATAGAGAGAAGACCAGAGGGATAATGAGGCCTCCAGCAAAGACATAGTGCTTTTAAGTGAAAACACCCTTCCCACCAGGCCCCTAGGGACACAGGGGTCTAGGACTTGCCCATATGGGGCTGGGGGTACCTGTGGTAAAGCCCATTTTAAACTATCACTGGGCCATTTTCCTTCCAGATGGCCTTTAAACATAAAGCCAGTGCTGAGCAAGGAGGTCTCAGGAATTACCAAGATACATAGCCAGACAGATAGCCAGGGGGAGGGATGGGAAAAGGCCACTCTTCCCAGCCTCCAGTCAACTCTGAGGTTGACTTAATCTCTGAGTCTCCCCAACCAAGATTCTTGGCTAATCATCCTATCTTTTTTTTTTTTTTTTTAAGCTGAGGGTTGAACCCAGGGCCTTGCACTTGCTAGGCAAGCACTCTACCACTGAGCTAAATTCCCAACCCCCTAATCATTCTAAAAGGGAGATTTGCAGGATCTCTCAGCTCTTCCATGAAGCCAGAAAGTATGAACTGTGATGCATGCTTAATTCCGTGTGCTCGGTGATGAGCCTTGGCCCTCTCCCTGAATGGTGCTGGGCACAGGGCTCTGGTGCAAACACAGATGACTCTAGTCACACCCTTGTGGGCACAAAATGACTCCATCCCTCTGGAGCAGGACAGCTGGATGGAGGTGTGGCTGGAGGGCCATGGGGCAGGTCAGGAAGCCCTGTGACTTTGCCTGAGGAGTTGTTCTTTATGAGAGGGGACATGGGGAGACAGGGACCCTGGAACTGTTGGTGTGGGAAGGACCCATAGATCACTGGGCTCAAGAAGGTATTCTGTTGGTCTTAGGGTGTAGGATGGACCTGGGTTATCAAGAGTGTGGAGTGGAGGGGATGAGAGGTGTGGCTCAGAGGCAGATTGCTTACCCAGCATGCATAAAGCCCTTGGTCTGAGTCCCAGCTTCAAGTAAAACTGGTTGTAGTGGAACATGCCCATAATCCAATCACTCAGGAGGAGGCAAGAGGATCAGGAAAGTTCAGGGTCATCCTTGGCTACATGGCAAGTTCAAAACTCATCTGGGTTCATATGGGATCCTCTCTCAGAGGGAGAAACACAAAGAGAGTGTCTGGAAGAGGGACAGGGCGAGGGGTGATCAGGAGAGGGTAGATCCAACTGACTCTGAGTGCTCTCCAGGTAAGGGAGATGTCCAGGGTTCAGAACCAAGAGCCTGCCCAGATCCAAGGGATAGAAATGAACAGATAATGTCCTTACCTTCGAGCCTCTAACCCCCAGGTACTTTTCTACATGGAGGGCTGTCTTAGTTAGGGTTTCTATTGCTGTGAGGAGACACCATGACCATAGCGACTCTTATAAAGGAAAACATTTAATTGGGGCTGGCTCACTTACAGTTTCAGAGGTTCAGTCCACTACCATCATGGTGGGGAGGGTGCATGGCAGTGTGCAGGCAGACATGGTGCTGGAGAAGGAACTGAGAGTCCTACATCTTGCAGGCTACAGGAAATGGTCTCTGTATCACACTAAGGGAAGTTTGAGCAAAAGAGACCTCAAAACCTGTCCCCATAGTGACACACTTCCTCCAACAAGGCCACACCTCCTCCAGCAAAGCCACACCTACTAACAGTGCCACTCCCTTTGGGGGCCATTTTCTTTCAAACCACCACAAGGGCCATGACTGGTGTACTCCTTGCAGCTAGTGTCCAGGGAACAGAGGTCCTGGATATTCCTTTTAATCAGTGTCACCTAATTGTGCAGGTTGTGCTCTGTTCTGCCCCTCCCCTCGACTCCAGCTGCACTGGCTCTCAACAGAGAGGCCCCCAAAGCCACGGCCATTTGATGTATCATTAAATACACCTTCTCACACTTGGCACACAAGCCCCGATAAAGTTTCACCTTTTAACGAAATAAATGACTCAATTAACAAGATGAAAAACAGCAGTGTGGTGGCAGGCCCACTTGGTGGCCTGAAAAAAAAAAAGGCTGGAGAAGAATTATCTCAGCAGGGAGCTAATGTGGGCAGAGACCTGGCGCTCTGTGGGCGTCGCTGCCTGCCAGCCTGCCAGCTTGCCAGCTGGGGTGGACAGGGCCTGCTGACCGCTGCTAGGGGGGCTCCCATGATCTGGGCTAGGGGCCAGCAGGGGTGGTGGGATCCACCAGAGCTGATCCAGCCTACTTCTTAACTACTGAATCAGGTGGGAAGGGAGAGAGGGGGGAAGGGGGGAAGAGAGAGGGAGGGAGGAGAGGAAAGCAGTGAAGAAAAGAAGGGGAGGGAGGGAGAGAGAGAGAGTGCTAAAGAAAGGGAGAGAGGAAGAGGGAGGGAGGAAGAAAGAGAGAGGAAGAGAGAGAGAAAGAGTTTGCAGGCTAGCCTGCCCCTGTCTGTCTCAGCACACAAAATTATAAAAACCATGTCTTGTGTGTGTGTGTGTGTGTGTGTGTGTGTACGTGCGCATATGTACACGTGTATGTGCTCTTGCACACTTGCAGTCCATGTGGAGGTCAAGGTGGACATGTGGACATATGTCTCCCTCAGTTGCTCTCCACCTTATTTTTTGAGGCACTTGAACCTGAATCTCTCTCCTTTGGCTACATTGGCTGGTCAGGAACCCCCAGGAATCCTCATGATTTTGTGTCTCTCTCTGTCTCTCCAGTGCTGAGCTCACAGGCATGTCACTGGAGTGCATGCTCACATGTATGCATGTGTGTGTGTTGCCAGGTGTGCATGTGAGTGTGTGTAGAACAGAGGTCCGCTTCGGGTGTCTTCCTCTAGCTGATTCCACCTTGTTTGTTTTTTTTTTTTTGTTTGTTTGTTTGTTTGAGACAGAGTCTATCACTGAACCTGGAGCTTGGTGTTTTGGCTAGACTGCCAGGAAGCCCTCAGGATCTACCTGTCTGACAGCCACCGCCCCTGCTTTAGTGCTGGGATTAAATGCATGCCACCACACCTGGTTTTACATGGGTACTGGGATTTGCACTTGGGTTCTCATGCTTGCACTCCCCCAAGCACATTACCAACTGGGCCAGTCTCAATAGCCCCATCCATGTGTTCATAGAGAGATTCCTGTATGTCCCGCTCTGTGCTGTGTGCTTAATGCAGCTTTGCTGTGGTGGACACAGGCTGGTCCAGGGAACAGGTTCCTTTCTCTGAATTCAAGATGTACACAGTTTGGGAACAGTGTCCCCATCATGGTCCCCCCATTTTCTCTTTTGCAGAATCAGGGCAAGAGCTGGCTCTCAACCTGAGGGTGTGTTAACAAGCTTACTGACCCTGCTGGGGTAAATGCAAGTCCAGCTGGTGCAGGGCCCAGGCTGGAGGGTGCAGCACCCTGCACGCAAGGGGTCCACATCCTTGTGACTTGATCTCTGTAGTCTACACACATCTTTTCCTCTCCCACTACGGTTGTAGCAGCAATCTCAATGGGCCCCTCTCATGACTACCGTCTTTGAAATGATGGTGGTTATTAGCCCCTCTGGCAAGGCTTGTTATTTAATGTGTTAATAAAGAAACACACACATTTCTAGGTCACAAATCTGTTTTTAATATTGGATTACTGTCAGAATAATGGGGTTTCTTTGTCATCAAATGCATTTTATATTTTATGCAGGCAAATTTTTATTCTGGCTTGGTCTTCGGCTTCGCCCACCTGTCAGAAGGGCCCATGGCAAGAAGATGGCTGTGAGTGTCTGGGCTGGGAATTTTAATGGGTCCCTGGAACTCTGAGGTCTTGAGAAGCCATGGAGCCAGAGTACTGACCTTGGTGACAATGGCGTCCTCTTGGAGTGCTTGCTGCATGCTTAGGCCATTGTTATTTTTTGTGGAGGTGTAGCTGCACATGGAAGACCCTCGTGGTCTGAAGTGCATACCTCCAGAGCTTGGGCAGATGTGTCCACTCTTTCCAGAGGTGTGCTAATGAAGAGTCAAGTCACACCACACAATGCTCCTTTGTGCCTGTCACCTCCTTTGTGTAGCTTAGGCAAGGGGTGCTCACTTTGTTTGTTTGTTTGTTTGTTTCCTCCTGAGTCTGCCCTTGGGACTGCTCACACATAGAATCCCATTCTCTGCACCTCTCCACATGCCTGTTGGACACCAGCACAGTGCCTGGAGGCACACTCCTGTTGTAGGTACCATTGCCTGATTCTGTTTATGACTGCATAGTATTCCAGTGTAGGAATCATGTGGATAAGTAATGCATTTTTTCACACATATACATTTACAGACACACATTTTACCATGGTAAGCATGGGAGCACATGTTTGGGTCACATGCATGGGAGTAGAGCTTTAATGGGTTGACCCCGTGTATGAGGAGGATGGACTGCATTCTCTCTCAGACCCCCCAAGGTCTGGTCCATCTGTGAGTGTGACTCTTGTCCGTGGACAGATGCACACAGATTCATCTTGGTTATTGGTTTGGTTCTGAGTCTTTTGGTTTGAGCTTTGCCCTCAGAGCCTGAGCACTACCCAAGAACAATGCTTTTCGTGATGACTGTCATCCATGCTACAAGAAATGTGTGGTCATAGTTCTCATGAAATGGAGAGCACCCTGCATTTTGTGAATGAGACCAACAGGAGCCCCACCTTGGTCTCAGCATGTGAGACAACTTATGAGAAGAACATTGTGTTGCTGGGGTTCACAGGTGACAGTGATGACATACAATGTCCTCAGGTCTCAGAGGGAGAGCCCCAGGGCTGGGGTCTTTAAGGAAGCTTCCATAAGGAGGGGCCACCTGAGCAGGACATTGTCAGGGCATGGAAGGTATAGCTTGCTGGGAGTGTGCAGTGCAGGTATGTTTATGGGGCAGGTGAGAGGCAGAAGACACACCCTGATGATGTGCTAGAGATGGTCGGTTACAGGATAAGTGTGGGAAGGTCAAGGGCTGGGATGCTAGAGATCTGGGCAGACTTCAGCTTTCAGTTGCAGGCTGAGAATGTGAACCTTCCTGAAACCTGTGGAGAGATGGAGGAATCAAGTCCAGCTCTAGTTCAGGTTAAATTTATGCCCTAGCTGCTGTGTGATTACAATGACCAGGGACTAACTGGCTCATGCTCTGGAATCTGGGAGGTCCAGCATCAAGATGCTGACACTTGGGAAGCCCCATTGCTATGCTGTCCCATGGTGAAGGATAAGGAGAGAGCAAGAGGGCAGGATATCCACTCACAGCTACCAAGTTAGACCACAGGGAACACAATTTTTTGTTTGTTTGTTTGTTTGTTTTCAAGACAAGGTTTTTCTGTGTAGCCCTAGCTGTCCTGTAACTCACTCCATAGACCAGGATGTCCTCAAACTCAGAGATCCACATGCCTCTGCCTCTTCCGAGTGCTGGGAAATGAAAGACGCGCATCATTATTGCCCAGCTTTGTAACTAAAATGACACATTTCAGAAATCCTGTGTTTGGCTTGACAAGGGGGTCTTCCTCTGACCACTGTTGATTTTTTGCTTCTTCCACTGAAGTGTCTATCAGAAACCCACTTTTGTATCAGTGATCCTCCACATCTGTTTGGTCAAGGCTTGTGTACAGATGTGCTATCTATTGTCCAATTATTTGACCTTTTGGAGGTGGTATTGGGAGGTGAATGGGGTGGCTAAGGTCGGGAGGGTGATACTCTATAAAAGCATCCATGGACTAACAAGAGGATGAAGTGGATCTTGAGCTGACCATGTGGTGTTCTCTATGTTGTCACTGATGCAGCCCAAGGCCCTCGCCACTTGCCAGCACTCTGTTCTTGGACTTCCCAGCTTCCAGAACCATAAGTCAAGGATGTCGCTGTTCTCTATAACTGCCAAGGTTTTGGTTATAGCAATAGCAAATGGGCTAAAATAATGAGAAAACTGTTGAAGCCAACTTTTGAAGAAGAGAGGGGGAAAACAAGGAAGGCAAGGAGGCCCCAGAGGAGAGGGAAGGAAGTATGTGTTTGTGTGTCGTGTAGGGGAGACACACACTGTCCCCTCCCACCCAGGCTGCAGATTTTCTAGCTTAGCTGTTTTCTGGCTGTCCCCAGATCTCCAGATGTGCTTTCCAAATGTGCCCTGCAGCATCTCCCCTCCTGCTCATCTCCTCAGTCTATGGCCTGTGTGTTTGAGTGAATAGAGAAAGGCTCTGCTCCTGCTAGCCATCAGGCTCTGGAAAACTAACCAGTGCCTCTTTTCTGTCTATGTAAAAGCCGTGGCTCAGGACAGTCTGACACACAGTCCTTCCTAATGACACTAAGTGACACTCTGGAACAGCCAATGCTTGCCTCTGGAGTATGGCAGCAGGAGACAGCATCTCAGGTGAGGGACAGCAGAGGGTCATTAGGAATGACCCACAGACCCATGTGCCTATTTGAGCGGCTGTTCATTAACCTCTGTTGTGTAATCACCAAGTGTGTGTGTGTGGGGTACCAGCTTGGCTCGTGAAGGGACTGATGGCTGTCAGGAGCAGGGCCCCACCCATGTCACTCAAGCACATGGGGACAGAATGGACTTGCTTGGAAATCTGTCCTGTGTCTTAACTGTCATGATGGGTGAGCTCAGGCTTCCCTAGCCTAAGAGGGGCTAAAGCAGCTTACACTGCAGACTCAGATAAACCCCAAGAGACTCTGGCAAGTTTACAAGTGAACCATACATAGGTTATCAGTATTCTCAAGTGCTGCTGGATAGCAAGATGGTTCAGTGGCGAAAGGTGCTTGCTGCCAAGCTTCCCTGGGTCCCTGGGTCCCACACGGTGATAAAAGAGACCAAACTCCTCAGTAGTTCTCTGACCTCCACAGTCACTCTGTGACATGTATATGCCACCTCCAAATAAATAAATAAAAACAATTAAATAAAGAAAACAAAACAAAGGCCGAGTAGTCTATGGGTGTGTTTATTGTTTTAACTAAAGGCTGTCATTCTACCATTATTAGGCACTGTCTGTTTTCATTGAAAACAAAATGACCCTAAGACACCATCCCACTGAGTCAGGGGACAACATGATGTCAACAATACTGATGGCCAGTCCCTCACTGTGAACTATTTCTCTGTAATTTACATTACTGACTGGGTTTTGATTAATCACTTAAAAACCTGTATTAGTAGAACTGGGCAAAAAAGAATTTAGCCCCAGTGTTCAAAGGGCTCCAACATCTGGAAGAAATATCTATCAAACATCAAGTTCCTTGGCATGCAGCAGGCAGCCATGAGCCAGTAGGTCTCAGGTCAGGTGGCTTGGCTGTGAAAAATGGCTGAGACAGCAACCTGAGTCCAGGGCTGGCTTCACACTTCACAGTCTGGGCGGTTGCCCAAGGGCCACCCTCAGCTGTCTGCTCACTCTAGATGGCTAGTTCCTCATCGCTGCGTCTCTGGACTCCTGTTTTGTAGGTGCTATCCAATGGAACACTGAAGCACGCATGTGAGCAGCTGAAATGCTGCAGTGGGTATGTCCAGTTCTCTACACCAGGAGCAGGAAGTCAGTGGGCCACAGTGCACAGGAAGTCATGAGATTCAAAGCAGGTACAAGGTGAATGTTCTGTGGAAGGCACTGGCCCATCGAGAGCTGGTGGCTGTACATAGTCAGGAATCAGGGTAAAGCAGTTGAGTTCCTTTACTGTATCTCTCCCACTGTCTGGCAAGAGTGGAGTGTTCAGTCACACACTACAGACCCAGATTGTGGTCTATGATAGACCATGTGTATCATGGTTTTCCTGTAAGATTACAGTGGACTGAAGGGGTCCCATCATCTCAAGCCATCAAGAGGCCCATGTGTTTGTGGTGATGCTCCTGTGAACATACCTACCGCACATCTGTTCCATGAAAGTATGTCAGTGATGAGGGGCATCATGCCCAATCATAACCCACAGTGCAGACTTCACATCGACTTACCCGCTTCTATCACTTATTACATGAAAAAGTTGACCATAGCACAGAGTGCTGGCTTTGCTAGTGGCCATCCCCTATCTTTTTGTTTGCTGATACTTCAACAGCTCATTTTTTTCTGTCCTCCACTGTGACTCCTGCTGTTTCCTCATGGTGGCCGTGTGTGTGTGTGTGTGTGTGTGTGTGTGTGTGTGTGTGTGTATGTGAATGTGTACATGTGCGCACATCACACAGTCTGCAGTAACTGGCAGACTACTCACCTGGGTTTGTGTAAACACACTGGTACTGCTTCTTGTTCATACAAATACAAAGTTGAGTGATGTTGCACTTCTCCCAAGTGCCCTGTAGTTTAGCAGTGCAAGGCCATATACATACGCTTGAGCCATAGGTGCAAATTGTGAACTTTGACTGTGTGCTCAGAGGTTCACCTTTGACCTGGAATATAGACATGTGTGGGAAAACTTACGCTAATAATAAGTTTTAATTTCTTTGTAGAGTGATAATGCCTAGCAGAGACAGAAAAGATGGGAGACACAGAAAAGATAGAGCATACACACACACACACACACACACACACACACACACACACACACACGGTGGGGGAAGATCAGTAAGCTGTGTTTCACTATCTTTCAAAGCAAGTTTTCCCTGCTGTTTGAACAAGCACATCTGCTTTTCCATCTCCTGGGCCCCATAGACTGCAGCCACCCTGGCCAGGCCTCTTGTCAGGACCAAGCCATGGAGACTTTAAGCCACGTTCGAGCAGGATAATGGCCTGTGAAATCTCATCTCTTCCCCCTGGAAGCTGAGCCATCCTTGGATTCATCTATCTCTGGGACACTTCTAGTGGACTGAGGCCTAGAGAAGGGCACTGGCATGCTTGGGGCCACACAGCTCAGCAGCAGAGGAACTGGAACCCTGACCCAGGTGCCCTGTATCTTGGAGACTGGAATCTTAGCCTCACTCATCTAGTCCACACTCTAGAGTTATATAGGTAGCTGGTATTTGAATAACCAGAGAGGCCAGTCTCCTGTAGTGTCTCATACCCAACACTAGCTGGGCTGTGAAGGCATGCAGGCTCAGGCTTGGAAGCTTCTGGAAACTTCTGGAAGCAGATTGATTGGGTGAGGTGGAATCCTTTCCTTGTGTACCAAGTGAAGCCGGCCATGTAAATGGGATTATGACAGGGCCTGCAAGAACGAGACCCCAGTGCAAGGTTGAGTGGTACCCACTACCCCAGATCAGGTTCAAGCCTCTAACCTTGGGAGTCTGGAAACAACTACAGCTGTGTACACAGGCCCCAGTGACAAGTGCTATAAAGGAAATGTGCAGTGTTAAGGGGACCCACAGAGAAAATTCCTGAAGTTTCCAGGCCTTAATTTCCCCGTCTGTGCAATGAGAACAATAAAACCTATCTGAGAGGCTGGAGGAAGGAGTGACAGACACCTCCTGTATTACACCATCACTGTAGTGAGTTGTATTTGGGAAAGACCAAGATGAGATATGGAACGAGTGCCGCCCTGCTCCTCTGTGGGAGATTACCATGTCTGCATGTTGTCTATGACAAGGAAAGCCACTGGCATTATTCCTAGTGGGCAAAGTTCCCACGAGTGTGGGCAGTTCTGTCTACCTGTGTTTATTACAGACAGATTTCTATTTTAACAGAATTTGGGCAAACTCCAAGAAAAACTTCATCCATTCCTCCCTCTCTGTAGTGGCATGTTCTTGGCTCCTTCACTAATTAGACATTATCTTGACTTAATGGTGTCATCTAGATACCTATGCAACAGGCTCACTAACAATGTCACCTCTACTTGATCATGTTCACGGCTTGAGACATGGCATGCACTTGATATGTAATTTTATGACCAGGGAAAATATAATCATCTACACTGAATAAGCTGGCATGAAACACTCAAGCTTGCGGGGTTCCTACCAAGGTTTCAAGCAAGATTTTTCCTTTAAAAGAGAATAATCAAGAATTTTTTTTCTCGCTAGGAGCTTTACTTAAGTGTCTTAGTGGTTAGACATTGGTAAAAACAATAAGGAAGAGTCAGTAATAATGTAGGAAATAAAACCAGCAACAGGACTGGAGACTAGTGCAGCAGTTGAGGTGTTTGCCCTGCGTGCGTGAAGCTCAGGGTTCCATCCCAGAACCCGATAAAATTGGCCATGCTTCCCGTTTGTTCCATTACACAGGAAGTAGATGCAGGAGGATCAGAAGGTCAAGGTCTCTTTTAGCTACATAGTGAATTAGAGGCTAGCCTGTGCTATGTGAGACCTGTCTCTAAAACAAAACAAAACAATCAAAATTGCAGGAATTTAACTGAAAACAAATGTACAAAACTCACCCCTAAAATGTGGAAATACAATAATGTCTAAACAATCATAAAGGTTTCTACAGGAATATGCCTTCTGCTTCCTGGGACCAGATGTAATTTCGTATCTTCGAGTAACCTTTGAAAGTAATGCTGAGAACTGTGTTTCATTACACTTGTTTGTTGTTTATTTATCTATTTATTTATTGGGTTTGTGTGTATGTGTAGGCATGTTCATGCTGTGGCATGCTTATTGAAGGTCAGCAGACAGGGACAGCTGATGACATCAGGCATGAAACTGATTCTTGAAGTGTGTGGGCTTCTGGGATCGAGGATCAGTGTGGGGCAAGCTTGGTGCTGACTCTCCTGCTCTTGTGGGATTTCCCTTCTTGAGTTCCCAGAAGTGGAGAGAGAGAGAGAGAGAGAGAGAGAGAGAGAGAGAGAGAGAGAGAGAGAGAGAGAGAGATTCTTCTTCACCATTCATTGGACAGAATTGAGCCACGTGTCCACCCCTGAACTGAGCATTGGCTGAGCTGCCCCCGCTGGCTTGGAAGAGTCCGTATCTCTCGACTGGGGGATACTGGTGACAAGGTACCTTCTGTGACCAAATCAAGCTCCTGGCAGGAAGGAAAACTTGTGGGAGTAGGCACCAGGAAGCTGCCTCTGGTTCTCTGCTCTCTGTTCTCCCTGCAGCCCATGTTTTTGTTTATCTGTACTTCTGACCCCTTCCTGGATGCTGCGATGTCAAACCAGGCTCTGGCTTCTGGCTCTTCCACACTACCCAATACACCTGACTGTGATTCTGAGAGTGAGGCGAATACATTTCCTTTTTCTGAAGGGCGTTAAAACCAAACCCCCAATACTACAGGCACATCATGCACATGGAGACCCGGCCATCCGGCCACCCCCAGTTGTCTTTTTTTGTTTCATTCCTCAGTGACACTTTTTTTTTTAACCTTACCACTGACAGCATGTTCTCCAACTTGCTGTATTTACAGTGAGCAAACGATTCGATGTTGCAACAGTAACAGACAACTCCTGATGCTTGCTGGGGCTCCTGGCTTCTTTGGGGAGGCAGTGATCTCACCTGGCTCATCTCATCTGCTGATGTTGACTCCCAGATTCAATGTCCTGGGGATAGAAGTGGGGTTGTTCCTGTGTGTGTTTGTGTGGCGTGCAGCACATGGATGCATTTATTGAGGCCAGAGGACAAACTCAGGTGTTGTTTCTCAGGCACCATCCACCTTTTTGAAGCAGGGTCACTTCTTGGCCTGAAACTTGTCAAATAGGCTAGGCTAGCTGGACAGAAAGTCCTAAGGATTTGTCTTTCTTTATCTCCTCAGTACTAGGCTTAAGCAGATACCAGCATGTCCAGCTCTTTTTTTTTTTTAAGTCATGGTTCCTGGAGATTAAACTTAGGCCCTCATGCATATTTATCAATTGAGCCATCTCCCCAGCCCAAAGACACAAAGAAATGCATTAACATGTAAGCAAAACCTGTCACAGACCTTTTACTATTCTCGAGGTTCATCCTTACAACTTCCAAAATTTGTTTCCAAGGCATCCTTGAATCCCGAGTAGCTCCCTCTGGATCATGACTGATGGAATGTCAACAGAAAATGAGGCCTGCCACCAGGCCCAAGGATTGGATGTGGAACCTTAAAGAGAGAGAATGGAAGGAGATGGAAGGGATTCAGCCCACCCCTCCCCAAAGTCAGTCTTGGCGGTGCCTCTCTCCTTTTCATCCATCACTACGACTATACCCCCTAGATCAATGCTCTGACTTGTTTGTTTTTCACAATGAAGGGGAACTTCATAGCCTCATCACTCATTCCGGAGTGTTGGGGGAGAAAAAAAAACAACAACAAAAAAAACAAAACAAAAGCCAGCCACCGAAATTTGCATGGTGCTCAATTATACATTAGTGAACATCACTTGGCAATCTGTTCATATCAATTTAATTGGATTTTAATACTGCCTCTGATCTTGTTTTCTAATTAACAGCAGTGCTTGGAAATAAAGCAGAACCATGCACCCAGCAACACCTTTGATCTCCACCATATGGAGCTCCACCAAGCTCTGGAAAAAAAACCCTCCCCTGCCTCCACAGCAGGCCGAGAGAAGCAGGGCCCCCAGATGGCAGGGTACCATGGGTACCCACACCCCGTGGATCATCTTGTGCTCCAATTGGTCCCTGTCGCAAAGGCAAAAGACGCGCTTCGTGCATTGCAGGCAAATGTGTGTCCCCAGGGCTGGGGAGGTTGGTAGATTTCACAGCTCAGTTTTGGGGGACAAATATTTGAATAAACAGAATTGACCCTGCCGATTCTGCTTTGGAACAGGGTCTTTCTAGCAGGACAGAAAGGGTGTGTCAAGAGCTGGTAGAGGGGATGGAAGCTGAGCTGTACCTCAGATGGTACCTTTAGGCCCATGGGAGTCTCTTCTCCCTGTCTAGCCTCACCTCCAGGATCACCTCCTTACCTCTTAGCTTTGAGACAAGGTCTTCACACTTGCTAAGCAGTAGAGGATGACCTTGGATTCCTGATCTCCATGCCTCCATCTCCCAAATACTGGGATTACAGGCATGTGCCACCAGGGTAGTTTCACATGGTGCTAGGGATCAAACCTAGGGCTCCATGTTTGCCAAGTAAGCACTCTACCAATGCAGTCACCCCACCCATCCCCACTTTTTCACTGTGCTTCCTCAGTCCTTGGGTTTTTCACTCCACTAGCTAGTAACTTTCGGGTTGGCTTCATGGGTTGACTGGCCACAGTGTGGGGAAGCCTACAAAGAGGGACATACTTGGTGAAAAGACAACTGGACATCATGTGAGACTCTTTGGTGACCAGACAGGGAACACACATGTCTGCCTTTTGTGCACATCCAGTTGACATGAATTCAGCCCTAGGCTGACAGCCCCTGGGCTGGGAAGTGTCATCCTCCTATGAGCCCAGGGGGACACACAGAAAAAGAGGGCATCCTTGGCCATTCTTCCTTTTCTGCTGGTCAAGCTCTTTAAACGTTTCCTCTGACACACAGAAAGCTGTACTCTGTCCCCAGCAGAATGACTCTGAGTGCCATCCAGCATCTATACCCAGAGTCTAGCCCTGGTGTCCACACCTCTTTGTGTGATTACTTACTGCTGATCCACCTTGGGCGACACCAGAGCCACTGCCCATTTGGTTATGGAACTGCTTTCTGGTTTTCTTGTTTGGATTTGTGAGGATCCCTCATATGTGTTGAACAGAAGTCTTTCACCACATTTGAGATCTGCAAAGATTCCCTCCTGTCTGTGTCTCGTCTTTCAAAGTTTCTTGGCAAAGTGTTTTGAAGAGCAGAAATCTCAAACTAATTTATCATTTCTTTTCTTCTAAGATTGTTGCTTTGGACACTGTATTTAAGAAATCTTTATCAGCATCTCTGCCCCAAGCCCCTCCCTGGCATTGTTCTGGTGTTTACCTGGGCTTAAAGGACTGAACAAAAAGTCACATTCTTGACTTGATCTTGGGCCTTGTTTAATGTTCTGGTCAGTCTTTTTTTTTTTTTTTTTTTTTTTTTTCAACTTGACACATCTAGAAAGAGAGAGCCTCAGTTGAGAAATTGACTCTATCAGATGGGCCTGTGGCCACGTCTGTGGGGCATTTTCTGATTTGCTTATTGATTTAGGAGGCCCAGTCCGCTGTGGGTGGTACCATCCCTAGGCTGGTGGTCCTGGGCTGTGAAGGAAAGCAGAATGAGCAAGCTGTGAGGAACACACTAATAAACAGCATTCCTCCATGGCCTGTGCTTCAGTTCTTGTTCCCAGGTTTCCATGTGAGCTCCTGCTCTGGCTTCTGTTGATGATGGACTGTAACCTGTAAGATGAAACAAACCCTTTCCTCCTCCAGTAGCTTTTAGTCATGGTGTTTATCACTGCAACAGGAAAGTAGATTGGACCACTCATCAAACCTCTTTTATTATTTGGCAACTTCATGCCAGTGAACAATGAATTTTGGTCATTCTCTTGCCTGTTAGTGTCCCTCCTTTCTCCTCCCACAGGAAACACTTCCTGTTTCCAACAAGTCCCCTGTCTACTTTAATGACTTTTTTTTTTTTTATTGATCCACTGAGTATACCGGTGACTAACCACTGGGGAATATGACCCTTCTCCTGAGAAGATTTTTTTTTCCTTAGTAGGCAACAGTTAATATAGCTCATAACTGCTCATAAAACCATTTGAATTCTCATTTTCTAACCACTTGGTACTAGAAACAGTAGAACTTCCAAACTAGAAGCCCCTTGATTTCTGGATCTTCCCCCCAACTTCTTTCTGCTTGCAAACTGGTCAACTCTTCTCTTCACTTATCTCTTTTATAATATTTCTTCAGATGGCCCCAGCTGTAGGTGAAATATACAGATTGTGATGACTGCACCTTCCCAACCCTTCCTTAGAGCTATAAGTTTATATGTGACTCTACATGACCTGATGACCCAGTAAGGCAAGCTATGTCTCCATATCTCCAAACTGTGGAAATGGGGCAGAGGCCGACTACTTACAATAAGTATGTTTTGAAGGACGTGAACAGATGAGAGGAAGTCTCCAATTCTTCCCTCAACAGTCTTAGGAAGGCTGGCTTCTGCAGGACCCACATGTCCAGGCAGTTTTTGACTACATCTGTTTGCTCACATCTTGCAGCTTGACTGAGGAGCTAGCTTCTCTCACTTGGAATTTTAACTCACCAGAAGTCCCATTTCCATACCAGTCAGGATGAGTAACAGGAGCTGCTGGAACAAACAGCCTGACACTTCACTGACTTGACAGAGAGAGTTTAGTAAGTTCCTCTGAAGAATCAACTTAGGAAGACCAGTTGAAGTCACAGGTACTCACTGACCCAGTGCTGAGATTACAGTGTGCACTGACCCAGTGCTGAGGTCACAGGTATGCACTGACCTAGTGCTGAGGTTACAGGTTTGTACTGATCCAGTGCTAAGGTTATGGTGTGTACTGACCCAGTGCTGAGGTTACAGTGTGCACTGACCCAGTGCTGAAATCACAGGTGTGCACTGACCCAGTGCTGAGGTCACAGGTGTGTATTGATCCAGTGCTGAGGTTACAGGTGTGCACTGACCCAGTGCTGAGGTCACAGGTGTGCACTGACCCAGTACTGTGGTTACAGGTGTGTATTGACCCAGTGCTGATGTCACAGGTGTGCACTGACCCAGTACTGAGGTCACAGGTGTGCACTGACCCAGTGCTGAGGTATAGGTGTGCATGGCTGCACACGGCTTTTGCACTGGTCCTGGAGATCTGAAGGAAGTGTTTTACTGACTGAGATTTCTCTTCAACCTTTTCCGCAGTGTTTGCTACAATTAATTGATTTATTGATAATTTAATATATGAGCACTGTATTTACGTCATATCCCCAGCTCTCTTTTCAGGAGTGGGGCCTGTATGATTTCACCTATCTCCACTGATGTGTCAGCTGGTGTCACTGTACAGATCTGGTTCAGGCAGCCACCTTGTTGGGGCTTTAGGGCTTCAGCTTCCCTGTCATAGCTAGAAGACACATCTTGCAGAAGACATCCTGATCCTCTGGCTCTTAGACCTCTTTCACCCCAGCCCCCTTTTCTGGGATGTTCCCCGAGTCTCAGGTGTATGAGTCTTGTTATAGATGGGCACCCCCACTCCTGTAGGTCACTTGTCCTCTGCATTTAGACTAGCTGCAGCTTCCTGTAATGATCTGCCTACTACAAAGAAAGAGTCTTTGGTGAGAGTGAGTGCACGTCTGTCTGCAGATTTCTTGATTTGCTGCAGCCTGAAGCCTTCACCAAATCCAGCCCCCGAGCCTCTCGCTTCCCCGACCCCAGGGCCAGGAGACAATATATTTCTGTTCATTATAAATTTCTCAGCTTGTGATATTGTGTTACAGAACAAGACCATCTGAGACAATTGGTTCTAAAATGTGCAGCTATATTTTTTTTATAACAAATATCTGAGGACATTAGCTTGTTTAGGAACTGGAGATAGGTAGAGCAGAGGCTGCTTTGAAGTGTATCCTGGAAATAGACTACATCAATGTTAATGGCACTTGAAGGGCCAGTCTGGTGACAGGTTATATGAGCTGTAAAGAAAATTGGAAACATCTTTGCGGAAATATCGATGGCTGGCAGCAGACTCCTGGAAGAAATATGAAGGAAGAGACCATTCTCGTGAGGCCTCGGAGAGAAAGAAGTGAAGAACTGGGCTTCACTTTACAATGCAGTCAGTATTAAAAAAAAAAAAAAAAGGTGTGTGTGTGTGTGTGTGTGTGTGTGTGTGTGTGTGTACCATGTGCATGCAGATGACCACAGAAACCAGAAGGGGGCATCCAATGCCTGGAGTTGGAGTTACACATAGTGTGAGACACCCAATGTGGACACTGGGAACTGAACTCAGCACCACTGTACTCTTAACCATCTCTTCAGCCCTGCAATGAACATTTTTAAAAATGTGCTTTTCAGAACAAGGAGTCTCTGTGTAGGCCTGGCTGTTCTGGGACTCACTCTGTAGACCAGGCTGACCTCAAACTCAGAGATCCACTTGCCTCTGCCTTCCGAGTTCTGGGTTTAAAGGCATGTGCCACCACAACCTAGCTCGAAATGAGCATCTTCAAAGCAATATAGAATCCAGCTGAATTTTGTCCAAGCTCACAGAAGGCAGAAAGCAAGACTGTCTACTTGGAGATGAGGATGCTTTAGTTCACTTTCTGCTGCTGTGATAAGTACCAGGACCAAAAGAACTTGAGGAGGGAAGGGCTTATTTCATCTTATCCTCCTCAGTCACACTTCATCACTGAGGGAAGTCAGGGCAGGAACCTGGAGGCAGGACTCAAAGCAGAGACCATGGAAGAACACTGCTTACTGGCTTGCTCTCCATAGCTTGCTCAGCTTGCTTTCTTATACAACTCAGAACTACCTGCCCAGGGTTAGCTCTACTCACAGTGCCCTGGACCCTTCCACATCAGTCATTAGCCAAGAAAATGCCCCAAAGACTTTTCTACCTGCTGATTTGATGGGGGCACATTTTCAACTGAGGTTCCCTATTCCCAAATGACCCGGCTTGTGTCAAGTTGATGTACACAAATACAGACAGACAGACAGAAAGGAAGAAAGAGGCAGGCAGGCAGGCAGACAGACAGAGACACACACTCACACAAAACAAACAAACAAATAAAATCCAACCAGGGCAAATGCTAACACAACTGCTCAGGCTGCTGGGAGATGTAGTCTTTCTGTGGGGTTCAAGGAGAAAGGTCTACTTGGACCTGTGTCTGGCAGGCAGGTGGTAGATTTTGCAGGAATTATGTGTTAAGTAAACATCCCATTTAATTCTATCCATTCAGTGGTTACTTTGAACAGTTGTTGGTGATGATCTCAATGGGCTCGGCATAGTGTTGGACATGGGAAGGTGGGCAGGGCAAGGGGTGATGCTAACACATATTAGACGATTGCTCTGCTTAAAGCATTTAAAACAATTATCTATTAACACTTCTCATCAATGGGGATTGAATCCCTCCCCCACAATGAATGAGAAAGCTGATTCAGGCTGCCCAAGGCTACAGAGCTGACAATTAACCATCGGTAAGGCCCACAATCATCCTAATTTACTTGACTACACAGGAGAGGTTAGCAATTTCCAGTTTACTGGGAGACAGACACGAAGTAAAATAATTAAGATCAAGCATGATAAGTGGACTCAGTATTGTCAGAACACTGACCACTCATGAGTGGCAGAGACATAGGGAAAAATTTCAAGGCAGAAGGACATTTGAGTTAGGACTCTGTAGAGTAGACAAGAGCTCACCAGGCAGATGAGGACCATAGCTCCCCATGCATGGCCTCTGTTTCCATACTTTGTCCAATGGGAAGACATCTGTTGAGTTTTAGGTCAAGGCTTCTTATTTTATTTCATGGTGCCTCTATCGAGGGGTTCTGGGTAAAGAAAGTGGTTATTCTGAACCTGCTGGCTGTGTCCCGAGAACTTGTAGATGATCTGATAAAGTGTGGTAGTCATGACCTTGCAGAGCTACAGAGATAAGGGCCAATTTGCTGCTGAAAGGGCTTCCTGCCATGTGCTGATTGGCTGGCCTGGGGATCTGCAGCTGTGGCTGCCCTGGTCAGTCAGTGGAGTGCTGAGACTTCACCCTTTGCCCCACTCTCTGTCTCCTGGAGACAGCCAGAGATCTCCAGACATGAATTCGAGCCTGGGCGCTGTTATTACTTAGCTGTCAGGCTCTCTGCTTGTGACAGTCACTTGTAGTGTGATGGTCATTTGTCCTCCAGTGGTGACAGTCTGTTTTCAGGTCTTATCTTAAAGGATGGTGACTGGCGAGCAGCCAGCCACAAGCTCCAAGCTGCCTGAGGGTACCCATGCTCAATCAGACACGGCTTCACTTTCCTTATCATGCTCATCATCATGGCGTCATTGACGTCATCAGTGATCACCATGTGGTTTGATGATAGCAGCCCCTACTTAAGGACTAGTCCTTGGACTCAGTTTCCTGTAGCCCTGTAACCCTGTACCTCTTGAGATCCAGTTACAAACTGCACTATAAGGGAACTGGACATATCACCCATCTTCCTCACGGATGATTCTGGGTTCTTTGGTACCAAGCTCCCAGGAGCCATTCCAGTCTTTATCCGTTGTTGGTGCAGTTCTAATATTCAGGTCTCAAGGTAGACAACATTAAGGCAACCCAAGAGTTGGGCGTCATAGTACATACCTATATAACTCCAGCATTCAGGAGGCTGAGGCAGGAGGATATCGAGTTTGAGGTCAGCTTGGGCAATTTAGCAAGACCCTGTCCTGAGTTCTGGAAGGTGTCCTGTTTGTCCAGTTCCTTCTCCCTCCTACTCTTTCCTTCCTGCCAGGTTTGGAATACTTTTTTACAATAGGTAAGTTAGTTTCTGTGCACAGGGCTCTGGGGGGTGAGGTTGGGGGAGCAGATCTGTGTGACGTAGTGATCTGTGCCTCTTTCTTTCTGAGTTTTGTGGGAGGAGCCTCAGCCTGAGGAAGTGACATGTCCTCAGGGAATGAAGGATGAGTTTTCACCCATTCACCAAGGGGTAGCTCCAGGCCTGGCCCTGGGCCCTGTTAGAAGGAATATTCCCACATACGCCAGAAACTCTGTGGAGATTAACATGCACTCGAAAAATGGAGGCGAGGGCTCCACATGAGCTGGGAACAATGCTAAAAGCTGCCGGAATATTAATTGACAGTGCCCTGTTCGTAGAGCGAGGGGGTGGGGGTGAGAGCTTGAAATGACATAACAGTGATCGCAGATGACTACACACAGAAAACATTAAACATGCGCACAGTGGCAGCAAACTGGATCCTTTCGTGACAGATTTCCCACAGGCATAAATTGGCTGTTAGCCTCTTTACAGATAGGGAGAGAAGCTGGCATCCTACTCTGGGCTAAGTCAGAAATTTTAACCCCATTAAGGAATGCAGGGTGCAGAAGTCCAAGCTCCTTCCCTGGGATCGTGACTCCTTGTGGAGTCCTGGGTCAGAGTAAGAGGCCATCTCCGGGTTTCTGGTTTTTCCTTTCCAAGGGTCTTCCTCCCTTGCTCTCTCATGCTGTAGGCTTCACCTCGGACATGCTTGCTACAAGTGCTAAGGGTTCAGTCCAGCCTGTCTGCCTCCCAGGCTAGGTTCTAGCCCTCTAGGATTAGGCAGTTACTCTACCTCTGAACCTGATGGTGCTTTTGGGTATTGACAACCCCTACCCCAAATAAGCATAGCTCTGGGGTTAGATCTAGGTGCACCTCTACATTGTTATGTACGATAACTTTAGGCCAGTCATCTCAGGTCTCTGCATGCTAAGGTATTAGTCTGCCCAGAGGATATAGGAATTGGAAGGGACCGGGGACATCTCTGTCATGGGTATTGGCCTCTTGACCCCAATCCACACTACTGGATATTTTATTTGGTGGTCTCCAGAAGGACAGATCTCACTGAGAACAGGAAGCACTCCTCTCCCGAGGCCAGGTGGTAATTCATTTCTACCTATGTAGCAATATATACATAACCACACCGGGGTCTAATTATAAATCGGTACAGACAGACAGACCTCCTTTAAGGACAGGTGTGAGTCATCAAGTGAGCTCATCATTGTGCCGGCACCCCAGAGGGCACTTACCCAAACCATAGTTTACTCACACAGACTCTTGGTACACTCAAGGCTCACTGGATTGCTATTGGCATTAGCGGCATATTGTTAGAGATCTTATTTTGTGTGTCTCCGTGTGTGCAGGTGCATGGGCCTGTGTGTGAGCATTGTGTGTGGAGAACAAACTTGGGTGTCATTTCTCAAGAGCTATCTGCTTTGATTTCTTTTTTACATTTGTGTGTGTGTGTGTGTGTGTGTGTGTGTGTGTGTGTGTGTTTTGGTGTTTTGTTGGATTTGTCTTTGTTTTTAGAAATAGAGTTTCACTATGTATTTCTTACAGGCCTGGGACTCCTGACCCCTTTGCTGCAGCCTCCCCAGTGCTGGGGTTAGGAGGTTATGCCACCAATCCTGGCTGCTGCAAGGTTTGGTCTATTTTATTTTATGACAGTTTAGAAGATCACTTGAATTCTAGTTTTCTGCACTTTCCCCCTGCATCTTAGAAATGGATGTTTGATTTGGTCAGATTTTTTGGACTGTGAATATGATGAATTATGCTGATCATCAAAAATTAATCAGTCATAAATTTCAAGGAGAAATCTCATTTGGTCTTGACATTCTTTTTCTTTTTGATTTTTAGAAAGATTTATTTATTATACATTATGATTGCACACATGTATGTATACCATGCGTGTGTCTGGAGACTGTAGAGGTCAGAAGAGGACATAAGATCTCCTGGAACTGGAATTACAGATGGTTGTGAGCCCCCACATGAGTGTCTTTGTCTTTTTTTCTGTTTGTGTGGTGAATTACATTTATTGATTTTTTGTATGGTGCACCATCTTTACGTCTCTAGGATGAAGCTCACTTGATCATGGTGGGTAGGTAATCATTTTGATGTGTTCTTGAATTCAGTTTGCAGGTTTTTATTGAATACTTTTGTATCTACATTCATCAGGGAAATTGTTCTGTAATTTTCTTTTCTTTTTGAGTATTTTAATTTCTAATTTATTAAGTTGGATCTTCTCTCTCTTTTTTTGGCTAATTTGGCTAAAGGCTTGTCAATCTTACTGATTTTCTCAAAAGACCAACTCTTTGTCTCATTGATTCTTTATATTTGTTGTTTGATTCTATTTTATTAATTTCACTCCTGAGTTTGAGTATTTCTTGCTATCTACTTGTTTATGGTGTTCCTCTTGGTTTTCTGGAGCTTTCAAGTGTGTTGTTAAGATACTAATGTGAGCTCTCTTTTGTTTTTAAAATCTATCTATCTATCTATCTATCTATCTATCTATCTATCTATCTATCTATCTATCTACTGTAGGCAGTAAATGCTATGAACTTGCCTCTTAGAACTGCCTACATTGTGTCCTGTAGGTTGGGATATGTTGTGTTTTCATTTTCATTCAATATCAAAAAGGTTTTAATTTCCTTCTTGATTTATGTCTTGACCCGGTGTTCATTCAGTAATGAGTTGTTCACCTTCCATGAGTTTGTGTACTTTCTGACATTTCTGTTGTTGTTGTTACCCAGCTTAAATACATGAAAGACATATGTAGATTCAGGGTATTATTTCAGTTTTTCTATATCTGTTTAGACTTTCTTTGTATCCAAATATGTGTTCAGTTGTGGAGAAAGTTTCATGAGCTGTTGAGAAGGAAGTATATTCTTTAGTGTTCAAGTGGAATGTGACAAAGATGTCTATTTTTTAGTAGGTCCATTTAATTTATATTATTCAACTCCAATGTTTCTCTGTTATTTGTGTGTGTGTGTGTGTGTGTGTGTGTGTGTGTGTGTGTGTGGCTTAAGTGTGCATTGGCAAGAGTTGGATATTGAAGTCACTCATCATCAATCACTATGTGAGAGTCAATATATAGTTTTAGATATAGGAGTGCTTCTTTTATGAAATTGGGTGCCATTGTGATTAATGCATAAATTTTAGAATTATCATATCCTCTTGGTAGATTTTTTTCTTCAGTGAGTATGTAGTGTCCATCCCCATCTCTTCTAATTAGTTTTGGTTTAAAGTTTTTCAGCTGTTAAAATGGCTTCTCTGTTCTATTTTCTTAGAATACCTTTTCCTACCTTTTTACCCTAAGGTGATATCTGACCTTGATGGTAAAGTGTGTTTGTTGAATGCAACAGAAAGTTATCCTGTTTTCTAATCAAATCTATTAGTTGTTTTATTGAAGAATTGATATCATTAATATTAAATTATCATCGATCAATGTTTATTAATTCTTGTTATTTTGTTGTGGTGCTGTGTTGGTTTTCCTCTCTTTTCATGAACTGTTCTAGGATTATTCCTTGTATTCTCTTCAATATAATTAATCCTTTTCAGATTAAAAATTTTCTTCTAGTGAATTCTGTACAGCATCATTGGTGGACTGAAATTGTTTAAATTTCTTTTAAACATGAACTGTTGCTCTTTTTTTCCTGTGAGTGTGATTGATAGTTTTGCTGGGTATAATAGTCTAAGCTTCCATCTGAAGTCCCATAGAGTTTATAGAACATTTGTCTATGCCCTTCCAGTTTTCATTCTCCATTGAAAAGTCATGTGTTATTCTAATGGGTCTGTTGTTATATGTGACTTGATTTTTTTACTCTTGCAGTTTTAATATCCTTTCTTTGTTTTATACACTTAATGTTTTAGTTATGACATGCATGGGGACTTACATTTCCAGTCCAGTTTATTTAATGTTCTGTTTACTTATTGCACATTGACACGTACCTTCTTCTTTAGGTTAGGGACCATTTTCTTCTATGATTTTGTTAAAAATATTTTATGTATTGACTTGGTTTTTTTCCCTTCCTTCATACCTATTATTCATAAGTTTGGTTATTTTTGTAGTGTCCCAGATTTCCCAGATGTTTTTTGCTTTTTTTTTTTAATTTAACACTTTCTTTGACTGAACTATCCATTTTTTAGAACTGCCTTGTCTTTGAGACCTATAATTCTCTTTCCTGACTTATAATCTGTAGATGAGTCTTACTTCTGAGCCCTTTATTTCACTTCTTCCTGTGTTATTCAATTTGAGTTTTATTTCAATTTAGTATTCCTTTAGCAACTTTACTTCTTCGTTAAATTTTATTTTCATGTCTTGAAATGTTTTTATTATTTTGTTCAACTGTTTGTGTTTTCATGGTTTTCATTAAGGCATTTATTCATATCCCCTTTAATGTCCTTGAACATATCAATACTTGATATTTTGAAGTCCTTGCCCAATGCTTCAGCTAAATTTCTTTACTTAGGCCCTATTACAATGGGTTGCTGGATTCTGGAGGAGGTGTATTGTCTTGATTGTTCATATTAGTGTTTTTGTGCTGGAATCTAGGCATCTGAACTTATGATGTTTGGGATGTTTGGTATAGACATTTGATATTACCTTTGTTGGGTGGATGTTCTATTATTTGGTTACTGTTGTCCCATCCTGGGTCCTAGACAAGTGTGGTGGCTTTGGGGTCCCTGGTAGAGAGAGATTCTCTGGGTTGATGGGCAGTCATGAAGGAATGGAGATGGATTAGAAGAATAGCTGAAGGACTAGGGTTTGGGTGAGTGCTTCTACCATCTGTGTAACCATGGAAAGTCCTGGTGTCCTCACTTAGAGGACAGAGACCCCCCAGATGTACCTCACACAGAGTGTCAATTGGACTGAATCATAGAAGAGCCAATGTCTGTCCTTTTTGATTGGCTCATTCATGAAACTGGGCAAGATCCATAACTGAAGGTGGATCTTCTTGCTGTTGTGCAGTGCCTCTTTGGATATCTACCAGCAATGTCACCCTCTATCTATGAGATGCAAATAGCACCCAGACTTAGTCCAGCATGCTCTAGAGCTAAAAACTGTCCCAGGTGAAAAACCACAGCTCTGAAGCAAGTAGGACACTGCTGTCCAACTCAATAAAGAGCTGCCAGCTTGGGGATGAAAGTCATGGAGAACTACTCATGGAAGGAAAGGATTGATTCAGGTCCCAGGAGTTTAGGTTAGTTCTCTTAAGAATGGGTTATTGTGTGACTAGAAATATGGTTCAGTAGGCAAAGCATTGCGCCACAGAAGTATAAGGACATAGTTTCAGAGTCCACAAGTAGAACAGACTAGTGGATATAGTGTGTGCAACAGAATGGGCTTTTTCTTGATGGTTGGGTTTGTAGGTTCAGTTAATGTGGGTGTTTGTTAATGTGGGTTCTGGGATGATAGCCCATTAACCACAAGTTCCCAAGAAATATATTCATAGATAGCAAGTGGTATCTCTCTCTCAATTCAGTATGGCTCTGCCCTAGCTCAGAATAGCTCAGTCCTCAGCTAGGGCTACATTGAGCTCCACTAAGCTTTAGGCCCTTTTCTGTGACATGATGGATTGAAGCGGGAGAGAGGGTACAGAGCCATGGGTGTGGGAAGGTTAAGAGGACCTGATTTCTCCTTGTGGTCCTGGAAATGGTGGGAGGCAGCTTTGGGTCTCTGAAGTTGTTCTCACTCAAGTTCAAATGTGATGACTTAAGTTGGGCTTTACTTCCACCTCTTGTTCCCAATTCCACCCCCTGATGTTCTCAGAGAAGTGTGTTCAAGATATTTTCCAGGCTAATCCTGGATGTCTAGATTGGTAGATGAGAACACGGTAGTTCAGAGATCCCCCGACTTTCCAAGTGATCTCGGGCACCCTTCTTTTGTGGCAATGAGCTCTCTGTCCGAGATGGTTATAAAATGCCGGACCAGAGACCCATGCAGGAGAGAGTGCTGGGCCATGTTCTGAGTGACAACCAGGTGATGTTCCCCTCACCCCCCAGAGACCACATGCTACTCCTTCCTCAAGGCCAACCCAGCCTGTTTCAAGCTCTCTCCAGTTCTTCCTTCCTTCCTTGGAACCTGGTTTCCATCCTTGCTCTGAAGTAAACTTGCTCTATAAGTTCTAACAAGAATTATTATGCTCTGACTTCTTGTGGCTTCAGGAGATACAAATCTGTGGTAATGCTTCAAATTAAGTGTCGTGAATGAATAATTACTTTCTGAATCAGAGGCGTTCCATTGAATGGGGATCATTATTGTGTGTTAATTAAAATCCCACTGATTATTAAAATTATATTTTGGGGTTTTAATAACTCTATAAGGGACATGCAGATAAAGCTCAGAGATAGGCATCGGTGTGGGCTCTTGTTAAACCCCAATAAATATTGGTATTAATTCAAACATGTGCTCATTGATTCATGAAGCTGAAATGGGGTTTCTACCTGAAACATGCACGGATGTTGCAATAGGTCCACACATCTTTGGAGCCGGAATGCAGAGATCTTTTTGATCTATATGAAGTCTGAGCTTGAGGCAAACTTCCTCAGGGACCCATGTGGTGGGGGAAACTGATGGGCGTGGTTTAGGTGACTCAGGCAGGCTCCTTTCCAACACCTTCTGGGCTTTTCCAAAGACAAGAGTAAAGCTGGCACTGGGAATCCTCTCAGAATCTGATTAGCATTGGATCAGAGAACCTACACTCAGGCGGGTAGGAATTCCAGGTCATTTATTCCTATTGCTCCCTATGGGACTTACCTGAGAACATCCCGGCTTCCTGTTACTCCGAGTCTGACTAGGTATGTCTGGGCCAGTCCTAGACCTCAAATGAGCTGTTTCTACAGAGTCTCCATTCATCCGAAGATGGCAGGGATGGTTTGACTTCCTGAATTGTCTTCACCTTTCTCCTACTCCAGAGGCTGGTGGAGGTGATATCTAGACACTGGCATTGCTCAGCTCAGTAACAGTGGCGTAGCTAGCTCTTGCCCTTCCTCCCCACTCCATGTGATGTCCAGCCAGTCCTGACTTCGTGGCTTCTGGCAGTGGAGCCATCTGAAACTTCTCAAATGCTTAGAGAGGAGTTTTCCAAGGATAGTGTGGTATCCTGGGAACTGGATGGAGAAATGGCATCACTCAACTGAGTCCAAGTGCCAAGGGCTTTTGACTGGCTGCCCCCTCCAAAGTGAGAATTTCATGCACACCTAGAGCACATTTTCAACTCCACTCTTCTTTCCCTTCCCACCATTTCCTCCTCTCCCCTTCCTCCCTCCCAACTTCACGTGCTTGGGTTTTAAAAACTCACTGAGTCTACCTCCTGGACATGCATGGGTGCAGGTCCAGCCACAGGATGCTGGGTAGACTTTCAAGGCTTGCATCCCTGAAGAAAACCGACGCTCTCTCTCCAACAGTCACTGGTTGCCAGCAGCCACTCAACTAGGGGCGGAACTTCATGAGCCCTCTCTCACTAGGGCTGGGACTTTGGAAGGGGTGATCTTGTGAAGGTCCTATGAATGCACTCATCACAGCTGCTGTCACACTTCATGGGAGCAATGCCCCTGTCGTGGCAGGCACATTCTCATTCACAGAAAATGCCTACTACTTGTGGCTTTTCCAGTTTCCCCTCCCCCTCTTCTGTGATGACCCCTGAGCCTTGGGGGAGGGGTGTGATACAGAGGCCTCATTCAGACCTCAGCACTCCAGGACTATAACCCGGCACATCAATCAGTCATGGGTCTTTGTATTAATCACTACCTATCACCAAAAATGCTTCTCTGATGAGGGTTGAGAGACAGACCAATCCGTGGGCAGAAAGATCAGAGCTTCAGGGTCAGTATAGTGCTATGTCCATTTGGGAGAGCAGTCGTATTCAATTCTCCTCTAGGGCCTATGACCTCACCAGCCATGGGCGTTTTAGCCCAGTGTATGCTCCCTGGCATTGTTTAGTGTGGGAAAAATCCTACCCAGGCCCTAGTAGGAAAAAAGGCACTTTCAGATGGCTGTTAGAAGCCAATGGAGAGGACAGGGCACCTGCAGAGGGGAAGGAGGGGGAGGGAGAGGAGGGCCTGGACTCCTCAGTCAGATCCCTGGGGCCTGCAGAGGATACAGCAAGGAGAGCTCCAGAAGGGACTGGAGGCAGAGCAGGCTGGAAAAGGGAGAATGCAGCACCTTGATGGGACCTGGATGGTTCTGAGAAAGGGATGCCTTGACCACTGGGCTTTCCTTCCTTCTGGCCTCTTCCTGGCCAACTCCAAGGGAAGTTCCAGGGTCCAAGAGTGCACAGAACTGTTCTTTAGGCCCAAGAGGAGCCTTCAAGGAGGCTTCTGGGAGGCAGAAGGAAGAGGAGCAACAGGCCAGGGCTCTTTTACTAAGTTGGGTAATGAGTCACTAGTGACCCGTGCTGCTTTGAGGATGCTGGGGACAAGAGGAGCTGGAGGCATCCACCAGGACCAGAGAGGACAGATGGTGGCTAGGACAAGGGAGTGGGATATGAGTAGGATTGAGTGCTGGGAAGAAGACCGTGGTAGGTGGTGCTACCTGAGGAAAGGCTGGAGGGGAGCCTGCTAGGGCCCTTGATGGTTAGTGTCAGCTGTCAACTTAACAGAACCCAGGATCATTTGGGAGATGGGCTGTGGTGATATTTTATTTGTACTGAAATGTGATTTTATTTGTATGTTAATAAAGTTGCCTTGGGGTCAGAGCAAGCCATAGCAGAAGCAGGTGGTGGTGCACGCCTTTAATCCCAGCACTTGGGAGGCAGAGCTTAGGTGGATCCACTTAGGTGGATCTCTGTGTGTTCAAGGACACAGCCAGCATGGCAACACACGCCTTTAATCTCAGTACCAACCATAGAAGACCTGGAGGTCTGTACAGACAGGCAGTGACGAGGAGGTCATGTGGCTGGGTTTACAACCAATGAGAAGGCAGGACAGAAATTCTATATAAAAGACAGGACACAGGAAGTAGCTCTCTTGCAGAGAGGAAAGACAGAGCAGCAGTGAAGGGTAAGGTTTTCAGCTCTCAGCTATTGCTCTGACCTCTTGGCTTTTGACTTGGCAATTGGCTCTGTGTTTCTTATTTAACAAGACAGTCACAATGGGCCTTTGGTCATGGCTCAGGAGGTTATCTCGAGTGTGTTGAGGTGGGGAGAACCTTGCACTGTGGGCGACACCATTCCCTGGTCTCAACAGTGGACTAGATATGTCAAGAGAGAGAGTGGGCAGCCGCAGGCACTCAAAACTCTGCTTCATGATTCTGGATGCCGTGGTGGTTTGAAAGAAAATGCCCCTCAAAGGGAGAGTCGCTCTTAGGAGGTGTGGCCTTGTCAGAGGAAGTATGTCACTGTGGGGGCGGGCTTTGTGGTCTCTTTGGCTCAAGCTTCCCTCAGTGAGACAGTCAGCTGACTGCTTGCTGCCTTCTGCTCCATATAAAGCCAGCACCATGTCTGCCTACATGTTGCCATGCTCCCTGTTACGATGATAATGGACTGAACCTTGGAAACTGCAAGTGAGCCACCCCAATTAAATGTTTTCTTTGTAAGAATTGTCGTGGTCATGGAGTCTCTTCAGAGCAATAGAGCCCCTAACCACGACAGCTGCCACGTGACTAGGACCTTTGGGATCTTCCCACCACACAGCCCCACTCACGTCCCATTCCCACTGCTGCACATGTGCTGTGGAGTCACAGACCATCACACGACTCTCCAAGTCTTCAGATTGGTGGTCTCAGTCACCCCAGCCTGGTTTCCTGTCAGGAACACCCCACTCCCAGCTGTCACCTGACACCCCCCTGTCAGTTTAGAATGCAGCTTCCAGGAGAAGCGTGTTCTTGGCACTTGTGTTTGATGCTGGTTGCAGCATCAAAAATGCCTGAGAAAAGCAATCTTAGGGGGAGTTTATTTTGGCTTGTGGTCTTAGGGTACAGTCTGTCATGGAGGGGACAGCGAGGTGGTGGCAGGAGCCTGAGGCAGCTGGTCACATGGAATCTGTAGTCAGGGAGCAGAGAGAGAAGGATGCTGGGGATCGGCTTGTTTTGCCCTCATTCAGTTTGAACCCAGCCTGTGGGATGATGCCACTCACTTAGAGTGTGTCATCTCTTCCCAGTTAACCCAACCTAGAAAACCCCTTAGAGCCACCCCCAGTGACTTGTCTCCCAGGTGACTCTAGGTTCTGTCAAGATCACAGAAACCAGGGGTACTCTAATGAGGATGGCTGACACTTTCATCTCCCTCCATGCCCCTGTCTCTGGGGAAAGTGGGTTGGGACACTGAGACATGGAGGTGACGGGGCTGCCCATCCTCTGTGGCTGGGTCTGAAGACTGTATCTGTGTCTGGACTCTTGGAGCCTGGGCGGGAGGTGGGAAGAGGGCAGCAGGCTGCTTTGATCTTCCTTCTCTCCTCTCCTGCAGACAGCTCACTGGGAGGTTGGGTCCTGCAGGGTGGGGCAGGCCCCACAGCTAGTGGATGATGCTTTGGTGCCAGACCCTTCCTGGTGGCCAGAACCTCAGCAGACAGAGATGGGAGGAGCGTGGTTGGCCTCAGCAGGCCCTTGCCCGGGGAGCTAGGCTGGGGCTGCTGCTGGGGAGCCTCTTGGCCTCAGGTCCCAGAGATTCATTTTAAAGGGATCAGGAAAGATGGAATGAGTGTGGACCTGTCTCTTCTCGTGGGCCACAGTTCCAAGGAAAACTCACTCTTCATTCCTGTCTCTTCTCTGGATTGTCAGCACTCCACTGGGAAACGTAAGGCCTTAGGCCAACTGCCCATGACATGGGGACTGGCATGGAAGTTTAGTGTCACACGGTCAGACATATCTGTTTCACATCCCAGCCTGTGTCCTGGGGAGGGTGGCTTCTGACAATCCCTTCTTCTCCCCTTCCCTTCCTCCTCTCTTTTCCTTCCTCTCTCTCTTCCTCCCTTTCTCTCTTCCTGTCTTTTCCCCTCTGGATTCTCTCCTTCCCTCTCTCCTTTGCTTTCTCCCTCCCCCCTCATTCTCCTTTCAGTTGTGTGTGGGTGTGCTACATGCATTTACATGTGTGCAGAAGCATGTGTGTGCATATACATGTGCAAGCCATAAGTCAATCATTGGTGCCATTCTTCAGGCACCATTCAGTTTTTCCTTGTGACAGTTTCAGTCACAAACCCTGGGCTCTCCAATTAGTTTGGACTGGTGGCCAGACAGCCCCAGGGATCTGCTTGTCTCTGATTCCCGGTGCTGGGATTGCTAGAGGATGCCACCACACTTAGCTTTTTTTTTTTTTTTTTTTTTTTTTTTTTTTTTTCCTCGAGACAGGGTTTCTCTGTGTAGCTTTGTGCCTTTTTTCTGGAACTCACTTGGTAGCCCAGGCTGGCCTCGAACTCACAGAGATCCTCCTGGCTCTGCCTCCTGAGTGCTGGGATTAAAGGCGTGCACCACCAATGCCCGGCAGCTTTTTATTTTTAATGTGGATCCCAAGAAGTGAACTCAGGTCCTCGTGCTTAAAAAGCAAGTGCTTTACCACCTAGAGTCACATCTTCAGCACTGACAACTAGTTCCTTTACCTAGCAAAACTCAGGTAGCAACTCCTGCCTGGCTCCGTGGTGGGTATCCGTGCCAAGGGAGCCACATCTGCAGCTGAGTGCAGTGCTGGGCACAGAGCACGTGAAGCTACGGTGCTCTCAAGTGTGCATCAGAACTGAAGAGAGAGCCATTTATTGGTTAAGGCAATTGATAAGCAAGTGTCTGCTAGGTGTTAACACTGTGTGACTGCCTGTACGCAGCTATGGAAGGCCATCTGGAAGTTGGTAATCAGAGGTGATCATCCAGCTGGGAGGAGCGGTGGACAGGGCACCCCTGTGTCCCCAGTGTCCATGATGGTGCAATGGAGTAAAGGAAAGGAAACCCTAGCTCTTGCTGGAGGAACTGTGTAGATGGAACAGGAGGTCTTACAGGTTCAGCTTCCTCAGTGGCCGCGTCAGGAACCAGCAGTGCATGCAAAGAAGTCCAGACTAGTGAGAACTTTGTCCCTAGGGGCCCAGGACTTTGGGGCTGTGGCCTTTGGGGTTGGGATTTGGAAGGTAAGGTGGTGGCTTGTTCCTTAATTTGCCCTTCTTCATCCTCAGGATGGAGTACAGCCAGAGGAGAAGGCTTATCTCCAGGCTGCTCTTCTCACCCAGAGTCTGGGTAGCCCCAGGCCAAGAGCAAGGATCTCACTGTTCAGGTTTCTTACAGCACAGGTGTATAGATCCAAAATGGTAGGATAAAAGCCAGCACTTTCCAAAGGGGGACAAAGCTCTACCTTGCCCTGGAGTTGCAGAGCAGGGGACCAGAATGCAGTGCCAGGGTGTGCGACTCTTCTGGCATGGCAGATGCCATGCTTCCATTTCTTGAAGTTCACACTCAGAGACACCTCTGCCAGCTGGGCTTTGTCCTCTGGTCTGGAGAAGTATGAGCCAATTATTCTTGCTTCCCAGGGAACCAGTGGTGAGAGATGTTGAGGTAGGGACAGCCAAAGATGATCATGTGCTCTAAAGGCCCCCAAGAAGGAATCGTGTATGGGAGAGGCCTGTGACAAGAGAGACTTCTGAAAGAGAGTCACTGTAGAGTGAGTAAGGGCAGAGTGGCCAGGTGGGACAGGGGGACAACAGAGAATGTTATCCATCACAGTTTACCCTGGGTGACTGTGAAAGGTCCAGGTCAGGCACATGGCATGACTGTACAGATGGCTTAGGACACCATGGGTGGACGTAGGGATAAAGTGAGGAGGAGAGATGACAGAGAGGCATGAAAAATCAGAGGCAGGAGTCTGGTCTCCGGATTCAAGGTGTCTGAGTCATGGTAGGGGCTCTGTATCTCCCTTGCATGTTCAGCTGGAGAGAGAGACAAGATTGGGTGGGATTTGGAAATTTGTGTATACTGATTGGAGGGGCTGGCACAGGAGTGATCAGCCCACTGAAGAAATAGGAAGTGGGGCTGGTGCACAGGATTGTGGTGGCCCTGAGCTAGCCCCACAGGGCTTTGGAAACCTCAGGTGTTTTGAGTCTCCTTCAGCTTGGAGGTCCTTTGGGGCAGAGAATTCTTCACTCACTCCTTCAGGACACAATGGGCGCTCTCTCTGCTTCCCCTTCAACCTTTCAGAAACTGGAGTCCATTGTCTGGGGCCATGTTAGGACCAACAGGCAAACACAGACTTGAACCAGCCCCCAGATCCCCAGCGAGGCTGCTGGACAGTGTGTCAAGGTGGTGAAGCCTGGCTGAAGTCTCCTCTGAGTTGAGGCAGGGAATTGCAGACAGCAGAGAGAATAGCGAACTCAGCAGAAGAGTAGTACCTGAGGCCAATGGGTAGGTGGTGTTAGGAAGGGAGGGTGAGGAGCAGACTCCCCAGCCAAGGTGGGCTATTTGGAAAAGCCCCGACTAGGCAGGCAGGGAGGATGAGGCCTGGGCCTGCTCCAGGCAGTGGAGCACTTCCCGCAGGTGGCCCTTTGATCTCCCAACAAATAGCCTATTCAACATCTCCAAGACTGGGCTGGCCTCTGGCAGCCAGAGTGGGAAGGTGGGGGAAACACAAGAGGATTGTCTGCTCAGGATCAGGGCCGAGAATTGGCTAGGCAAGGCCCAGGGCACAGGAGGGAGGGAGCTGGCAGGGGTAGCCCTGGCGTGGATGGATGGCTGCTGGCCAAGGACTCCCCTGAAGGCTGCAGGCTGGCCTCAGGGCTGGGACTCCCAGGCTCTGCTGCTTGCCTTTGCAGGTTCTGGGGAGAAGTGGGGAGAGGAAAGGATGATATGGACAGTGGGTTCCTCCCCCCCCCCCCGCCCCGAAGGGGTTGTGTGTGTGTGTATACACAGGTTGAAGGGAGACAGACCTTTGCACGGGAGGGAGGCAGCCCGGCCCTATAGTCTCTGCCTCCCCTCCCTCTCCACTATCTGAAGCCAACTGCCTGGGCTGGAGATTGAGTTGGGGGAAGACGCTAAGCTGAATCTTGTGGCTTTTAATATTAAAAAACCTCATCCCTCCCTCCCCCAGCCCCATTTCTACCTGCAGCTCAAAATGAAGCTAACATCAAAATCAGGGGAGATAATTTTAGTTCTTTTTTTTTTTTTGAAATGATAACAAATACAAATGGCCAGAGACTCAGGGGTTCCTCCTCTCTGCTAATTGATTCTGGACTTCTCTCCTTCCCTGTCACATTGGTTAAGAGCCTCTCCAGACTGTGGAGGGTGACCCTACTTGCAGATTGTCAAGTTCAAGGGAGAAAGCTTGGCGGGGGGGGGGGGGGGCAAGGGAAGCTTGGGGACAGAGCAGAATCACAGTCCTCATTCTTATCTTTCTTCCTGTCCCCAAGCTGTGCATCTTCAGGCAAGTACAGAACCTCTCTGAGTCTCAGTCCCTTCTTCGAGTACTAACTCATTGTGCCCGTTCTGTCCCGTTCTGGAAGGTCAGCATGCTGATGAGACCATGCGTACACTAGTAGCTCTTCAGTGCCTGAGAGACCCTCTTCCTTTAAGGAAGGAAAGTGGGCCTAGGGATAAACTTCAATTAAAATATTTTTGTCACACTAAGACTGGGTCAAGAGTCAAAATGCGATTTAAAGATCATTTTCTCTGAGTTACAAAGCCTGAGAGATGGTTTCATCCCCTATCCCTGGAACCTTAAAACCATGGATTCATCTTTGAGAATCCAAATCCTCAATTTTAAGTTTTCTGGCTCATTTTCTTCTTCTTAGCTCACTCATTCACATATTCAGTGGAGAAGCAGTCAATGGCTCCCTGTGAGGTCTGTGGCTGCTCCCAAAGACACTGGCAGGAGGTGGGGGAGGGGTTGGAGCTGTGGGAAGGGCAGACAGATGCTGGCCCAATGGGTCCTTGCAATTTACTTCTGTGACCCCAGGCAAGTCATTTCAACTCTCCAGGTTCCGTTTCTCATTTATATAATCAGGATGATCATAGTATTTCCTTTACAGGGTTGTTTGTGAGGATTAAAGATGGTGTGGTAAGATGTTTGGCTTGTGGAGCATGGAGAAAAGCCATTATTGCTAAGACCAGGTTTCTGTGCCTTGGTGGCCAGTGTCTCCAGGTGGTGACAAAATAAGCAGAGAGATGTGTCACATAGAAGAGTTCACTTCTCCACCTGCCTGTTGTCTGTAGAGGTCTCCATTTCTTTCTCAGAGCTGAGTGACCTTAGGACCTTTCCTTGGGTGGGCTTTTTATTTTATTTTTTATCATGACTGTCTGATTCTCCCCAAACAAGCCAACTCTCCAACAGCGCTCGGAAAGATGCTGTAAAGAGTCTTGAAGGAGCTGGCTGCTGGGCATGGCTCTTGGGTCCTGGCAGAGCCCGCCCCCCCCCCCACCCAGGGTAGCAGTGGGCTTTTGGGAGTCTGGCTGTCTGGGTGCTTGGCTTATTAGACAAGTTAGAAGTGTTTGTAGAAGAAGGTAGAACTAGTTCCTACCGTTTGTTTATCCTGCTTATCTGACCTCAGAGCCCAGCCACATTAATGGCTTTTAATGACTGTAATGCAGCTCTTGACTGGGTCCATTGGCCAGGCTACCCAATGGCTTCTTTCCACACACTCTGCCTGGCAAGGAAGCTGGCCTAGTTGTCAGGTGGGGCTGCCTTGATGGCACTGTGGTGGGCTTTAGCTGGTGTAAAGAGGGCCCTCAAGGCCCTCTGTGAAGTAGGGTGGAAAAAGCTGCCCAGAGAATGTGATTCCTGCTCTGGAGGTGAGCCATGACCTGGAGGACTCCCAGCAAACTGACTTGGCCTCTCTGGCCTTTACTTCCGCAGGCTTGATCTACACCTGCAGCTAATTGCACAATTTAACCTGACTCTGCCACTGGTCAGTACTTCCTGTCCACATCCGCTGTCATTTCTTGAGAAACAGCTGCCCTGGAATGGTATGGGCTTGGCTTAGAAATTTCCCAAGAATGGTTTTGGTGGCTGCGGCTGCTGCCCACCCAACCAGGGTGGACATTTCTCAGCTATTGGCTGCCACCATAGAAATAGGACAAGGATTATGGAGGTTGGGGTCTCCCCTTAACTCCCAGGGTGCAATTGTCCCTGGAGATGATTTCTAGGAAGGGAAAACTTCTCAGTTAGTCAGAGCTCCCGTCAGCTCACAGCCTTCTGCCTGGATGGAGTCCCGATCCTGCTTCACCCTTCTCCACCCTCTTGTGCAAGCCCCAGCATCCCAACCAGCTGAGTCACCCAGGCCAGGACTTCAGCCTGTTAACAGCAATGTTGCATGGTTCTGACCCTGCTGAGGATGGGCCTGGCCTCTTCTCCACCCACCATGTGGGTGGGAGCCCCTTATCCCTGGTAGTGTTCTGAGTGTCTCCCATGCTGAATCCTGGGAGGGACTCGGTGCTTCCTGGCTAGGAAGCAGGTAAGTGACTGGGGCTAGAGTTAGCTCTTGACGCATGGCACGCTTAAGCCTGTGCTAGTGAGCATGTTGGGGGCTTGTGTTATAGGACATTGTTGCTCCACTCCCTGGGTGTGTGTGGTCATATCTGGACACAGGCTGAGGGGGTGGGGCACTACTCCCATCTGGGATGGGGGAGTGGTAATTTATTTCCTCTAGTTCGAAGCACAGCCGCATACAGCAAGGAGGTGACCCAGTGGCTCCCCCAAGCCTCTCTTACCGTCACCCTCTGATCATCTGTCCTGACTCCTGCCCCAAGGGATGTGATGACACCAGTCCGGGCTCTGGCCCAGGGTGGAACCACATTCTTGGTCTTCAGCTCTGATGTCTATCTAGGGCTATTGTCCCATGTTTGGTTTCCACTCTTGGCAAGAAGTGACAACTGCATGTCCCACCCTCAGCTCCAAGTGAACGTGCCCCAACCTGAGCTTGGCCTCCACCTTCCCACCTCATCTTCTGCTGCAGCCCTGTGCCCAGGCCCCATCCCCGCCTCCTGCCTGTCTCTCCACACCCTGCTCTACTTGGTTCAGGCTTCTGCCACCATTTTTATGTGTCTTTTCTTTCTGTTCCTGTCCATTTTATTTATTTATCTATTTATATATCTGTCTGTCTGTCTGTCTGTCTATATATCTATCTATCTATTTATCTCATCTTGACACATGCTGGAGTCATCTGTCGAGAGGAACATGTAGCTGTCAGATTGCCTGTGGGCAAATCTCTGTGTATGTGGCACTTTGTTCTTTTGTGATTGACATGGGAGAGTGCAGCCCTATGTGGGCAGCACCATTCCTAGGCAGGTGGTCCTGGGAGTTATAAAATAAGCAAGTTGAGTAAGCTGTGGGGAGCGAGCCAGTAAGCAGCCTTCCTCCTTGGTCTCTGCTTCAGTTCCTGCCTCCAGGCTCCTGTCCTGCTTGAGTTCCTGCCCCGACCTCCCTTTGTGACAGACTATGAGCTGTAAGAGAAAAGAAATCCTTTCTTCTCCAGTTTCCTTTTGGTCATAGTGTTCAACACAGCAACAGATACCAGACTAAGGCAGCTTCCCAGTTTCCCAGTTCCTTCTTTCCCCAACTCCAAGGCCCCAGCTATCTTTCCTCTATGCTGTTAGGATCTCTCTGGTCTGAGAAAATGCCATCTTAGTCTCTGCAGGGCTGATTTTCTGGAGTACTGTGACCATTCCATGTCTCATCTGGTTCCCTTTGCTAAGCAGGGGAGAGTCCAAGTAGGGTAACCTCTCTCTTGTCAAGCCAACAGGTTCTACTGGCTATTGGCCAGTGTTTCAGTGATTCCAAATAGCCACTCTGCAGCCAGATGATCTCCACAGTCATCTCCACAGGGTGGATGGACTCTGTCTGCACCTGTGGACTCATAAGCTCTTGGTCATAGGACATTTGCTCATTCATACATGAATTTGCTCAGCTGTGAGGGAGTTGGTGAATCAATGAAATCAATGAATGAGTTCATTTAAGTAGTAGCCATTGCGGATTTTTCACATGTCATAAACTTCAAAGATCTTGATAAGAATTTCTGTTGTTTGTTTGTTTGTTTCTTTTTCACCCATAGGAACTGGACACAAGACCTTGGGTGTGCTAGGCAAGTGCTCCACCATTGAGCTGTTTCAATAGCCCGATGTTGACTTTTTATTTTGAGACGGGCTCTTACAATGTTGCCCCGGCTAGCCTTGAACTTGTTATCCTCCTGCCTCCGCCTTTGGAGCAGTTGGACTGTCAGGCCCGACTGTTGTTGTTTTGGTGGTGGCAGATTATGATGGTGACATTTCTGGTGTATGAAATTGGGAACTGAGTAACCAAAGGGCAACTTCTGAGCTTTTTGAAAGAGAACATGGTAAAGCTGAGAGTGATTTATTCTTATGCAGTGTGCTGTGGGTACGGAGGTCAGTGGCACGGCTGAGGAAAGGATCTTCTTGAAGGGTGCCCCCAGCTGCTGGAGAGTAAATCTAGCCTTGCCTCTGGAAGTGCACTTCTAGAATCGCCTTGTTCTTCCAACAGCCGCTTTCTGCTGTGCGTGCTACACGGGTGTGACGAGCCTGGTCTGAGCACAAGAGCGAATAAGTGAGGAGAAGGGAGAGTTCTTTGGCATCTGGGAGGCCCTCATGTTCTCATTTACCAAAAGGGAGGTATGGTGGTCCCATGTCACAGACACAAAGCTGAAGCTTATAGAGGCAAAGGGCCGGACTGACAGCAAAGCTGGAGGGGACAGAGGGGACACCAAAGTATCCCCTCCCTCCCCTCAGGCAATAGGCCCCTGCATGGCCTGGGGCAGGACCTTTCTCTTCTCTGCATCTCAGTATGCCTGAATATAGAGCAATGATAATGATGCACCTGCTGCATAACCTGGTAGCAAAGATTACATGCTCTGTGCCCTTCCAGTGTACAGATTTGTGCAACACAAGCTAGCTAGCAGGTAGTCTGTGTTGCCACCACTATTGGTTCAGGGAGCTTTGACTTTGAACCTGGACTGTCAGTCACTGGCCCATATCCTCAGATGCTGCAGCAAAAGCTTTGGCACCCTGACTGGTCCCAGTAGCTCTTTAGCCAGTGTGAATTGTCTTCCTGCTTTTGTAGAGGTGGTTAAAAACCATGAGGTTCTTGATGCTGAAGGAAGAGAAAGGCAGGGAACTGGGGGAGCCCCCAGGAATTTCGGCTTCTGGCAGTTTCCCTGGAACTTCTTTGAAAATGCAGGCCTGGCACCCATTGTCCCTCTTGCCCCATCTGCCCCGGCATTGCAACATCTGGCGTGGCAAGGAACACAGAGCTGTCCTGGGAGAGCAGCCTGAGTCGTGGGAACCCTGGAACATCTCTCGGGAGTGTCCAGCAGCTGGGGCAGGGCCTGGATGGTGGGGCCACAGTTAGTCAGGGGCCTGGCAAGGGAAACCCCTGTTTCGCAAGCAGTGCTCTGACAGGAGTGTCCCTGGACTCTGTGGAGACAGGACTCTCCAGTGTGCCTCAGGCATCAGGAAGGGCCGCTTTGCCTGCTAAGGGGCACCAGGCACAGCGGGGATTTTAGGGGCCTGGGAGAGCAGGCTGGGAGATGTGGAACTACTTTCATTATGTTTCTCTCTCAGCTTTCTGGATAAACTCAGACTAGTTAACCGGGTCTGGGAAAGGAAGTGATCAGAGGAGCTAACCGCCATCCACCTCAGCTTAACATCTGTCCAAGCCCAGAGTCCGGCAGGGCCCCGGTAGCTGCAATGAGAGGGATGAATAAGCACACAGGCTGTCAGACAGCCTCCTTGCAATGCAGGGAATGCAGACTCAGATCTGCATGAAGCAGAACCCTGGGCAGAGTCACCGTCAAACACAGGCGCTTACTGGCCCTTGAGTGTATATTTTCCCAGAGAGGAGCAAGTCAGAGGATCAGAGCAAACCAATTAAAGGCCTTTGTGTATTTAGCTTTTCACACTGAAAACGCTTGTAGGGAAAGGGAGAGCCTTTGAAATCAAGCAAATCTTGTTGGTTGGTGTTGGTGTTGTTTTTGGAGGCAGGGCCTGGCTACGGCAGCCAGAGATGCAGCACAAAGGGCACATTACCAATACATGAGGTTATGCCTAATTACCTGAGCTAGCCTCCTCCACTGGGTGAAAATCAGTTGTCATCAGTCCTGTATTAATTATGGCAAAGGCGGGCTTTCAGTTCATGACTCAGAGCTGACTCAATTCTGGTGCAGGAGCTTTCCATGGCCTGGAGCTGGACTCCTCTTTTTTTTTTTTTTTTTTCCTGGAAACGCCTAAGCTGGCTGCCAACCCCCTGGACATGAGCATCAACCTTTTCTGGGAGGCCCTGTACCCTAGCTTAGCTCTTGCTTCCAAGATGTGCATGGGGGATGGGGTGGAGACTGCAACTAGCTTGTCTGTAGCTTCCCCCACTCCATCCCCTTTGTCTACCCCACAGGGAGGCCAGTGTCTGCTTCTCTTGAAGCTGGGAGGAAAAGTGAGCCTCTGCCTTGGAGCAGTGGAGGATGGATTTGCACTCAGCACTTCTTGACTTTGAAATTGCACTATATATATATATATATATATATATATATATATATATATATATATATAAATTGACATTGCTCTTTGGATGTTTCACCTGGCTTACTCGAAGGGAATAAGAAGACTGTCCCAGAAGCTCAGATAATAAATATCATGTCCACACTGCTCAGGACTGAACTTGTTTCTAATTCCTTTGCAGGGAAGACAAGCCAAGTTAGAAAATAAGGGTGATTTTTCAGGCTGGGTGAGGAGAAAGGCTTTGTTGTCAATCCCAGCCTTTGGTCGGGACTGACCGATTGGTCACCCAGTCATAGCTGATGAGCATCTTCTTATCTGCTCACAATTGTCTAAGATCTTTAGCTCCCTGACCCTAGAGGGAGCACTCAGAGGCTGGGGGCATCCTGGACACTTGTGATGGAGGATGCTCTTGAGACTTTCCAATCCTCTCCAAACAGCCATCCCCCTGTTCTTCATATTGGCTTTCTGAGCCTCCAGTGTGAATCTCCCAGTGGGTGAGGGGCACACTTAATAGATCGGCAAGGAAACTCAGATTTAAAAGACAAAGTGAAGGAACCATTTCCAGTGTGGATGAGGTGACATGTTTGGTCTTCCTGGTCTGGAATCGACAGTGTCTTTCTGCAAAGACTGAGGCATGAGTTGCATTGAGTTGGCTCTGACTGCATACCAAATAGTACCAAATACAATCCTCTGCTGTTTCCAGGTGGCAGTGGGGGTGGCCCAGAAGGATGACCCTCTGACTGTGAGTGGCACAGTTAGTTGTTTCACCGTTTTCATTCACGTCTGTGGAGTCACAGTGCTTGTATTTTCGGTACCCACTGGGATTTGATCGTTGCTCCTTTTCTGATGGATGACAGATGGAGGCCCAAAGAAAACTAAGACATCTTGTTCACTGTTGTCCATCTTAATGTTCAGGACAATCTCATTCAGAGAAGTCTGGCCAAGGCTGTGACCTGACCCATGCCTCTCTGGCTCTGCAAGTATTCCCCCTTTTCTAGTCCCAAGACAGTGTGTCACCTGCCACATGCTGGGAACTCTGCTTGGGCTCCAGAGGGCTGAGTGATGGTGACCATTAAGGCATGTGGAGAAGGGTTTCATGGTCAGGAATTCCATGAGCAAAGTAGCTAATGTTTGCAGATGGGTTGGGAAAGAGTGAATTCAGTTGGCCCCAACTTCCCAGCTCCCAAAATGTCCTTCCTGCCCCCACCCTGCCTCTCATCCTCTCTCCTGCTTTTTCTTCCTCCCTCCCATCTCCTCTCTCGCTTACGCTGTCCCCTGCATCTCTGTGTCTCTCTCTCTTCATCTCTTCGATGACTCACTGGAGGTGTAGACCCTGGGAAAACCCTCAGAGTCACCCAGGAGGAAGTGGCCAGAGGATCAGTCTCAAAGCCTCTTTGTTCCCACACTTGCTTTATACCTGCTATGACCAGACTCTTGAGGCCCCCCACCCTGGAGGGTGACTTGGCATCAAGATCATTGCTCTCCTTGGTTCCAGTAGCAGAGGCTTGGGGACTGTACATCTGAAGGTGGTGTTCAGCCTGGGGTAGAGCTCTGTGTCCCACCAAGCACTGTGTGCCTCCTGCTCTCATCAGCCACCTGTACTTGGGCTTTAGCTGTCCTTTCCTCTCAGCTCACAGAGTGGCCAGACCTGGTGCCCCTTAACCATCTTTGTTCCTTTTGGATGTAGACCATGGTGGGAAAGAAGGTCCATGAAGGGAGGGGAAGACACAGCCAATGCTTATGGCTCATGTGGTTGTTTTGTGCATACTTGAAGTTGCTGTTACTCTTTGGATCAACAGAAAGGACTGTGTTAATAGTCAACACATGGGTGAGGCTCCACCAGCTGGACACAGAGGCCTGTGTGAGCTCCTGGTATCCGGATTTCACAGCAGAGGATTTGAAAGGACAGAGATGTTGAGGAATCTTGCCACTTCCACACAGTGGAATCAGAAATGAGACCTACCCACTCTGGCTCCAGGATATTTATGAGAATGCAACTCGGCCTGCATTGTACTGCCATAGCTGCTGGGAAGGGAAAAGGATGAAGGGGTTAGGTGGGCATGGAAGTACCAGTCCTACAGACCTCAACATCAGCACCAATGGTATCTGCTTCTTAGGTCCTGGGATTTGAACCTAGGGTGTCATATAAGCTAGGCAACACTCTACTGCTAGGCTTTCTCCTAAACTTAGCCCCGATAGCAACTACGCTTGCCCTCTCATGCCTCCTTGGCATAGAGTTGGGATCCTCTACCCTCAGATTAAGGGTGACAAAGGTGGCTGTGTCTCCATTCCCACCCTGCTTTGTGGTACACAGGAGGAGGTTCACAGATGTGACAGTGGTTGGGGACAACCCACCATCAGCTGTATGTAGTGGATAGCCATCCCAGCATTGGCCTGGAAGTTCCAACCCCCATTGAGGCTTCAGTAATGATCACGCCCACAAGGCGGGGCAGAGGAGGGAGCGGAAGACCGAGGATCAAGAGGAGGTCGCTCTCTTGGTTCCGGGACGCGGGACGCAGGAGGTAGACCGAGCAGAGTTCTCCAGAGAACACCGCCGGACTGTGCTATACCTTTGCCAGACCCTGCAATCTACCCCTTCATTTGTAAGTTACCCTACAAAATAAACCTCCCTTTTAACTACGTGGAGTGGCCTTAATAATTTCACCAATATCTGTACCTGCTTCTCCTCTGGTTGCTAAATCTTAGTGAAGAGGCTGTGGTGGTTGACGTCAGAGCCTGCCAAGTAGTTAAGCTTAGGACATGCTTAGCATGACACTCTATCTCCCAGGCTCCTCTGGGAATATGTGACTTTAATTCATTTATGTTTGCTTATCTGAGTTGCAGAGTAACTGCCACTGTTACCTCTGCCCATGACCTTGGAATAATGGATGATAACTCTCAGGGGCACGATCTGAACACAATATGTTAGAATTCTGTTTGGCCAGGAAAACCCCTAGTTCGGGGTACTTCCTGCGGCACATGGGGCATATGTCTTACTGTCTAATTGCCTGTCCATCTTCCTGAATATTTCCTCTTCCTCCTACTTTTCCTCCAGAGAGCCCTCTTTGATCCTCACAGGGAGTCTTTGACTTTTATTGATTTCCATTTGCCTGTCTGAGTGGCAGAGTGGCTGCCAGTGTTTCTTGTGCCCATGACCTTGGGATATAGATCAGTACAGTAGCTGTCAAGGGCAAGAACTTCCTAATGGCAGCAGCCTGTGGGGCAATGGTCAGAGGAGCCGTGACTCTCAGCCATGGGGGTGAAGCCAGCTTTTTCCTTTCTCTCTATGCTTCTGTGTTCTTGGTATTAAGACTTACATTTTATACTCCTTCCTCTGCCAGCTCCCCTTTCTTTGGGGTCCCTTGTAGTAGCACAGGGTAGGTGGAAAGCGGGGGGGGGGGGAGGGGGCTTCTTGAACGGCGAGTATCTTCTGTGTAGCTGTCCCAACCTTGCCTCTTGCCAAGTTCCAAGTCCTGGTGGCCTCCGAGGGTGCTGAGGTGGGAACAGAGTGTAGCAGCTTCTTTGGAGGTGAAATCCAGTTTTCTTCTGGAAAAAAGGGCTACTTCCTGATTGCTAGAGAAATAGAAGAAAGTCTTTAAAAGGCTCCAGCATTCCCGCTGGCCTCCAAACTGCCGGCCTCCAACATTTTGATGATTTAAGTGTCGATGGATTAAAAACATGTGGTTTGTGTTTCTCCCAAATTCAGACACACATTGAACTTAAAGGAAAGTTTAAAAAAAAAAAAAAAGAAAAGAAAAAAAAGGAAAGGATTCAGAAAAGCAGGTCGGGTTTTATTTACTCAATGCCCTGACTTGGGAAACTTGGCTTAAGGTACTCATGAGTACACCTCCAAATGGGCTCTCTCAAGCCTCCGGAAATGTCTTCACTTGGCTGGGAGGTAGAATGGATTTGTGCCTGTGGTTGGGGCAGAGGTGGGGGCCCACTTTCCTCCACTGCTGAGCTGGACGCAAGCCAACTTTATACAGCCTTGACATGGGGAGAAGGTTAGATTTTTCAAATAAGGTTCCACTTCCAGAGGGACCCCCCACCCTGCACAACACCTCATCCTGATTTTACCCTAAGATTCTAAGACTCAGTCAGCCAACGTTTACTGAGCATCTACTATGTGCTATTCTCGGTGGGTTCCGAAAGAGGGTGAACCCTCTACAGCTTCATCCCAGCATAGAGATCTGTGCAGCGGGCTTACTTCATCTTCTCCCATCTCCTCCCTCTCCTGCCTGCTTCCTGCAGGGACTGATTACAGCTAACTAGGACAGGGATTGGAGTTGCTTTCATGTGGCGTGGAGTTGCTGGAGGCTGGGCTCTCTCAAATATCTTCAGAGTTTTATGGTCAAGCCAAGAAGTTGGTAAGTTTTTAGGGAGAGCCCTGGTTACAGCAGGAGCCGGGTATGAGGCCTATAAATATCTCCTGGAGGTCAGAGATGAACGATTCCAATTTTCCCACTCCAAGTGAAGAGTGCTGTCCAGAAGTTCTTGGCTATAGTTTTGGTCTACACCTCTAAAATTTGTGGATGACCCAGCTGGAATTTTCCACTGAAGCCAAGGATCTGATGTTGGAGGAGACCACTGTGTGCATAGCCCTGGAGCATACATTTAAATAGATCACCCCATTAAACACTCAGGCACCCCCAAATCAGCATGGTCCCCTCCATAGGTGAGGCATGAAGGCTCAAAGTGGGCAGAAGCCTGGGATGGAGGTCATGGCCACTGATTTGGAGGGAGGCTGGGCTGTGGGCTATTGGCCTGCGGGATGTGGGCCCTTGACTCCCCTGCGTGGTTCAGTCATCCCACAATCACCATGTAAGATCAGGGTTTTTGTAAGACTTGTGCTTTCCCTGGGTAATATAAATAACACATGTTCTTTTCCTTTCAGGAAAGTAGGGGAATTTAAAACCACATAAAGAAAATTAGAATCACCCATGTCCTTGCTATTCAGCCACTCCCTGAGTATGTTCTGTTTACATTCTTCCTATGTTGAGGGACATAGATGGACAAACAGAAGAAGGCCTGACAGACACTAAAGAAGATGAGTAAGTAGCACATGCATGTGTGTGTGTGTGTGTGTGTGTGTGTGTGTGTGTGTGTGTATGTGTGTGTGTGTATATATGATCTCTGTGACTGTGTGTGTGTGTCTGTGCATGTTTCTGTGCATGTGTGTCTGTCTCTCTGTGTATGTCTCCGATGCATCGCTCTCAGTGTGTCTGTGTATGTGTGTATCTGTGTGTGTGTGTGTGTGTGTGTGTGTGTGTGATCTGTGTGTCATCTCTCTGTGTGCATGTGTGTATTTGTGTATGTGTCTTTCTGTGTGTCATCTGAGTATGAGTGTGTGTGTGTGTGTGTGTGTGTGTGTGTGTGTGTGTGTATGTGATCTCTGTGACTGTGTGTGTGTGTGTCTGTGCATGTCTCTGTGCATGTGTGTCTGTCTCTCTGTGTATGTCTCTGATGCATCTCTCTCAGTGTGTCTGTGTATGTGTGTATCTGTGTGTGTGTGTGTGTGTGTGTGATCTGTGTGTCATCTCTCTGTGTGCATGTGTGTATCTGTGTATGTGTCTTTCTGTGTGTCATCTGTGTATGAGTGTGTGTGTGTGTGTGTGTGTGATCTGTGTGTCATCTCTCTGTGTGCATGTGTGTATCTGTGTATGTGTCTTTCTGTGTGTCATCTGTGTATGAGTGTGTGTGTGTGTGTGTGTGTGTGTGTGTGTGATCTGTGTGTCATCTCTCTGTGTGCATGTGTGTATCTGTGTATGTGTCTTTCTGTGTGTCATCTGTGTATGAGTGTGTGTGTGTGTGTGTGTGTGTGTGTGTGTGTGTGTGTGTAGGTCTAACATCAACTTTTAGTGTCTTCTTCTATTGCTCTCTACCTTGTTTTTTGAGACAGGGTCTCTCACAGAACCTGAAAAGCACCATCTCAGCTAATCTTACTAGCCTGTGATATCCTGGGAAGTCCCTGTCTCCCCAAGCCCTGTGGTCATAGTCACGTTTCTCCAAGCCTTGCTTTTATATGGGTGCTAAGAATTTAAACTCAAGTCCCCTTGCTTGCTCCATAAGCATGTTACCCTCTGAGCAATCTCCCCAGCTGGGATCAGCATCTTAAGTTTTAAAGAGTAGATTTTCTTTCACAGAGTGCTTCAGTGGTTAACTGTTAGGGATGCTGTTGCCATTTCATTTTCTCTGGTGATTTGAGTCTCAAAGGGGGAAATGATGTACCTCCACTAACACAGGGAAATGACAACTGATTTCCCCTGTTGCCTCTAGAATTCGTGTTCTCTAACATGGAAGCAAACACCCTGCTCCCTCCAGCTATGAAACTTTCTCTTATTCTCTCATTCTAGAGGCATCACCTACATCTTTGAAGGAAGATGGCCACAGAGAGAGGTCCTTATTGGCTGCCCTACACTCATCACTGTCTGGTCACACTCTGTGTGTTAATTATGTTTCCATATGTCTTTCCTTCTTGAATGCAAAGATAAAAGGGGTGGGCATACAGAACTAGAGCAAAACCCAAGACACAAGACCCCACTTTCAACATACGTTGATAGAAAATGGCTATGAAAGTGATGTACTTTTTGACCCTGGGCAGACAGAAAAGATCAATAAGAATGATGATTAGGGCTCTTTACAAGGAGATCAGAACAAAAAAAAATCTAGAGAAACATCATATGACAGAACAGAAGAAACCTGACTGAAACAAACACTTTTCCCAGGCCTTGGGCTTTGCTTCCAAGACTTTGTTTGTCAAGTAAGTCTTGGATTCAGTCAACTTGTGTCTGCCATGGCCTTTAAGAGGGGTAAGGAGAACCATCTTACTTTCTACTCTGTACAAGTCCATTTCAGACACTCACAACTGAAGCCCAACTCTTCTTTACTAAAAGTCTTTACTGAAAGTAAATATTCTGGAGAAAAGGCATTTTCAAGAAGCCATGGGGTAAAATGAAGCCATCTAGGACATGAGTGGGCAATGTTCCTGTGGAGACCCAGTTTGATATGACATAGTGAAAGTAAAAAGACTAAACCAAGTAAGCCACTCCCACTTGAGAATCAAAATCAATGTAAAAAAAGACTTTTACGTATTAGAAGACAATTGGGATCCTTAATTCTACCCCAAAGATATCAATTAATACCTTGAAAGTTATTATGCCAACTAGAAATATTCTCCCAACTTCAACATATGCTGACATAAAATTATTATGGAGATGAAATATATTTATAATAGATAGACAACAAAAATAAGCAAGATTACTGGTGTTGTTTATAAGGAGATTGGTATAAGTGATACAGAAAAGTATTACATGATATAACTGAAGAAAACTTGACTGAAATAAAGGCTGACTCAAAGGAAAATGTGATTCAGAAGGTGATACTCACATATACTTCTTTGAAGGAACTGAATTCCAAGGGTAAGAAAAAAATTTTCTATAAGCCAACAAGCATGTAAAAGAGACACACAATTTAAGGTATAAAAGAGTCAAAATCGCCAAGGTTACCTTGTGAACTTCTGAATCTACAGTCAAGGCCAGAGGACAGATGCTTGCCAATGGCAGAGATGAAAGGAATGCTTTGAGTGTTTTAAGACAAACTGTATTGTACTTTGGAGACAAATGTTCTAGAGCCATTGACCAACATGCAGAAATAAATATATTGTAAAACCCATGAATCTTCAGGGAAAACTCTCTCCCTTTCTTCACGTATTTTTGTCTTTTAAATCTAGAGAACATGGACTAAAAATGAATGATGCAGGAGTGATGCCATTTTAGTTTGATGTTGACACCATCATGACAACTGACCAACTTAAGTTTATGTACCAGCAGCAATTTAAAGAGGTTGAGAGAAGCATATGGAGTTCCTTGCCTCCTCCTCATAGTGAGGGGTTAGTCTAACGTTCAAACTTAATGATTACCCAAATAAATCGGTGTTTCAACCTCTTTCCTTAATTGAGCGTGATCTGGGAAAGAAATCAAATCGCACACACTGAAGAAAATTCATCGGAGAAAATTCTTCAGGTTTTACTTCAGCTTCTTCTTTGCGCAGTTCTGATGTGCACACGATCCGGATTTCTCCCACTATCTTTCTTTTATTACATCATCACTATTGTTTTACCTGTTTTAACGTAGAGAATAATGCTCTGGTGGTTTGAGTGAGAAATGTCCTCCCTAAAGCTCAGGGAGTACTTGGTCCTCAGCGGGTGGTGGTGTGTGGTGAGGTTTAGGAGGTGTGGCCTTGCTGGAGGAAGTACGTCACTGGCGGGGGTGGGGGGGGGGGGGTGGACTTTCCGAGTTTATCACAGCATCCCACTTCCAGTTCACCCTTTCTGCTTCATACTTGCATTTGACAATGAGAGCTCTCAGCTTCCTGCTTGTGTTGCCATGACTCCCTGGCAAATTTTGGATCTGGAGAGATGGCTCACTGTTTAAGAGCCGACAGTGCTCTTGCAGAGGACCAGAATTCAGTTCCTAGCACCCATGACTGGAGCATCAGAATTGCCTCTAACTCTATAGTGTCAGGGCATCCTATTCATTCGTTTGATCTCCTCATATGTACATAATTACAAATAAAATAAAATCTTAAAAATTATTTTAGTGTGTGTGTGTGTGTGTGTGTGTGTATGAGCCACAGTGTGTGTTTGTAGGTCAGAAAATAATCTTACGGAATTGGTTCTCTCCTTCCACCTATGTGTGGGCTCAAGTGAGCACATTTAGGTCACCAGGCTTTACAGCAAGCACTTTTACCCTCTGAGGTATGTCCCCAGCCTCAGCTGGGTGCCATGACAGACGCTCTTGTCATCCATTCCTTTTGGATGGGGCTTACATCATTCTATGAATTCAATCATCTACAGATGACCTGGTCACCTTGGTTAGTTCAGGCATGTGTAATGACTCCAACAGAGCAAGTACAAGGACTTTTTCCCCTGCCATCATTGATAAGCATGGGCTCAGTTTTCTTTTAGAAATTTTTTTTTCAACAGTTTCATACATACACACAACGTATTGTGATAGAGCTGGGTTTTCAGTGAACCAACCCACCCTGGGACATAAGACCTCAGCATACACTTGTTAAGGACTGCCACTGAGAAAGGGCCAAAGCGTCAGATGATTTCTGTGTGATTTAATATTGAATTGTTGTGGACCTAGCCACAACTAAATCTAACCACCATGGGCCTTGGGAGCCCACATACGAAAATCAGTTCTCTTTTGAGTCCTACTTGGCTTTATGTCCCCTGAGGCTGTATGGCCCTGATGTGTTTGGGACCACCAGCCTTCCTCAGCAGGGAAGAGCTGAGCACTGATTCTCTTGACCCTGTGTGGACATCTCTCAGTAGACCTCTGTGGGTGTTGCTCAGTGTACTCTGAACGCTTCAGTCCTCTGGAGATATGACCGGGTTTTAGGAAGGGAAAACCTTGCTCACTCTCTACACCTGCCTCTCAGGAGAATGACTACAGCAGATGACTGAGCCACAGCTGAAAGATTGTCCCTTTGAAAATTTTGTTTTAAATGATCCGAGTTAGAGGAACAGTCTTTGTCTTCTATGTGTATATAAAATTGCCACCCTATATGCCGAACAAGGCAGCTTCTATTTATGTTATCAGAAGCACAAAAACAAATGAAGTGATTTTTTTTTTAATTCAAAATATTTTCTACCATAGATTATGAGAAAGTAGATGGGCCTCTCTTCAGGAGGTGTGGAAGCCTGCCTTTCTTTTGTTGGATCTCTTCACATTTTTGACACAATTTCCTTGTCTTATATACAAGAATGGCTTACCACCAGCCAAAGGAAGCCCAGAGAATCCACACACAAACTCTGTTTCTGTGGAGACAAAGAAGAGGCAGTGAGATGGTTAGGAGAAAAGTTATAAATGTAATGATGGGAAAAGCATGTGGTTCACATTAATTCAAAAGGGGCCTTTTATTGGATTGTGAGCTGATTGTGTTTACAAATATATAGCCAGAGGCTTTTAATTTTGGGGCAATTTCATTGTTTATAGATATATATCCAGCTACAGATATACATCTATGAAATTATGTGCTTATGTGTTTTAAATGAGATACGGCCTCTCTCCTGTAATGCAATAATCTTCCTACTTTATGATCTACAGTTGCCCAAAGTTGGGGCAATTTCATAACAATCTTATTTGAAATACCATAATAGATGGAAGATGTAAATATGTGATGTTTAGAGACACAGCTGAAATTTGAATTCATTGGAATCCAGCAACTGAGGGAGCTAACAAGGACAGAGTCTATTAAACCTCACACATCAGCTTTTGTGAATCTGGCCATCTCTTGCTTCTTTGCTGTTTATTTTTCTTTGGAGCCCAAGTTCAATAAATAAACCCAACTAACAATTAAAATGTCCCCAAATGATTCTAGATTGAAAAATGTAAACCCCCCTCCCCCCAAACAAAACAAAACAAAAAACCCCAGCCTGGCTGGTGCTCCTCTTGCAGTGGAGTTTGATTAACCTCTCTAATTGCATTTGGAGGGGTGGGGTGGGAGCTCAGGAGGCGCTGGGGCTTTTAGTGAGAGCTGCCTATGAAAAAACCTCAATTATCACTAAGAATGGAAAATGTTCATAACAGATAAATGTTCTTCCCAGTCAAGAGCTGTCTTTTTTGACGCAGCACAGCTGATTTGGGAGAGATACCATTCTAAGCCCTCTTCTTTCTTCTCTTTCCTAAGCCCAGAAGCTTTCAGTTGGCTGTAGGTGAGGCCCTTGGCCTGCAGTCAGCACAGCTAAAGCAGCTCTTTTGCTAGCTCAGACACTGGGTGCCTTCCACTCATGAAGATGGAACCAGAACGCTGTGTGGAGAAGTAAAATGGAGATGGATGAGGATGCCCTTGTGAGATCTGCCCATGGATGGGCTCTGTTGTGGAAGACAGGTGACTCTGAGAGGGGACAGGATGGGACAAAGGGCCCTGCACTGTGTGTGTGTGTGTGTGTGTGTGTGTGTGTGTGTGTGTGTGTGTGTACTTGTTTGTATGTATATATTTGTGTTTTGGGAGAGACCAGAGGTTGACCTCAATAGCTCTCCACCTCACTTTTTGAGACAGGGTCTCTCACTGGCTCTGGGGCTTGGCCATAGTTAGACTGGCTGGCCAACAGACTTCAGGGAACTTCCTGCCCCTACCTCCCCAATGCTGGGATTACAGGTGTACTCTGCCATGTCCAGATTTTTAGGTAGATGCTAGGGATCTGAACTCTGGTCCTCATACTTATGTGTGTGTCCGTCATGTTATCAACTAACCCCTCTCCACAACCCCAGTGAAGCAGATATACATGACCTTTCATTAAGATGACTCCAGGTTCAGATGTCATTCCAGACCTGCCCTGTCCTTACTCTATTTCCTCTACCATGGCACACTTTCCTTCCACACAACCATAGCTTTCCTCTGGGCAGAACTCATGTTTGTACTTTTCTTGCTAAACCTCAGGACTGGCTCCCTGTAGGCTCCCCAAGCACAGAGAACCCTGATTCTGGCTCCTCTTCTGTGTCTCCCTTTCTTCCAAGGGGCTGGGGGCTTCAGAATCACATAGGCCTAGGACAGAATCCTGTCCTGCTATCCAAAGAGGGAGCTGTAGCCTTGAGGGGCTAGGGTTCTCCATCTCAAACACAAGGGCAAGTCTATCCACCTCCCAACATCGCTGTTCAAGATTAATGGAAGCACCAGAGGGGAAGGCAGCTGTCAGGAGACAGGCACACAATGGACACTTTACTGGCACAAGGCAGCTCTTTATGCCTTTCAAAATCAATTTATTCTTTGACATTTTTTATAAATGTTCATATTACATCACTCTCATCCCTCCATCCTTTCTTATCTCCACCCCACCTCCCTGCCCTTATTCCTCTTTACACTGAGTTGCCATCCCATTTTGAAGTCTTTTTGTTTTGTTATTTTTGCTTTGTGGCCCATTGGGTTTATCCAGAGGTACTCCCATGAACACAGGTGTGACACTATATACTGCAGTATGGGTAATTCATCAATGACTGCATCATGGAAGATAATTGATTTCCTCCTCTTCAGTAGCCCTCTACTGCCATTGGCTCCCTTGGGCAGGATGAGACTCTTAGATAATTGTCTATTGCTATGATGAAATACCATGACCAGGGCAAATTATAAGAGGAAATCTTTAATTTGGCTTAATATGGTTTCAGGGTGTTGGAGTCCATGATGGCAGAGGACCCATGAGGTAGAGAAAAGAAAGGCCCTGGGAACAGTATTTCTTTCAAAACCTTGAAGCCTGTCTCAACAGGCACATCTCTTCCAAGAAGACCACACTTCCTAATCCTTCCCAAATGGTTCCACCAACTGGGGACCAAGTATTCAAACATATGAGCCTATGGAGACATTCTCATTTAAAACCACTCTGGGCCCTATGAGCCTCTCTCTCATCTATGACTTCATGTGATTTTAATCTTGTGCAGGCTCTTTGCAGGTTGCTGTAAGTTTGCAAGTGCCATGGCTATCATTCAGCTCTGATGTTCTTTCTGGCCCGTCTTCTGCAAGGGGATGACATGGATTTCCTATTCAAGGCTGAGATCAACAGTCATTTGTTAGCACATTAGCTGACTGTGAGTCTCTATATTGACCACTGCTTCAAAGAGGTGTTATTTGATCAAGGTTGAGAACAGCACTACTCTACAGCTATAAACAAATATTTAGGAAGCAGCTTGACATGTTTAATCAACAAGACAAACGTAGTAGGTTTACTACTAGTATATATAAACTCTTCAGCTATGATCAAGGTCCACAGTGCTGATCAGGAACTCTCTCCTATAGGTCAGGCCTCAGAATCACAGGGAGAAGAATTGGTTACTCCTACAACAGCCATGCCATTATTGGATCACTAGGCACCTCTTATCTAGCAAATTGTTATTGTAGCAAGCAAGGTCTAAAGCCAGGGAAGATAATTTCTGACTTTTCTCCCCAGCTCTTTCTATAGTAGTAACTGCCAGCACTGTGAAGGCTAGCCAGAGCAGTGGGTGAGGGGGAGCTTCTAGCTCAATTTTGGTATGATTTCTCTCAATTTTACAACCAAAGGGTACAATATGTTCAGCAATAGAGTCTTACCATCTCATTTTGTTGGACAGCCAATGGCAATGTCTATAACCTATATGGTTTTAGATGTCACTGAGATTTTTCTGGGCAACAACTCCTAGATAGGTGCCCCCTCCCATATCTGACACTAAGATTTTCATTTAATAACCTATGGTTATTAAATCCATCAACATTTGCCATGCTTGGCATATCTTTGCAAAGTCTTATTTTTAAATATATTTTAATAAGCTTATAAGACAATGGATTTCTCTATAATTTCTTCATACAACCTTTGTTTTAGTTAACCCTCTCCTTGTACCCCACTTTCTGTCTCCATTTCCCACTTACTTCTATTAAAACCTCACCACTTCTGGTACCACCTCCTCTTCATAGTACATGTATGCGTTCTACCAACTCTACTCTAAGGCCTCTGTTTCCCCCTACCGTGATGCCATTCTTGTATCAGCATTTTTACAGACATCCTATTTTGACAAGCATATAAAATATTGAAGTTATGATCCACATGAGAGATTGTGCAGCATTTGACTTTTGGGGCTGGGTTATTTTACTCATTATAATTTTTCTAGTTGCATCAATTTACCTGCAAATTTCATTTTCTTTTATAGAAGAATAAAATTCCACTGTGTGCATGTACAATGTTTTCATTATCCATTTGTCTGTTGACTGATGGCTAGGCTGATTCCATTTCACAGATATTGTAAATAGAGCAGCCACAAACATGGATGAGCAGCTCTTTAGTTGAATATAGAGTCCTTTGTGCATATGCTCAGGAGTTCTGTAGCTGGGTCATATGACAGTTTGAGTTGTAGCTTTTTGAGAATCCTCCAGACCGACTCCCATGGTGGTTAGACTAGTTTACATTTCCACCAACAGTGTGTAAGGTTCCCTGTCCTCACACTGTCACCTGCATTAGTTGTTATTTGTGTCCCTGGTGGTGGCTATTCTGAGTCAAAGTGACCCATTCTGGGTCAAGGAGAATCCTAAAGTAGTTTTAATATGCATTTCTCAGATAGCTAAGGACAAGTGACAGTCTTAAAAGTGTTTCCTAGCCATCTGTATTTCTCCTTCTGAGAACTCTCTATTCATTTCCTCAGCCCACTTTCAATGAGGTAGTTTGTTTTCTTAGTGTTTAGTTTCTTGAGTTCTTTGTATACTCTAGACACTAATCAACTGTCAGATGTTCAGCTGGCAAGCATTTCCTGCTGCCTTCTCACTGGACTGACGGTTTCCTTAGCTGCACAGAAGATTTTGGGGTTCGTGAGGTCCTATTTGTTACCTCCTGCTTCTTCTCCTTGACTCTCCCACCTTGATTTCCTGTGTTCTAACCATCTCACCATCATTACCACCATTTAATAAACATAGCTATGTCATGTATGTCAGGGAGCCCTTCTAAGGAAGATGTGATGAGATGACTCTGCGTGAAGAGAAGACTGTGTGCACTCACTTGGGGAGTCAACACATCATAAGGTCATGTAGCCTAATGGAATTTCATGGTGTATACGATTGTTGACTTCTGAAACATCATTGGGCTGCATGTGACTGGATTCATTGTCTGAGCTCTGTGTTGATGGCTTGTCACTCACCAACACACCTACTGTTCCATGTCCTTAAATTTTCCTTCCTCCCCTCTTTGCCTAGCCTCACACTCTAGCCTCAGTTGCCATGGGCCCACACTTCTTACCTTCTCTGTATGGAGTCTTATGAAGAGGGCAGCCCAGGCTTGCTTTCAATCCATAACAGGCTTCACTCTAACTTAGATTCACTCTATTATTGGCTCATCTTGTAATTATGGAGCTCAGAAGCCCTGACCCACTGATTTATGGAAGGTTTTCCCATGAGATTAGATAATGAAGCTTAAGGTTAATGTCTTAAACCTCAGTGCTATGCTGTTCCCTCCGGCCATGAGATTAGGTCTCTGTACCCTGACCCTGTCTCCAGACTCTACTTTCTAGAAGCCCTCAGAAACAGCCTCTGCCTGGCCTAGTCTTGGATTTAATAGGGTGTTGAGTCTTTTGGACACTTTCAGCCAGTCTTGTACCACATAGTCTCCTGTCACTGTGGCTTCTGCCTTTTATGGTTCTGGTTCACCAGCTAATACCCAAGTGAGACACATTCCTTGGTCTTCTCACTGTTCTTCCCATACCTCTCTCTTCCTCGTTTTCCTACTCTGCTACCCTTCTTGCTTTCCCCCTACTCTCACCTCTGAACAAGTTTCTCATTTTCCACAGAAGGGCCTGACACGATGGCATATCAAAGAAGAAAGCTCTGTCCAGGGGAGACCATGCCTAGTGGGGAGTACAATGGAACAATGACCCATGGCACAGAGCCCTTTCCCGGGGAGCCCCCAGAACCAATGGTAAAATTTGCTGAAGATACCATATATCTTGGTTGCAGAATTCAGAGAAACCACACTGGAACTGAACTTCCATAATGGCTAACCTTCATAATGTTTGAAATTGCTACACAGACAGTTTGGGGAGAAAAGTAAGCACTAGCCTTTCCCAGATTTAGGTCTTGCCTGCTGCAATATCAATGTTCCAGATAAGAGGAGCTTACCAGTGCAATAGTGGCATGACTGGTAAGGAGTAACCAACCGATTTCTTATTGAATCCATTGCCTGATCCAAAGAATGGAGTCAGAGACCTGTGGCTTCAGGGGTCATGGGTATAAGAGGTGAACCTACTACTTTTGTCTTGTTAATTAGGCTTTTTGTCCAACTGCTTCTTAAATATGAATGCTCTTGCCAGGTCCTGCACATTGGTTAATATAATCCAAAGGCAATGGTAAGGTGTAAGAGGGATTAAGCTTTGCAGAAACATGTGAAGGAAGTGACTTGAAGAATACATTCAATAGGATCCAATTGATGGGCCAGCTGTTCAAAGCCAATTGAGTCTGGGCCAACATCCTAAGGCTTCAGAGTAACACTGGGTGATAGACTCTCATCATTTCTCTTGTGTGTCAAGCAATGAGATCCCTTCAGAGTAGGTTCAGAGGAGGTCTCAGAAAAACAAACAAACAAACAAAAATCCACACAGCTCATTGGGGATCCAGGGTATGTTAGCCCTTGTGCAAAGGGGAGTGATGGTGGGTGTAGGGACATGGGTACTCTCTCACTAGGGCAGTAAGTGCTTCTGGTTCATGTTCAATGTTGAGGTTGACTAAGCAAGCAGGGGAGATACCTGCAGGGCTTGAGTGAGTAGCCCAGGAGATTGGCAATGGAGACATGGTTTTGATGCATGACATGAATGCTCTCTGACACCAGTGCCACAGCTCCACTCACCATGCCAGCTGACATCAGTGTGTACCACAGGTCATCAAACAGGAGTGTTCAGTGACTGACCCATGTGGTGACCCAGTGGTCCAGTGGTCCAGTGGTATCTATTTAGAACAGTGGTGGATATGGTCAGTTGTAGCAGGAATCTTAAAGAGTCTTATTAATAAAACCAAACCCAAGGCCAGTTATTAGGGCGAATGCTGGAAGATCAGAGAAACAGAACAAGCCACAGCTACCTTACCTTGCCAGTTCCTCAGCTGATCCTGTTTCCTCAGACTGGATGGCTCTCAGCTGAACTGTGCTGCTCAAAAGCCTGAATGCTTAACCAGCTAAATGCTTCTAGTTCCTGGTTTTCATGCCTTATATACCTTTCTGCTTTCTGACATCACTTCCTGGGATTAAAGGCTCACTTCTTGGGATTGAAGGCATGTGTCACCATGCCTGGCTGTTTCCAGTGTGGCCTTGAACTCACAGAGATCCAGAGGGATTTCTGCCTCTAGAATGCTAGAATTAAAGGTGTGAGTGCCACTGCCTATCCTCTATGTTTAATATTGTGGCTATTCTGTCTCTGACCTCAGATAAGTTTATTAGAGTGCACAATATTTTGGGGGAACACAATACCACCACAGTCAGTAATCTCTAGGGCATTGACTGAGGACCTTACTATGATCTCATCCTGGTTCAGCTTCTTCCTCTGCTCACTACTTCTTCTCTAGTCCCTTGAAGTTTTGTTTTGTTTTGTTTTGTTTTGTTTTTGTTTTTGTTCCTGGAAGCCCTCTGGAAATAGCTTCCATTCCTCAGTCTGTTTATCAGAAACTCAGATGTGGTGGCTTGAAAGAAAATGATCCAGAAAAGGAGTGGCACTATTAGAAGGAATGGCCTTGTTGGAGTACGCATGACCTGTTGGAGGAAGTGTGTTACTGTGGGGGTGAGTTTTGAGGTCTCCTATGCTCAAGCTATCCCCAGTGTGACAGACCACTCCCGGTTGCCTTAGGATCAAGATGTGGAATTCTTAGCTTTTTTTTTTTTTTTTTTTCAGCCCATGTCTACCTGTACACCACCATGTCTCACCATGGTGATAATGGGCTAAATCTCTGAACTGAAAGTCACCCAATTAAATATTTTCCTTTATGAGAGTTGCCATGGTCATGGTGTCTCTTCACAGCAATAGAAACCATAAGACAGAAGTTGGTACCAAGGACTGGGATATTGCTGTGATAAGCCTGACCATGTTTTTGTTTGGAAGAAATTGGACTTTGGTATTTTGGGTTAGGAAAGCAATGGAATGCTTTAAGCACTGATTATACTGATTATACTGGCTATACTATTAGGAGCATGGAAGAAAATGGTGCTGAGAATGATTTGAAAATGTGGGGGAATGGCTCAAGAAGTTCCAGAGGAGAAGAATTTTAGTATGTTGCCTAGAGATCATTCTTGTGATATTTATGGTGAAGAAAGTAGCTGCTTTATGCCCTTATCCAAAGAGTCTGCCTGAGGCTAATGTGAAGAGTTTTAGATTAATTCCATTGGCAGATGAAATCTTAAAACAGCTCTGTCGTGTGGTTATTTGTGGTAATTCTAATGAAGATTTATAATGAAAAAGAGCAAGCTGAGCAAGGTAAATTACAAAATGTAAAATTTGAGGGGTAAAGGAGCAGCAGGAAGTGGAGTAAATCTAAATCCTGAATTCAAGGAGATAAACAGATTAAGAAATGGAATATAGGTAGTGGTGACCTCAGGGTAAGATCCCACCCAGCTAAGTTTCTAACTCATGAAAAGGAACTAAAGAAAAGCTTAGAGCCAGGTGTGGTGGTGCACACCTTTAATCCCAGCACTGGGAAGGCAGAGACTGGCAGATCTCTGAGTTTGAAGCCAGCCTGATCTACAGAGCAAGTTCCAGGACAACCAAGTTAGGCAGTGAAGGAAACCATGGAAACAAGAAAGCTGGTGAAGATGTAATTAAACAAGGGGGGCATGTTCCAGCCCCAGTAAGCAGCAGATCTTGGCAGCTCTGGCCCTGTGATTCTGGCTTTAAGGGTAGAAAAAGGGGTTATGGAATATGCTTCTGTGACTAAGGAAAGCCTCTGAGGCCAGACATATGTCAGGGCTGTTCCATAGAGGCCATTGTGTGAAGCTGTGAAGTTGAAGCCTGGATTGCCTAGGAGATCCCAAGATGTTAGAGATGCCAGGGTTGTGGGATACCTGCTGAGGAAAGCTGCTAACAGGAAGTAGAACCAGCTCAAGAGAAAGAAGTGTGTTGCAGTCAACACATTTGAAAGAAGTTGGGGATCTGATGAGTACTTTGACATCAGACATGGAGATGCAGACTGTGGAGTTTGCCCCGCTGGTTTTGGTCTTGCTTTGATCCAGTATTTCCTCATTATGCTCCCTTCCCTATGTTTTGGAATGGTAATATATATCCTGTGCCATTATATGCTGGAAGTACATGATCTACTTTTTGATTTTGATTTTACAGAGGATTACAGTTAAGAGATTGCATGAATCTCAGAAGAGACTTTGAACTTTAGATTTTTATATATGCTTGAGACTGTTATAGACTATGGGGACTTTAGAAGTTGGAATGAATGCATTTTTAACATTATGATATGGCTAAAAGCCTTTGAGGGCCAGGGAGTGGAATGTGGTGGTTTGAAAGAAAATATCCCCTAAAAGGGGTTCCACTTTTAGGAGGTGGCCTTGTTGGAGTAGATGTGGCCTTAGAGGAAGTGCGTCACTGTGGGGGTGAGCTTTGAGGTCTTCTATGCTCAAGCTACCCACAGTGTGACAGACTACTCCCTGTTGCCTTGGGATCAAGAATTCTCAGCTTCTTCTCCTCATCTGCCAGCATACCACCATTTCTCACTATGATGATAATGGACTAAACCTCTGAACTGTAAGCCACCCTATTAAATGTTTTCCTTTATGATAGTTGTCCTTGTCATGGTGTCTCTTCACAACAATAGAAACCCTAATAAGACACTAGCAAATACCTGATGATACTGCAGAGGCTGAAGGATGCAGACTCTATAAAGAATTCTGGATTTGGAGATGCTCCTGGTCCACTGGCAAGGAAGACCCCATCACTAGGAACAGACACTAGATGAGCAGGCCCTGGCATGCTATAGCGGTGCCATGATTTAACCTTGACTGGTGGTGAAGTGTGGTGGCAAACTGGAGAGAGGAATATACTGCAGGTATAATTTTTTAGGTGAGGAGGGAGGAGACAGCAATTAGATATTGTGGAACTGATTCTGTGGGTAGTTGATGCAGAGCAAGGCTAAGAGTGATTAATCATCAAGTTAGGCCCCAGTGTGAGAGCCAGTGGGTAACATAGAAAGACTCACATCCCATCTTCTGGTAGGAGAGTTCAGGATCAGGCCCCAGTTAAAAGAGTAACAGATTGTCTAGAAGGAGCTGTAGTCTCAGAGCCTGCAGCCTGTAGTGCCAAGGCTAGTTCTCTAATGGAGGAGTGGTAGGATAATGGTTCAGCAAGTCCCTTTGAGTAGTCTTACTTCCTTACTCCTCTGAGTTAAAGATTTCCGGAGGTGAAGAGGGTGGGTCACCCTGCTGTGCTGGTAAGCACCTGAGGCAGATGCTGATCTCCACACAGAAGCGGGTGGAGAGGAAGCATCTGATGTGGCTACAGTATAAGGCAGCAGCAATTGCTCTGATGCTGCTCACAGACCACTCTCCTCTAAGTTCCCCTTGGAAGAGTCCTGTAGCTAAAGCCTTGGATCTTCTGCACCAGGATGGACTAAATTTAGAGTCAGAAGTGGGTGTGGGTGCAGAAGGCATGGGCTGTCATAGATGCTGCTGAGCTTTCAAGACACTCATGGGATGGCACCTGAGGGGCTGGCTGCATCACCACCCAACGTCATCAAACGAAACTTATTTCCTGGGCTCTCAGGCCACTCGCATCAATGTAAACTCAATGCTAGAGTATGAATGCCCAGGTCTTTTAGCCTTGACTTGGGGCATCCCTGAAGGTTGCTGTCCACAACAGGGCTTCCTGTGAGATCCCTTGGCAGTTGGATTATATTTCAGCTTTTCTCTTTGTCAAACTTTTCTTTCTACAGCTCCTTCTCCAGTACTCCTGCAGTGTTCTTGCAAAAGTATTCCTCAAAAGCTCCACCTGACTCTCAGAGGCTCAACATTTGTTCCTCAGGGAATCTGCATTTGCACACAATAAGGTCTGGGGCTCTTGTCCTCTCCACCTCTCTTCTGGATTAATATTCAAATCTGAGGTTCATGCCCACTGCCCTCTCCAAGAATGCCACTGTGATCTTGTGCCTGGTACTCTGTCTCCTGGATTGATTTCTGCAACCTCTGCTAATTTCTAAGTGCCTCCTCCAGCCTGGTCCCATACAACTACAGAGTAAGTCCTAGTCTTTCAGGGAGAACAGGAGTGGAGGCAGCCACTTGCTGATGGCGAATGTGCAAAGAGGCTCAGTTAAGTCCAAATGCATGAAGCCTGCCTTCCCTGCTACTTATGAATGACCTGCCTTTCAAAGCCACACTGGAAATGGGGTTCCACTATGAGGGACCCTTCTTTCTCTAAAGACACATGGATCGGTGAGTGGGTACACCAACAGTTGACCCTGGTAACATCTACTATAGGCACCTAGAGTCCACTTTGAACTGCAGAGTAGGTTCTTGGAAGTCAGGGCACAGCTGAACATCCTTTCAAGTGCTTGGGTTTGGCAAAGACTTGTGTGTGTGTGTATGTGTGTGTGTGTGTGTGTGTGTGTGTGTGTGTGTGTGTGTGTGTGTTCTCTTTCTTAGTTCCTCTTCTGCTAATTTTCAAGCCTCTACACTTGATGGATCTTTATTCAGCATGTTTTGGACTGTCATGCATCTTGTTCAAGTGCTATTTAGCAAGATGGATTGACTATCTGAACTGCTTGAAGCCTCTTCCTTGTCCAGATGACTTAGGCTCTACTAACAGTGACAGGACTGCCTTGTGTGCCCTTAACCAAGGTCAGACTAGTTGAGAGCTCAGGGTTGGCTCAGGGGACCCTTTACTAGTCTAGTAATTTCCATGCTTAACCTTTCACAAGAAGGAGGAGTGCCCAGGGTGGAGGAACAGCCTTGCTTATTCTTCTTCTCATTGCACGATGAAAAGAAATTAGGGGCCACCAATTGTCTCCTCGGCCTGTGGCTTTGCTGCAAAGGCCTCTGGGAAACCGTTTTCTAGGTACATCTGTATTTTGGCCAACCACATCCTGCAATGGGCTTTGCTCACAGCTCAACCCAAGGCAGTAGAGGACTGAGTTCATTTCTCCATGGGATGCATTGATTGGTCTGTCTCCGAGGCCAGGGTAGGTCAGGTTGGGAGCGGTTGCAGGGGAGGACTTTGCTAAGCACTCTTTTAGTGCTCCTGGGAGCATTGGGCTGTGAGCATCCAATGTGCCTTTTAACAGACACAGGAGGCTAGATGCACAAGCATGCCTGGAGACTCCATGGTTGCTTTCTTCCTTCTGCAAATGTCCAAACGTCCAGACAACACTTCCTTGCTTGAGAGTATTGAATTGTTTCAAAAAGAAATACGATAATGTGACTGACAGTTCTCTGTCCACACACAGCTTCCATGTTCGCTGTGCTACAGACACAAAGTGACTTTGTTGGTGGGGGGGGGGGGGGAGGCCTTGAGCTTGAATTTGGGAAGACCATTTTGAGCTCACAAAGTATGGTTGTTGTGAGACCATGAAACAGGCTAGGAGCATGCTTAGCACATGCTTGCAATGTAGTGAGGGGTGCTGGTGTCCATTGCTATGGGGGACAGTGTAGTTGGAAAGTTTCTCTGGTCCTGCCCAGCCCTGTGGTCAGGACAAATCTTTCCTATTCACATCCTGCAGCTGCTTTTAAAATAATCACTCAAAGACTTAATATTATTTACAAACTTATGGCCATGGCCTATGGCTCAAAAGCTTCTTGCTCACTAGCTCTTATACCTAAACTCAGCCCATTTCTATTAATCAATATGTCACCACATGTTCTGCGGCTTTACCTGTGTGCCATTACATGCTGCTCCCTGGATGGTGGGATGGCATCTCTCCACCTATGCCCTTCTTCTTCTCTCTCCTGGATTTTCCACCTGCCTCTCAGCTGCCTTGTTTATCAACCAATCTGAGCAACACATATTCACAGCACACAGAAAGGCATGCCACAGCAGGACAGCCCTTGGTTAGGGGCCCTTGGGATCTACTGCTACCTCTGGATGTTTCTCACCAGAGGCTTTCAGCTCCACTGCATGAGGCAGCTACATAAGAATAAGGCTGGGCCTCTCTGGGAGGTTTAAGGACAGTACTGCAGTCTCTGCACTTACTCCCTGGGAAGAAAGGGGATGATGTGAAATGTGTGAGCCTAAGGAAAGATGCTTATCTTGGGCTGAACTGGTCTGACCTTCCTGACTGAGATGCCAACACGAAATTCTCCAGGGGCTGCTTGGTAAAGACAGGCTTGATGTCTGAGTTAAGTCACTGCTAGGACTGTGGCATGTGCTATGTGTTGGTAAGTTTGCATGTGTCCTCGTGTGCACACATACATGTATGCATAGATGAGAGGCCAAGAGCTGCAGAGAGAAAACTTCATTTGGGTTGGCAAGGCTCTGTGGTTACTTCTCAGTATAGACTCTAGGTTGATGATTCCCTCCCTCCCTCCCTCCCTCCCTCCCTCCCTCCCTCCCTCCCTTCTTTCTTTCTTTCCTCCCTCCCCTCCCTTCCTCCCTCCCTCTCTCTCTCTCTCCTTCCTCTTGACTTTCCCTCTCTTCTTTCTCTGTCACTATCCTGTTTCTTCCTCTTTCCCTTCCTTCATCTTCCTTATCCCATCCTGTCTAGCCTCCTCCCTCCTCTTTCCTCCCTTTCCTCCCTCCCTGCTTCCCTTCTTTCTTTGTCTTTAGAGAGACATACTTTCCCCATGTGGACTATCTCACCCATTTCTGTCCTGTAGGAGAGGGAACTTACCTAGCTGGACAAGGACTCGCTCTCCTGAGTGAGACCCCACAGGGCCCAGAACTGTGAGCCCACCTATGTGATCATCTACCCAGACCCTCTGGTCGCTTAGGAGGAAGCTGATGAATATCGGAAGCAAGAGAGTTGATGGCAAGGGCACTGCCCATTGTTGGCAGCTACTTGGGGTATGAACTTAGACTTTTTGTAGTGTTTTGTGGAACTTTTGGAAGCAAAGAAGTCCTGCTCCTCTAGATTAGGCCCTTACCTCAACTCTTGTGCTTTACTTGGATGCTTACATGGTAGTGAGAATGGCCAGGAAAGTACTGGATACTTTAAACACGCTGAATCTAGAGATAAGCCCATGGCCTCCAGCTGTTCCCCCAGACCACCATTCTCCATCCTCCTCATACCCACAGCAGTGACTGGTATGCATTTGATGTCTGTCTTTATTGGAAGCTTGAATTATATATGCATTTATGCACACAGAATACATATTGTTTTGTGTTGGAACATTTGCATGAACAGTCTGCACCAGGCACCGTGGGGAACGGAGTGCTCAGCACCTGCTTTCTTCCCTCCAGTGCTGTTGAGAAGTCAGGGTGATAGATAAACTTAGAGATCTTTTCCCTGGGTGGCGGGGCTGTCCTGTCACATCTCACACACCCACGTGCCTGTTGGTCACCACCAGGCTATGTCATTTGCTTTCCCACAAACTGTAGAGCAAGGAATCTGGGAACCAAAAGGACTTCTACCCATGGCCTCCAACTAAAGTGGTACCTAGAACCAGATCGCTCCCCCATCCTGCATCTCAGTTTCCTCACCAGTGGAAGAGTCATACCTCATGAAGAACTGTGTGGGATGATGCAAGTCCCCACCAGAACCCTTCATGCCCCGACTTCTCATCTTCAGTATAAGAAGTGAAGCTCCATTCCCCTCATGTGATGTACTGGGTATGGAATAACTTCCTCTCACCCTGCGCCATTTCTCTATTCAACTTGCCTGTGTGTGCTATAATCGATCAAGATTGTGAAGGGTGTGCACAGAGAAGTCACTCCAAAGAGTGGAGAAAGGAGGTTGTTTATATGCCACCAACCTTGGGAACAGGTGGATAAAGACCTATCTAAAAAGGTAGGGAAGCTCTGGGAAGATGTGGTCATAAAGAAGTTGGGGTATTTCTCTGGCAGCTTGACAGAGGGTGGGTCCCCCACCACTAAGGGTAGCTGAATACAGAAAGGGAGCTTCTCTTAGATCAAAAAGCGAGTTTGGGAACAACCCCAGAGTCAAAGCCGAGGCTTGATCAGCTGACTCTAGAACTAGTCTCAACTGACAGTAGAGTTTTGGGCAGCAAAAAGAATGCAGTAACACATGTAAGAAAACTGAAGTGTGCTGGGATAGTTGTGGAAGCCGTCCTAGGTTTTCATGTGACACACACAAAGTTCAGAAGTGTGAGTATGAACTTCTCAGGTGAGGTAGGGGAAAGGCCATCCCAAACAAAAGGATAGATCAAAGGTGTGTGGCCCTAAAGCAAACCATGGTAGAACTGTGGAATGGGCGATTGTTTCACTGTGTGGAGGAGGGTGAGGGCAGGAATGTAGATGGTTATTGACTATCTATTGACAAAAAACAGACTCAGGAAGATGGACAGGATAAACTGGAAGGAACACAGCTTGAGGCAGAGGTGGAGCGGTGGTACCAATGGAGATGCCAGTTGGAGCTGGTGGGGTAGGATGGAAGACTTGGAGGGAGCAGATAGCAGACAACGATGCAGAACTATCAGCTGGGCAGGAGCTACATGCACCAAATAACACTTTTTTTTTTTTTTTTTTTTTTTTTTTGCTGTATCTGTGTGATGGAGTAATTGTTACATTTTCACACCTATTTTATAGATAAAACAAGGGGGAGAGGGGAAGTTGGGGTAAAGAAGCTCTACAAGTCCTATACACCAGTGGGAATCCAGAATCAGCCCTTTCGCCTGTTTCCTGGAGAAGAGAGACAAGCCCTTCTGTAACTCAGAAGATGCAGGTTTTGCCTTCGGGGACCAGGTAGAGAGTCACACAGCAGACACATTCCCTGCTGCAGAGGTCCAGCCTCCTCTCTTGTGGTTGAAAGTGGTCACATGACTCTCCCTGGCCAATGGGCTATGAGACAAGCTGACCTAGGTCAATGTGGCAGTTGGTGAGAGGCCTGCTTCTCCTGCTTTGGTGATCAGGGAAGTACATGTTGAGACATTACCAGCTCAGGCTCTTCAGGGACTTTGGGGGTCAGAAGGCATCTGCCTAGCTGTGTGGCCATCAAGGGTGGTGGTGAGCAGCTCTGTGCTAGGCTGCCGGTGTCTAGACTTGCTTGCACCTGCAATGAAACACCACACACTGGCTGATGTGGTTGATGGGATTCCATGAGTGGGAGCACCAAGGATGAGGAGTAGGTGGATGGAAGGAAGAAAACACTGTCTAGATGAGGGAGGACTAGGTTGAGGCAGGGCGTCATCATGAAAGGAAGCCATGATGAAAGGATCTCCTCAGTTTTCTCCCCAAAGAAATGGGGAGAGTTGTGAACACTGCTCCATTGGTCCATTAGGATGTGCTGAGCTGACATACAAGGCATAACTCAAAACAAGAGTTCCCTGAGCCATTTGGTCCCATCTGTGAGTGGTGGTTGTTGCTCTTGCAAGATGGTCAAGAGAAAGAGTTAGTGGTTTAGGCTTTGAGGTCATGGATACAGCTTCTGTGTTGCTCACCTGCTATTGAAAGGCGATTGGATCATGAGGACAGTAACTTATCAATGGTCTAATCATTTGATGAATTCTTGGGTAAATGTACGGTGATATTTTATTTGTACTGAAATGTGATTTTATTTGTATGTTAATAAGTAAAGTTGCCTGGGGGTCAGAGCTAGCAGCAAGCCATTTAGCAGAAGTCTGGCAGTGGTAGCACACATCCTTAATCCAGATCACATGACAGGCAGAATGTCTGTGTGTTCAAGGACACAGCCAGCATGGAGACACATGACTTCAATCTCAATACCAACCATAGAGACCTGGAGTTCTGTATAGACAGGAAGTGATGAGGAGGTCACGTGGTTGGGTTTACAACCAATGAGAAGGCAGAACAGAAAGTCAATAAAAACACAGGCACACAGGAAGTAGGTCTCTTTACTCAGGGGAAGGACAGCAGCGGCTGGTAAGCTAAAGGCTATTCGCTAGTGCTCTGACCTCTTGGGCTTTTAACTCCTTTTTTGGCTCTGTGTTTCTTATTTAATAAGACCATTCAGAATTATACCTACATAAATGAGCTACAAAGAGATGTGACTAAGTTAGAAGTAGAAGGCCCCCGAGCTTGCCTTTGAAGGGTGTATCTTTCCCTCTAGCCAGGTGTCTGTGTCTTTTTTCTCTCTGTTTCTTGGCCACCAAGATATAAACAGCTTTGTTCCACCACTCCCATATGCTAGCCTCAGGGACAATGGAGCCTATAACTATGGACTGAGACATATCCAACTGTCAACCAAAATAAAACCTCCTTTAAATTGGTTTTCTTGGGCATTTTGACACATCAGTAAGGAGCAACATATTTGATTTTTCCAAAAGCAGTGCCTAGGAGAGATAGTATTGTTTTGTGTTCATCAGGTAAGTACAAGTTATAGTCATTGTGTGCGTTGCATCCCCTTTCTCTGCAAGTTCAAGCCAAAGGCCCCTTGGATGAGAAAGTCCTGCATGCACAGCATTCACGATCTCATCTGATTCCCGCTTGCCCAGGGAATGTCCATTCTTACAATTGTTTCCTTGAGAGAATGAGTCACCTTGACTTTAGAAACCAGCAAAGCTGTGGGCTCTGTCCCTCTAAGACTTCAGATGCCTTGCTTTTCCAGGGGACCCCAAATCCACCCAGTTAGCAGGACTCTAACCCTAACCCCTGCGACCCTTCAGGATTCAGGACTGGGGCCTCAGGAATTCCAGTGTTATCTGGGATCCCTGTGCAATCCAGCCTGGCAGCATGTTGGCAGGTCCCATCATCTCCCCATGCACTGATCCCACCTGCAGGTGGCCAGATACAGAGCTCACAGGGCAGGCAGAAGTGGGTCTGCGGCTTCTGCTTCCCAGGGAGACTTGTGTGGGGCAAGACTGTTTAGAGACAACGCCTTGCTGTAGCCAGAGGTGGCAGCTTAAGAGCAGTAGGAACGCCTACATTGCCTCACAAGCTGTCAGTTGAGTTTCTAAGATGTGCCCTTGGCCTCAGCGGGCAGATAAGCACCTGCATTGGAGAGGGAACCCTTGATCAAGGGCTGATAAGCTCAGGAAAGGAGAAAAAAACACCCCAATAACAACAAGAAAAAGCTAAGCGACCCACTGTCGGAGGCTTATTCATGTACACTTGGGTGTGCGCTGTGTCTTCGCCAGCGCCCAGGGTGGTGTAAAAGCTCTGATTTTAATTTAATTTGGTGGTCACGCAATCATGGAATGAGAGCAAGTCAGAGCTGGAAGGGACTGTGGGCATTGTCTGGTTGAACCCTTTAATCTTCCAGGTGAGGACACTGAGGGCCAGGGAGCTGCAGCGACTTGTTTGGAATCACCCAACACAGCTTGGGGAGAAGGAGAGCTACACCCTGGGTCTCAGACCCCAGGGCTCCAGATCTTTCCGCCACACAAGATTACTTCACAGCCTTCCACAAACTGCTCAGGAGCCGGCTGCCAGTAGCACCCTACCTGAATAGTCTCCTCCAGTGCCACTCACTTATCTCTTCTGCCTCCAGCCTCAGGCAGCCCCTCCCTCTCATCTGCTGTTGGGGGTTGATCAGTTACCCCTAGGCATCCAGGGCTGGAACTTGTCACCCCGAATAGTCAGAACCTGCTTTTTTTATATTTGGAAAAAGTGAGGTTCAGCTAAGGGAGGTTGCTTGCTGAGGTGACATGTCTAAAGGAAACAGAAGGCCTGGGTCTAAAAGTGGCAGAGGTTCCATGGCTAGTGGAATGCAGGCTTGGTGGGTGAGGATGTGCTGAAATGCAGCCTCTGCACCAAGATCCAGCTGCAAGGAAGAGTCCCCCAAGTTACCTTCAGGAAGGAAGCGGAGTCCAGCAAGCCTGTATGATACCAAAGTGTCCTTGCTCTAGCAGGCTTGTGATAAACAATGGCCTGGAGAAAGGATGAATCCTTAAGGGCAGCCTGTAGGTAGGGAGTCATGGCCCAGAAGGTACTCTCCAGTGGCTGGTGACTCATGTTTCTCTGAATAATTTGCCTCCTGGGTTTGATCTGTGAATGGAATGAAATAGAACAGTCTAGATTTTAGTTTAAAATAGCTTCTAGATGATAAGCAACTGCCATATCACCAGCAGGAACAGGCTTGTCACCCTAGGGAGCCCAAGTGTGATTGACAAGCCCCAATCTTTTTTTTCAATTTATTTTTATTTTATGTGTATGACTGTATGTATGTATGTATGTATGTATGTATGTATGTATGTATGTGCGCCCCATTTGTGCATTGCCTGTGGAGACCAGAAGAGAATGCTGAACTCCCTGGAACTGGAGTTACAGATGGTTGTGAGCTGCCATGTAGGTGCTGAGACCCAAACCTGGATTCTCTGAAAGAACAGCCAGACATTTCAACCACTGAGCTACTTCTCCTGCTCTTGGTGTGTCCCAGTCTTAATTACCTATGTCTACAGTATGAAGTCAAATTTTGCTCAAACAATGTCTAAAAATGTTTTTTTTAAATCAAAGATTGACATGTGTTTAAAGTGTCATGTGGTAGATACAGCTTTTGCATTTTATCTAGTGTGTGTGTGTGTGTGTGTGTGTGTGTGTGTGTGTGTGTGTGTGTGTACATGCATGCGTGCTACTGTGCACTTGTGGAGACCAGAGGAGAACTTTCATGAGTCTCTTCCCTCCTCCCACCATGTGGATTCCAGGGATGGAACTCAGGTCATCAGTCTTGACAGCAGGCATTTCACTAGCTGAGACTTCTTGCCAGACTCTAGGCACCTTATAATGAGAATCAGTAGGCTCTTGTCACAGCACCCTGGCACTCTGGTCCCGTTCTCTCTCCTTTGTAAATTACTTTTAATTCCATGAATTGTTTCACTCTGCATGTTAATGATGTCATTGTCGACGAGTTTGGACATCATACATTGATCTCCTGTAACAAACTGAGTTTATTCATTCGCATGGATACCCCTCATCTCTTCTTTCCCTGCTCACAACTCATTTCACACACACACACACACACACACACACACGCACGCACACACGCACGCACGCATGCATGCATGCATACACACTCGTTTATTAAAAGTGTCTGCAAACTATAATCACCTCATCTCTTTATGATTTGTTTGACCCCACGGGTTGGAGACAACCTGACTAGCTCTCATCTTGTCTCATTCTTCCTCTCCAGATTCTACTCCCCATGTCTAGCAACTGTGCATCCGATTGCCTATTGCCAAGGGTGGTAGCACTTATTCCTCACTTTGTAAACTTGAATGTAACATGACTCATCCACAGAGTCTAGAAGTCAAGTGGTCACGAGACAAATCATCTTGATGTTTTTATTGTGACTTTGTAAGTGTTGCAGTTCACAGTCAAGTAAGCACTGCACATCTACTAGGAGACCCTTCAGGTTGTTCCAAAACTAAATTCCAGTACCTAGAATTCTACCTCATTTTACACTTCCTCCATCCACCTTACCTAGACCGTTGGCCCTGGGTTCTACTGGGCTGGCATTCTGGAATGTTCCTTCAAGAGAGCTTCATGTGTATTTATTCTTGTGTTCTTCAACCATGAACTTCCATGTAAATGTTGGTATGTCTGGTGATGATTTTCTTCTTCCCTCAGACTTCCCTCTGCACCCACCCTTCGTCCATAGCTTAGCAGGGTGTAGAATTCTGTGTTGACACTTGTAGAAAGTTGGAGGGATTTCACCACAGTGTTCTCACATCTACGTGTGCTAATGACAGGTCTGAGGTTGGATTTATTTCCTTTCTTTTGGTAATGACTGGTGAGTGGCTAAAAAATTAATTTTAATTTGTGCTCTAAAATTTCATAATCATATACTTAGATATGGACTTTTAGAAGGTTTTATTTTTTATTTATGTGTGTCTGTGTGTAGGTATGTGTACATACATGAAGTTACCCTCAGAGGCCAGAAGAGGGTCTGGGATCCCTTGGAGTTGGAGCTACAGGTGAGCCACCTAATATGGGTGCTGGGAACTGAAATTGAGTTTTTTTTTTTGTTGTTTGTTTGTTTTTTTTTTTTGAAGAAAAGCAAATGCTCTTACCTGCAGAGACATCTCCCCAGCCTTTCAGTTATAAATTAAAACAAAACTCTGGGAGACAATATTTACTGGGAGACAATATTCTTTCTTTATTCTATGTGGTCAGTTTTCTTTCCAGGACTTCTTTAAATTTTTTTTCATCATATCTATGTATGAGTGGTGTGCATGCCTGGATACATGCATGTTCCTGTGTGTGTTGGTACAAATGTGTATTTGTACATGAATATGGAGGCGTGAGGTTGACATCAAGAATCTCTTTTGATGGTACTATGTTTTATTCATTGAGGAAGAGTCTCTCAGTCAAACCCAGAGCTTGCTAACGTGGCTTGTCTAGCTGTCCAGCTTGCCCTAGATAACTCTTTTCTCTGCCTTCTATGGGTCGGAACTGTAGGTGGATCTGAACTCATGCTTGAGTGGTAAGCACTTTAAGCAGTGACAAATGTCCCCAGACCCTATTGGCTGGCTCTAGGATCTTCCCAGTTTTCCTGGCTTCCGTCTCATGGCCTCTTAGGGTCTTCTTTCTGGAAGAGTTCATTAATATTACCTTCCAAATCTTTTATTGGCTTTTCTTTCTTTTTCATTAAACTTTCCAGACTTTCCAAGTCACCTGTTTGTCCCCCTTTTCATTGTAAATTGCATCATTATCTTCTCCTATGTCTACCATCTCCCAGAAAATAAGTTGGTTAGTTTGTTGCCTCCAAAGTTCACCTTTTCTGTACTGGATATTTTGATTGCTCTGTTAACTACAAACCTTCTCCAACTGTCTGACAGTCCCAGGCAAGCACACAACTAAGAAGTGAGATGCTGGAAGCATGCATCACTGTGTACTTAGGCAATACTTGTCAGCAAGCCTCCCTGCTGTGGGAAGGCTGGGGGGCTGGATGCTGACATACAGACATTTGTCCCCACTCCACAGGGGTTGGCTCTAGGCTCAGGTATTCCCACTAGCAGTCCTAAGTTCTTTTTCTTTTCTTTAAAATTTTCATTGTGTGTGTTCATTGTACATGGCACTGTGTTACACAGGGGTGTTCTCATAGATGTACGTAAGCTGAACATATTTCCTCCTGTACCCTCATCTCCTTCCCGATGCTATACACACATGCACGACTTTATGTGTCTATATAACTTCTAGGAACCACACATGAGAGAAAACATTGTTTATTTATCTTTCCGAGACTGAGTTAATTCACTTAATATGGTTATCTCCAGTCACATCCATTTTCCTATTTATAAAATAACTGCATCCTTCTTCACGGTTGAAGCAATTTCCCTGTATATCTATATTACATTCTCACATCCATCCCTCTGTCCTTGGCCGCTTCTGGAAACACTGCTCTAGGATCGACTCCACAGCTCAGCTTTGGGGAACAGTGCTCTGGGATCGACTCCACAGCTCAGCTTTGGGGAACAGTGCTCTGGGATCAACTCCACGGCTCAGCTTCTGGGAGCAGTGCTCCCGTGAACACTGATGATCCTTGTTCTTATTTGGGATGTACAAATGCATGACTGAGGTCAGGGCTCCACACCTTGACTTTCTTTCCGCGCCCTTTTCAAGTAAAAGGCATGGAATACAGTGCTTAGGATGACTGGATGTGACAGGGATATGTCAGTTAAAAAGAGGACACAAGGGCCACTAATATCTGGCTCTCAGGCCACCTATCCAGGACTCAGCCCATGCCAGACACAAGAGTGGGCTCCCCACTCAGGAATGCCTCTTTCCCCTCTTGTGTCAAATCAGAAGTAGGGCGCTAGACCGTCCCTCTAACTCTGAGAAGTAGCTTACACAGGAACAACTTTTGCAGCAGGCCTTCCCACGAAGTACTGGGGAGCAAGTGGAAGAAAGGCAGGAAGGGGGATCTGCAGCGGCAGACCTGGCGCTCGACACTGGAGGCTTAACATCAAATGCAGGGAGAAATCCGTTTCCTCGGCTCTATTGGCCATCTCGGACGTCTCATTTCAAAGGGAAAGATTGGAATTCAGAGACATCGCACACCCTTTGTTCTCTTGCCCTCCAGCCTTTGGTGCCAGTGTGGACGGTACCACAGGGAGAGGGTGAGATCAAACACCCTCTCCGCTCTGCTACCTGCCCCCAGAGCTGGCCCTTGGCATGCCTAATGAAATCAGCTTGGCTATAGGTTGACAATGCCCTGTCAATTATAATCATTTATCTTGGCAAGCGGAGTATCTGAACACTTGAAAGAGCAGGGGTTCAGCAGACCCAGCAAAACCAGAATAAAATTATACTGCATGGTAATCAGAGCGAGAGTATATTGCTCACATAAAATTTTACTTCAACTGTCAGAAGGGCCGATATGATCTTACGTCTCATTTTCTGCCTCTAGGCTGTCCATGGTTCCATTTGGGTCTCTTTCCACTGACATGGGATGTAGGGGTGATTTGCACAGACCCCTTGTGTGAATGGAGGAGGGAAACTGCCTGGAGTGTGGGGACTTGGGGAGTTTGTTATTGCTGCTGGAGGAGGGGACTCCCTGATGGGTGTATAAATCAGGCTGATACAGGCAGGGGGCTTGAGAGGACCTTGTCCTCCACTTTGTGGCTGTGTAAGATCAGACAAATGGTTCCCCCTGGCAGGGTCTCATTATGCCTTTTAGATTATGAAGGACATAGAAAATGCCTCCTGTAGCCAGCCGCCGAGGTTGGCCCATGTGGTCATGTTTTATATCCCTATACAGTGTTGGTGTTGAGTTCTGATGAGAGGTGGCTGTGCAGGTACCCAGCCCCTGCTCCTGCCCACTTCTCTGATGGGCTTGAGGAAAAACTGGGGAGCAGTAAACTCATGTCACTGAAAGGCCCAGCAGCAGGAACCTGGGTGTTGCATCCCCCGTGTGGGGTCTGGGTGGGAGGATGGGGCCCTAGCTGCTGCAATGGCAGCATGGATCCTCTGAGGGAGCTCTGGGTCTTGCAGACCACAGCCTCCAAGAAACCTCAACTCAGCCTGAGCTATAGGGGTCCTGGGAGAGGGTCAGGACCCCCAGCATGGTGGAGCTTGTGGAGGAAGGCAGCTGTGGTTTTCAGAAACCTGTTTGGACTCTGGGGGCCGTGGTGGACAGTGTCTACTCTCCTTCAAACCTAGAATGCTGTTTCCCCTCCACCTTCCATATGGAAAAGGAGACAGGATCCAAAGGGCACAGGGCATTTCCTAGAAGGAGCCCTCGGAGCGGAAGGCTGGGAGTTCTCAGGAATGAGTGGCTCTCTACAGTGGGAAGGAGGCCTAAGTACTCTCTCTACTTCCTTGTCTGCAGAGCATGGCTCCTGAACACACACAGGCTTGCTGAGCTTGTCTGTGGACCTTCTGCTGTATCCCACTCGGGCATTTTGGAGTACGAAAAAGCTGAAATCTATCTGTGGCAGGGCAGGACATCTAGCTTTGCTGGGATGGTCATTCTCTGGCACTAATCCAGCTTCCAGTGGCCAGCTTGAAGCTGGCACAGCCAACCTACAAAACCAGAGTTTCCACTTCCTGTTCAGGGAGGAGGGTAGGAGATGAGAGAGGTATGCACATTGCTCAGGCCTGGGGGCTGGGTGGCAGGGCAGGTCACAGGACAGAACCTGGCCTGAGAGTTGGGGGTGGGCATGGCCTGGACTTCTGAGGAGACCCCTTTTCCTGGGCCACCTTGTCTCTGTCACTCTGTCTCTTCTCCATCTCCATGTCACATGAGGGGAGATGATTATTTACATTTCACGGTTGGGGAAACCGAGGCTGATTAGGGCCAGGGATTCATTCTTTTCTGATCCACAAACCTGAGTCCTGGGTGGCTAGGAGATTGTGCCAACAAGCTACAGCACTTAGGCCGGGGCAGTTGTGGCCAGCTGCTTTAGACAGGGGCTATATGGGGCTGGAACCTTGGCCTGCTCAGACTTGCTGAATTTCTTTGCTTATATTTTTGCCCACCAGGGTCCCTGGTAATGGAAGCTGGTAATGACATGGGGGTGGGGCTGCTTAGCTTTGCTCTCTTCCCAGCTGGAGCCCCAAGAGGTGGGCCTGAGTCTGCATCTTGGCCCTGAAAGAAGCTTCCCTTATTATTATGGCTACAATGATTCCTGGATCACAGGCATATGGCAGCAGCAAACAGAGAAGCTGTTTGGTAAATATGGAGAGCCCCTTCTTAGGATGAATATGCCCAGAGAGGTTAAGTCCCTTGCCCAGAGTCACACAGCACTCTGGAAGGCTGGTATAGACCAGACAGAGCTCACTCTGGCCCAGGTAGCTCCTTATTCCTTTATATGTACTTTCTCTATCCTAGACCCAGCTGGGCTCTGGGGCCTCCCTGGTAGCCTTCCTTTTCTCTAACTCATATAACACAAGTGTACAACTGCAGTTAAAAATGGATCGCACAGCGCTGGAAAGAAATGAAAATACTGTGAAGGTCACAAGAGCAGAAATTGAAATCTCAAGACTCAGTTTCCCCCTTTCGGTGTGGGGAAGACCTCTCTGTGTGTCCTGTTGCCCAGGAGAGAGAATGCAGGTGCTTGGTGGGAACAGGGTCCTCTGAGGTGAATTGGGAGGTTCATGGCTGGTGCCCATGTTCCCTCGAGATCACAGGAAGCTGGCTTGGGACAGGGACCTGCTGTGTGGGTCAGACAATAGGGAAGTGGTGGCAGTATCATACTGGTCACTGTGGGGGCTTTGGTGTAAGTCTGTATGCTAATAGTTCCACATCTTACCTCCCCTTCAAATCTCCTGTCGTTTGTTGCAGACACATACTGTGTGTCTTGTTAGAGATGTAGCCACTTGGGGGCTCAAAGACAGTAGGGTCCTTGATTGAGCTGCCTCTGATGCCCCAGATCCAGCTTCCCCTTCTGGTCTTCCCGATTGTTGCTTTTCCAGAGAGCAATCTACGCTTCTTCCTCTGAGTTGCTTGCGGTTGTCCAGGGGATGGACCTGGTTGGGTGTATAGAGGAGGTTCATATATAATCTGTGACATGACTTTCTCATGGCTCCTTATGATGCATGGCTTCTGCTTGGAAGCTGCTCCTGAGTGGGTGGAAGTGAGACCTATCCAAAGTCCAGAAGACTCAGGTGCAAGGGTGTTGGCAGAGAGCATCACTATTCTTGATCAATATGAATAAACTTGAGGCAGCCACATTCCAGCAACCCCAATGATCCTATCCTCACCCTCCTCCAGGGTCTCTGTGGTGTGTTAGTGACCTCTGTGTCCGCCCTTCTGAGGGTCTTACTATTTAAGGGCTATTTGTGGATACCTGGCCTGGTGTTGGGCAGGGCGAGGGTGTCATTCACAGCTTGCTTTAGCTTGGCTGTGTCTGACCTTTTTGGACAAAAATCCTTTATGCTGCACATACTGAGTGTGTGCTCTGCTCCAGCAGCCTGTGGACCATGGAACCCTACCCTGCCAATGAGGGTGCTTCTTCCAGAAGGGGAGAGCAAGGCACTGAGAGCTCACACAGCTGCTCCAAGCAGAGCTGGCTGTGTTCTCAGGGACTCCCAAGGCAGACTGCGCTCATAGCCCTGATAGCACCTCTAACTTGTTAGAACTAAAGTCAGCAGGTGCAGGACAAGGAGAACAGGTGCCTTTGACCTTTTATCCCTTTTTTTCACTGCTGTCCCTTCTGGCCTGGTGACACCTGTCCTCCCTACTTCCTTCAGTCCATGACATAGTAGGAGTTGCTCTTGGTCACAAATGTTGAAGGTAAGTAGAGGTTATTTGGAGGCACTCAGGGAGCGATACTCTCCTGGGCTCTATGAGCCACTACCACCAGGGGAAGTGCAGGGCATCATGGGAAGGTTGACTCAGGAGTATATACTCTCTCTGTGACTCATTTGACTGTGGTCATGTGATACTAGGTTGCTGAGTAGGCCTGGAGGAAACTTCAAACTATCCTGTTCTGGGTTATCTAAACAAAAGGCTGGATTTGATTATGAACTTTGTTGCTTTTCGGTCAAATATTTGGCACAGTCCCTTTGGGAGGTGGGGTTGGTAGAATGTTCGCCTAGCATGCATGAGGCCCTGTGTTTGATCTCTAGCACTGCATAAACTGGGCATGAAGGTGCAAGCCCATAATTCCTGAATTCCATAACTCCCTAAGGAGAGGAGAGTCAGAAGTTCAAGGTCATTCTCAGATCTAACAAAGTTAGAAGTCTACTTGGAAAATGTGAGATCCTGGCTCAAAAACAAACAAATAGGCCAGCAAACAAACAGACCTTTGCACCATTCAGCTAGAAAAAACAATGAACTCCTACTACTGGCCACAACACTCATCATATTACCTAAACTAAAGTAGGCACAGAAAGGTGCCGTACACAACCTTTCTTCGCATATGGACTCAAAGTGTTCGATGCACAGTAGTTGGGAGTGGATGGTGATCATCAGAGGCCAGAGAGAGACAAATAGGTCAATGGTACCATGGTCATATGGGAGTGAAACACTGGCCTGTGATCACACAGTAGGGCAACTGGAGTCACCATCAAACATCATTTTTCCAAAAACTAGAGCAAAGGGTCCTGACAATTTTCATCATAAAGAAGCAATCAAGGTGAGGAGGCAGGCATGCTTGGTTTGACTTAAACATTATGTAATGTGTCAAAATATAATATGGTACTCCATAAATACATAGAATTTTAAGTTTTTGTGAATTCGTTAAAATAGATTTACATTTTAAAAGCTTTTGGACTTCCCATCATTCATTCTGCATATTCCATGCCTCCTCAATGTCCTGGTACTGGAGAACACAGCTGTTGCTGATGGACTTCCTATTTGACCATTGTGTTGAAAGGAGACCTACTGGGTGCAATTAAAAGAAAACATTTGTTATTAGCATGTGGAAGTCAGAGGACAACTTGCAAGAGTCAGTTTTCTCCTTCCACTATGAGGGTCCTGGGGTTTGAACCCAGGTTGTGGGGCTTGGTAGCAAGTGCCTTTATCCAGTGAGCCATCTTGCCATCCCCAGCTGTAGATTGTTGGAATTGGAATAGTGGGAAGGGAAATTCCCTTGGTGGGAGCCCTACTTCAAGGGCACCCCCTTCGTAGGTGTTGTTATCAACATGGAGATCCCCACTGCACCAAAGCTGCACTGTGTTTATGTCCTGAGAGTTGGGATGGCCTCCCATGATGATATGGTTTCCAAAACAGGCTCAGAAGTGACTCCAACTTGTTCGGGGTCAGACAGCATGATGGGGTCAACATTCACATCTGTCAGGTCCTGAATGGGATCACACTGGATCCAAAGGTGGGGAAAGGCATTAGGGCATGAAGACTGGAAGTCATTGGTGTTCTGCCTCCCAAAGCTCCATGTCTGGAGAGTCTGCAGACAGAATAACTGCTCACTGAAGTCACACATGTCAGACTGCACAGCAATGGCTTCCCTAGACACCCAGCTCCCATCTTCACCATTTCCTGTTGATTCTATGAAAATATTTACTTTGTAATCCTTTACCAAATGAAGTGTACATCACCATGGTAACCACTAACCACAGACACCTCTTTAATGACTTTTGATCTGCTTTTCTGCATGTGAGAACTGCTAGAGAATGTCCCCTCTATCCCCTCTTCACCCCATCTCCGCATGAGAAAACAACAGCCCTTCAAGGCCCGTGTCCCCTTCTTCAATATGTCACCCTATCTGGATCCCAGTTCCCTTGATTGATTTGTAGTGTCCTTTCTCCTAATCTTCAATAAAGCCATTTAGATCATCAAGATTCATTTGTTTATTTACCTAAGCATATATCCACTTGTACATGTACCTATGTACACATCTGTTCACTCATCCACCTCTCCACTTATCTACCCATTTATCCATGTACTGACTGTCCATCCATCAATATCCATCCGTCCATCCATCCATCCATCCATCCATCCATCCATCCATCCATCCATCCATTTATTCATTGTCTTAGTCAATGCTCTATTGCTGTGAAGAGACACCATGAGCAAGACAACTCCTATGAAAGAATTTATTTGGGGCTAGCTTACAGTTTCAGAGGTTTAGTCCCTTATCATCATGGCAGGAAGCATGGTGGCATAGAGCTGACAGTTCTACATCCAGAACCATAGGTGCAGGAAGAGTGAGACTCTGGGCTTGGAATGGGATTTTTGAAACCTCAAAGCCTATCCCTGGTGACATACTACCTCCCAAAAGGCCTTACCTTCTAATCCTTCTGTATAGTTCCATTTCCTGGTGACCAAGTATTCAAATCTATGAGCCTACGGGGGTTGTTCTCACTCACCACACTCACCACACTCACCAAGCTATTCATTTATCTATTTACCATCCATCCATCCGATAGGCATTGTTCAGCACATTTTTTGTTCTATGTCTTCTAGTGCTGAGAACATCATGGTCATCCTACTCAGTCCTGCCCTCAAGTGGGTCATATCCTGTTGTAGAAGCATTGATCCAAATAAGCACTTAGAATCTGAGTAAGATGGGGCTCTAACAGGGCATGGCACAGCAGAGAGAACAGTCATTGGTGGGGTCTTGGGAAAGGTTTTCCAGATAAAAGGCAGCTGAGCTGAGACTGCTAGATGTGGGAATTCTTGCAGGGCAGCTTGGGTGAGTGATGATCCACAGGCCTGCCATTGGCTTTGTGATGCTTTTGTGTAGACTATAAAATGTCACATCTTCCTGGGAAACAACATGTACTTGATAGCCCTTCAGGTCCCTCCCTCCCTTTTGTCATACCTAAGCATATGTTCCAACTTCTTTGTGGCCTTGATCAAAGATGTCCACTTGGATTGCACATTCACTCCATGCTAGTTCTTGCCAGTTAGATGGTGCTCTAGACCCATGGACCAGAGTGTTGCTTTGCACCACTCAGATACCATATGAGCAGTCCTGAAGAACTTTTGGAGGAATACTAATACCAGAGAAGTTCATATAACATATAGTGACTTCTCAATTCCAAGCCAAGGACCCGTTACTTCAAAAACATCTGGGGGGAGTTTTAAAAGATACACATACAGTCCCTGTCATTGGAGGGTTCAAGTGGGTACCTGGTGGGCATAGAGGGTCATATGGTTTTAAACACCATCAAGGGTTTCTGTTGCTCCTATAGACCAGGGCACAGGGTTTTTATGCTGTGTGATCCCAGGATGGTGGAGCATAGGAGACCTATGGACATTGATTTATGGGGGTTCCACTGTCATGATCTTAAGCCTGCCTAATAGAGAATGAGAATACATTCTTTGGGGCAAGGAGGTTTGTCCGGTATCCCATTGGCAACCACCAGGGTTCTGTTGATTCCAAGCTCCTAGAGACTCAGTTCAGGAGGTCGAGGCCAGTACCAAGTTCATCCCATGGTCATTCTGAGCCCTATGGGACTTCTCCTTGAACAATGTCAGATCTTATGCCCTTGAGATTGCTAACTTGGGATAAGGAGAATTAACATCTAGAGACAGGTCACATAGTTAGAGACATTTTGGTTGGCACAGACGGTTGGGGGAGGGGAGTTAGTACCATCATCCAATGGGCGAGAGACCAGGATGTGGCTACAAGATCACTCCTTCTAAAGGGTCCCAGTTTTGAAACTCAGAGCTGCTCCAGGCTGCCTGGTTTCCTCCCCTGCCTGGGTCTCCAAAGGGTGGGCCTTCGAGATGCTCTTTCACCACTGAAGACTGTTGCCTCCAGCTAATTTCCCAGCCTCCAATTTCTCTGTTCCCCTTGAGGGGTCCTAGCCAGCCCTTCCTACCTACCCTTGCTCCTGATACCAGGTGCAGGAATTTCCAGACCGGGAGGACTGCTGTCGACTTCAGAAGTTCTTGCTATACCTAGGGTGAGAAGCCCTATACCGGCCCATGTCACCCTGGGCTGTGACCTGCTCATCCTGCAATTTCTTCATCTCATAAATGGCTGTATGAGATGGCTTGCTCCAGGCTTGAAAGCTGTGACAGCCAGGAGATGAGCGGCATGGGGGAATTCTGTTAATTAATTAGTTCCTGGTATGATTATCTGCTTGCCACTGCCTTGGGTTGAGGCTGGAGGCCTGGCACCTCTTTCTTATCCACTTTCCCATGCATGCATGCAGACAGATCCAGCAGGTCAGGGGAGAGCTAGGTGGGATTAGGAGGCTGGGGGAGGAGCAGGTGAAGGAGCTTACCTCCATGCTCTGCCCACAGCACAGGGCCTTGCTGGGTGGGGTAGCAGGGATCAGACCTGCCACACTTTAATTTGGAACCAGTGCCTCAGGGGGAATTTGTCAGCTTGCTTTGTACAAATAACTTGCCTTCCTGGACAGCTGTCAGGGAGAGTCCTGGAGAAGCCTCCTGGGTCCCTCCCCTGCTGAGGAGGCAGGGTGAGGGCTGGGCACCAAGCCAGGCTGTGCACACAGGGGCCCTCCTTCCCTGTAGCTGCCATGAAGACCAGCTTGTGGGGGTTCCTGTAGAGACAGAAGCAAACCAAGACAGGAGAAGATACACAGAGAGCATCCCAGTCTGTGACTGGGCCCGGTTTACAGCCTGTCTCTTGTGCACTCCGTCCATGGTGGCCTTGATGGAGGGAAGGGACACACATTCAGCTCATAGTCTTGAGCACAGTAGGTGTTCAATTAAAATGACTGCAGCTCTGGTAGATGACTAAGGTGGTAAACTATTTGCCTTGCCACTGTGGAGACCCAAGCGACATTTCCAGAATCCATGTACACGTCTAGGTATAGCGATGTATGCTTTTAACCCCAGCAATGGTGAGACAGAGACAGGTGGTCCTGCAGCTCAAGGGTCAGCCAGCCTAGTCTACTTGGTGAGGTTCCAGGCCAGTGAGAGAGGCCCTCTCAAAGTAAAACCAAAAGGTGCCTGGGAGCATGTGGACATTTGAGATTGTCTGACCTCCATATGTATGAGCACACACATGTATGAGTGTACCCACACACATACATGCATGAGTTTACATACCCATGAGCCCCCCCCCCCCCCACAGAGAGAGAGAGAGAGAGAGAGAGAGAGAGAGAGAGAGAGAGAGAGAGAGAGAGAGAGAGGCTTTGGAAGGATAGAAGTTGAGGGGGAACAAAGAGATGAAAGACAAAGAATCTAAATAATAATAGGAAAAAAAGTCCTGTGATGATGACTCCCACAAGCTGGAGAGACTTGGGACATTCTTTTCCCCGTAATTTCTTTTGGTTGTTCTACTGGATCAGATGCAGCCCCTTTCGTCCTCTGTCACTGGGGATAGCAGCGATTGCTTCACTCAGGGCTGGGACAAAGCTCAGAGCTAAGGTAATGGAATGACCTGGAGGATCCCATTGGCCCCACGGTGGGGTCTGCCCATCTGTCCCAGATGCTTGTTCAGTTCAGCTTGGGGAGATTTTCCTGTTGTCTGCTGGGCAGGGCAGGGAGGGCATCCTGTGGATGCAGAGGCTGGCTCTCTTGTATTCCAGCCTTCCCTGCTCTAGCCCGAGACACTGTTTTCTGTTAATGATGCCCATTTATGCTACCTTTGAGTCAGGACACTGTTTTAAAAACCATAACATGAGGGCTTTATTGGGTGCTCACAATGATGTCTGGACCCAGGCTATGATTGTCAGGTGAGACCTTAGGTCCTTTGCTTCTTCTGTGACTCAGTTTCCCCATCTGTAATCTGGGTAGTTTGGGAGAGACATAGGAAGCAGCCAGCCAGTAAGGGCCAGCTATGAAGAGCAGCTCCTTTCAGGGCCATGGTGGGCAAATATTCCCCTGCTTCTGAAGGTGGTGGGTACACTCCCATCTCTGTGGTGGCCTCTGTGACTGTGGTCATCTGAGTGAGGGGCTTGTGCATGAGGCTTCTGTGTGCTGCATGCCTGTGTGTCATAGCTCTGGCTTGAGGAAGCACAGTTTCAAAGGATTTCTGCATAGCGCTGGAGTAAATCTCAACCATCCTGGGCACAGAACACCCACCAGGCTGTTTGTGTCCACCAGGAGCAGGCAAGGGAGTGCTTGGCTCAGGGCCGAGGAGCCTTCAAAAGCAGCAAAAAGAATGCTGGCAGGCAGACAGGGTGACTGTCCGTCGGCCCCACCCACTGTTCTCTGCCTGGGGTACTTGGCAGCCCAAGCCAACCACAAGACAAGTTTTATCATCTGTTAAACCTGTCGTTTGGAAACAAAAATGACTTCAATAAAATATTTCAACAATTATAGTCCGTTTTAATGAGGTGTGTACCACATAATTACAGATTAAAAAAAAAATGTATAGAGTTTCAAAATCCAGCACCCTGGCTTGTGGAGTTAGCTCTCCTCCCCTTGGGATTTCCAGCTGCAGCCCCCACCTGAGGGGACGTGGCATACCTGTGGAGTCCTTCCTCCCCTCCCCTCCACACCTTGGCCCAGACAGTCATTCTTTCCACTTATACCTGGACTCCCAGAATTCTCCAGGCAGCTGTGAACTTGCCCATAGGAGGGGCCTGAGGCAGGGACAGTCTGGAGGGCAGGGCGATTTCCTCTCTTTACTCATGTGGATTTTTTTTTTTTTTTGGCATGTGTATGTGGCGTACATGTGTATGTGTGTATGCACGTAGAAGATCAAAATTGGTGCTGTGTCTTCCTTATTTGTTATCTACTATATTTATCAAGGCGAGGTCTCTCGTTGAATCTGGAGCTTGCCAGTTCCTGCTGGTTTAACTAGTCAGCTTGCCCCAAAGGTCTCCTGGGCCTGCCACTTTCTGGAGTGCTGTGATTATGGGGACGGCCACATGACCTTTACACAGGTTCTGGGGACCCAAACTCTGGCCCTCATGCAAACAAGTACAAGCAGTTTGTACACCTATTGAGCCTCTTCTCAGACCCCCAGCTGCTTATTTTTAAAATCAGAGAATTAGAATTGCCTAAAAAATGCTTTAGAGGGGAACCCATTTTTATTTTTTTATTTCTGCAACATTTTTCTTTATTTAACTGATCCATAGAACAAAGGCTCTTTATGCTTATGGGGCAACATATGATATCTTGGTACATGCATACCCTTTGTGATGATCAAGTTGGATTAAAAACACACACCTCGGGCTGGAGAGATGGCTTAGAGGTTAAGAGCATTGGCTGCTCTTCCTAAGGTTCTGAGTTCAATTCCCAGCAACCACATGGTGGCTCACAACCATCTATAATGAGATATGGTTCCCTCTTCTGGCCTGCAGGCACACATGCAGGCAGAACATTATGTACGTAATAAATAAATAAATATTTAAAAAATAAAAATAAAAACACACACCTCACACCTATCATTTCTTTATGATGAGACCATTGGGCACTGTCTAGATTTTTGTTTGTTTTTTTTTTGTTTTGTGTTTGTTTTTCAAGGCAGGGTTACTCTGTATAGCCCTGGAAGTCCTAGAACTCACTCTGTAGACCAGGCTGGCCTTGAATTCACAGAGATCCACCTGCCTCTGCCTCCCAAGTGCTGGAATTAAAGACATGTGCCACCACTGTCCAGCAGGCACTATCTAGATTTTTGAAGTGTACAGTATGTATAAGAGTCCTCATGTTTGCATGGCAAGATAGTTACTGACCAAGCCACCTCTACAGCTCAGTTGCCCATCTTTTAGGTTTTCAGGGATCCTTACATGCTCTGGATGTCAGCTTCTTGCCAGGTGACTGCTTTGTAAGTCTGTTCACCATCTCACAGGCTGTCTCTTCACTCTGTTGATGGCTTCCTTCTGTGTAGACCCTTTTCAGCTCAATGTTATCCTCCTTTTCAAGTGAAATTTCCAAAGAAAAGCTCATTGTATAGACTTAAAGACAGGTGCTTAGACCAAGTAGGACATGGCCCTAAGCCTCCTCGGGGCAATTTGTAGCTCCAGTGAGATAGCTCAGTGGGTAAAGGCTCTTGTCACCAAGCTTGATAACTGGAGTTCTCTCCTTAGGACGCACATAAAGAAAGGAAAGAATTAGCTCCCTCATGCAGTCCTTTGGCACACGCCCTACATACCATTTTAAAATGGCAGCAATGGCATGTGGCTCATTCACTTCTAAGCCCCCTTCCAACTCACCTACTTATTCAATATTTACTGAGCATCCACAGTTGCCAGATCTGAGTTGGTTCTGGACAGATAATGCAACAAGGCTGGCCCATTCCCTGACCTATAGCCTCATGGGACCTTATTATCTTGTGGGACATGGACAAGGGCCTGTCCACTCTTCAACCTTCAAGTACTCCACGGAGGCCTCAGCACAGCCCTGGGATGGGGGCATCATGAGTCACCCACATGTGTGGGGTACACTCAGGCTTGGAAAGTCCCACAGGGTCCCACACTTCCTCAAAGTATCTCTAGCATGGCGTCTAGAGTTTTGTAGCTGCCATGAGTCCAGCGCCGTCTTTACGCACTTGCTGCACATGTGGAAAGCTTTACTCTGTCTGGGTGTCTGCTCAACACTTGAGCAAGCCGTCTTTCTCATCCACTGTACCCCTGGGAGAGTTCTGCATCCTCAGGAGAGCTCTCTGGGTGGATGCCCTCCACAGAGTAACTTCTGTACTGGGTGCACCAAAGAATCTTGGCCTTCCCTCACCTTTCACCCCTTCTTCCCACCTGCAGGCTCGCCCCAGCAGATTTATGGCAGGGCCCACTCCAGCAGCTTTGACTTCTCTCTAGTAGCATACATGTGCTGTTTGCTCATGAACGCCTGTGTGGGTGAGGGAGGGACGAAAGCTGTGGAGCAACAGACAGTGTTGAAGGCGTTACCAAACCTATTTGTGTGATCACTCTTTCTCCATGGTCTTTCTTCCTACAGATCCAATTGCCCGTGGAAATGTTGTTCCAAAAATATCAAATGAAAAAACCACAGAAATAAAAAATCCATAATTTTTACCCACTTCTATTATATTATGTGGTCATAGCTTTTACTAAAGTGTATTGTAATTGTTCTAATTAAGTTACTTATAATTACTATCTTGTGATTCATGGTTATTGTTAATCTCTTACTATGTCTAATTTATGAACTAAACTTTATCATAGGTATTGTGTACTGTATAAGCAAAAAAAACAAAACAAAACAAAACATAACACTTATAATCGGGTTTGGTACTGCCTGTGGTTTCTGGCCTCCAGGAGCCCATGAGGGAAGAATCTCCAGTGGATAAGGGGATGGGGATATAGTATGTAATGTGAGTCCATGCATCAGTGAAAAAGGTTGATGACTGGATAAAGAGATGATGGATGGGTTAATGTGAGTATGCAAATGAGAGGACACAGATTTGTATCTGTGTGTAGATCTCTGTATGAACCGATGCTTCTCAGAGAGAGTGAGTGATGGACAGGGAGAATGAGGCCACCGAGAGAAGCAAGTGGAAGAAAGGTGGATGGATACCAGGGAGTGTCTGAGTCACTGGGCTGGCAAGCAAGCCAGGCTGCAGCAAGCTTGCCATGGAAGTCCTTTCTATGACACATGTAGAAGAGGCTTCCTTTCCCTCAACCCCGAGGGACCGTTGCAGACAAGCAGTGGCCAATGGGTGAAGGAAATAACCCAAGTGGGGATCCTTGCTGTCTGCAGGTTTGGATTGGCTGCTGTGGAGGCCAGTGACTCATGGCTGAAGCTTTCCAGGAGGCACTGAGCTGTGTGCCTGAAGTAGCTCCCTGGTCACTCAGAGATGCCGGTGCCTGAAGCAGGGCCACCTGCCTGGTGTGAACAGGCATGGGGGGGGCAGGCAGCAGGGCCACCTGCCTGGTGTGAACAGGCATGGGGGGAGTGTTGCCAGATAGTTTTCACCATCATCCCGCCAGAAGGACCCAAGTGACATCCTGATAATTCTATGACAAATGTTTGCCTTGAGGCTCGGGACTCTGGTGCCAAATTTCAAGTCAACAGAATAGAGTGCTTCTGAGCTTGTGGGGCTCAGGAGAAAGGTGGAGGGAAGAGCAAGATATGGAGTGTGTGTGTGTGTGTGTGTGTGTGTGTGTATGAGAGAGAGAGAGAGAGAGAGAGAGAGAGAGAGAGAGAGAGAGAGAGAGGAGATGTGGCCAAGGGGAAATAGATAATGCCCATTGAGGACCGTGGGCTCCTGAAAGGTGCCTGCCAAGAGGTCACTGTGTTGGTACAGAACCAAGGTCTGAGGGTTACTGGTCAAGCAGGGTCTCCCTGTAACAGGGTGTGGTGTGGGTTCTGGTCACTTAGTACATCCTATGTTCACATTGTACCCAGTGGTTGTATAATGCCCAGCTTCCATTAGTGTTATGCTAGCCACTGATCCCACAGTGCCAAGTGTGCTCAAAGATTCTAGAGACGAGCAGTGAGGAAGAAGAGCAGAGTTGTGGAAGAGTCTTAGTGGGGCATGAGAGGAGACTAAAACACTGGTTTTTGATTTTGTTAGGGATTTAGAGCTCTGGGTGCACCTGGGAGACAATTCCGATATCTCATGTTGTGAACGATGTGTGACCCAGGAGAGCTTTGAAGACAGATAGTTTAGGGATTGTGATGGTGGCTGGGCAGGGTCCAGAGGGGTCTGGCTGTGGGTCACTGCTGTGGGAAGAGTAGCAGGGGTCCCTGTGGCTGACTTTGTAGGATCAGGTACAGAGCCCAGGATGTCTAAGATCACTGGCACCTGGGATGGGGGGTATTGATGCTGCTACCACCGGCTCTGAGTCAGGAAACCAAGGAGGTTCCTGGTGGCACCAGCACAGGCCTGGTCTGGCAAGGAGGACAAGGACCTTAGAGAAGGGCCCACGAGGTTTACCTCCTCCTTCTGGTTAATTTCCTAGCCGTGAAGGTACCTACCGGGAAGGCCTGCTGCAGCCCCTGGGACCCATTCTCCCTCCTCTGCGCCTGTGCCACACGGACACATATCTACTTCCAGCTCAGTGCCTATGGGGAACAGAGAGGGAGTGCCAGGGCCAGGGCCTGTACTTGGCTTCAGCCTCTGCCCCCAAGGTCATCAGGTGGCCATTCCCCCAGTGGAAAGGGAGATGATGCAACTGGAGGCAATGCTGTGTCCCTGGGGCAAAGGAGGGCACTTTGTCAGGTGCCCATGAAATCGGAGCCACTGGCCCGGCTGCCATCTGCTTTGCTAATAATCAAGGGATCTGGGAGGCCCTGTTATTGCAGAATGACAACTGATCACCTTTGTTCTCCTGAGAGGACTGCCATCCTTGGGCGGGAGGCACACACCTCTGACCTTGCTCTGCAGGTTCTGTAGACCAGGGAGAGACTTTGGTTTAATGGCTTCCTCCCTCCCTTCCTTCTTTCCTCCCTCCCTTCCTCCCTCTCTTCCTTCCTTCCTTTCTTCCTTTATCTCTTCCCCCCTTCCTTGTTTGGGTCCTTTTCTTCCTTATTCACTGGCATAGCAGCCAACCCCATTTGTACTAGGGCCAGGTACTGTGTCCCTGCCGGGATGAGTAGGCACTTGAGGCTGTAGGCACAGCTGAGGCTACCCAGGGAAGTCCAGCCTTCCTCTGAATAAAACATGCAACACTGGGGGATGTCTCCGATCTGTTTCCTTCTCGGCAAATGGCACTGCCAGTGCTGTAGGGTGGGGAGGTTTTGAAGGTAGAGAGCAAGGTAGAGATTGCTACCTAGCGTTTCCAGTTTCCTGTTTCCATCCAAGAACGATTCAGAGATGAGTCAAAGCAGGGTACTGGGAGGAAGTTTATCACAGGGTGGGGTCACACTCAACTGGCAGCATGGGCTTCTTGTGCTGCACTGTCACCATCTCTGCCAGCTTGCTTTATGGGCAGACTTTAATGAAGGGAAGATTATTCTCCAGTTAAGGCGAGGGATTCCACGAACAGGTCAGGATTTCTCAAACACTGTTTTCTTCTCATTTCTGTCCTTTGGGGTTTTCCAGACTTGTCACTGCCCCTGATGCATGATGGGAGCAGGCAGCTTTGCCTCCAGCCTCCCTGCAGTCTGCCACTCCTGCCCCACCCAGCACACCTGTCTAGTCTTCCTCAGTGAGACCAACGGGTGGACTTTGGAGCACTTAGGGTAGCTAGGGAGGCTGTATTCCCTAGCAGTGTCTGATGTGCTCATGTCCAGCAGAAGGCCAGAGGCCTGATCCAGTCCTGGCCTAGCACCACCCAGGAAGCTCCGTGAGGGAGGAATAATGGGGGAGTGGTGTCAGAGTATAGCCACATCCTCACTGCCTAGGAAGACCAGGCATGGCGTCAAGAGATAAGATTGTAGCAGCTGTAGAACACTAAGCTGGAATCTTCTAGACTCTTCTAGATAGATAGATAGATAGATGGATGGATGGATGGATGGATGGATGGATAGAGAGACAGATAGATAGAGAGAGAGAGGTTGAGTTCAAGGAAGGCTACTGTGAAGTGCCTCCTCAAACACCTGCCTGAAGAATAGCCCACTGCCTCCCAGTTCCGACAGAAAGCAGGATGGACTCCAGGGCTTTGAGTGAGCACCTTACCTTTGAGCCACATCCCTCAGCCCCTCTCATGGAACTCTAAATCAGACTTCTTCTTATGAGGGGTTCATACCAGTGACTCAGTCTGAGAAATGCTCGTCAGTACTTCTGCTACAGCTGAGAGAAGAGAGCAAAAAGAGAAAGACCAGGGTGGACTGTTGTGGGCAGAGTGGAGTAAAGTCTGAAGTCTGAGGTCTTGGGAGAGACCCCAGGCTGTCCTGTTCACTTTGTACAGGGAAATGTGGTTAAGTCATTCCCTGCTCTGAACCTGGGCCAGTTCCCTCCTGTGTAAGCCCCCCTCACAGCAGCTGGGAGGTCCAAGGGAGACATGACCCAAGAGAGGTTTTGTCAGCTCCAAAGTCTGTCCAAATCCTGGCTATTATGAGAGGTGTTTGTAAAGCTACTAAGTGCCTAATGATTGTGGACTATTATTATTATTATTATTATCATTATTATTACTGCTGCCATGTTACAATTTCACCCCTGGGGCTGTTCTACTTTTTTTTTTTTTTTTTTTTTGCAAAACTATAAGGCACCACCCGCTGCAGCCCTCAGTAATTATCTTAGAGGCTTGTAACCACAGTGCATTCTTTGCTCTCTCCAGTGAAATACCAGACCCAGGGCAGATCCAAAGCTAATCCCACCCTTGAGAGTGGGGGTTGCATAGCCTTCGTTCAGAACTTCCCATCCCACAGGTGCTGTTTGCAGAGGTGCCCCTTTCACAAACACCCTGCGGTGCAGACTTGCTGACCACCCCTGACTTCATACATGAAGACAGTATGGCTTAGAAAGATTCAGAGCTAGGCAGGATGGAGCTGGGACAGCAATCAGCTTCATGAACCAGAGGCAGGAGGGATTTGAACTTGGTTGAGTTAATACAGACAATCATGTTCATCCATGGAGGTGGTCAGAGATGCGTGAACCCCAATGGAAGGAGCAGGAACATCAACATGGGTGATGGGTGTCCCCTTCTTTCAAAATGTTAGGCTGACCCAACTTCAAATTCACACTCAGTCTCTTTCTAGCAAGTCAACAATGGTTAGAATATGTGTGTGCGAGTGTGTGTGTGTGTGGGAAGGCTGGACAATCTTGACCTGTAGGCCATGCCCTGGTCCAACCTACTATAGGCTTGGTAAATAAGGTTTCTTTGGAGCATGACCTCACCCATTCATTTATGCATTGCTCAGAGCTGTGTTTTCACTATTTATTCTGAACAGAGGTGGTTTGGCTACTTAGAGAAAGCTTGCATCTACCAGGGGAAATGTCCCCTGTGTGCATCATTATAGGTTCTCTCGTAAATGGTTGGCTGCAAATGAGGGAAGGTGATGGACAAGTGTTCCTGAGTTTTCCGATCCTCCACTGGTGCTGGTTGGCAGTGGGTATTCCTGAGATGGATGCTGTGGAGAGATGGTGAAAAAAAACCTCATGTTGCAGGAGACAGGATGGAAGAGTGGTTTGGGCTTGGCAACTTCAGAAAAGGTAAGCTGAGGAGGACAGACACCTGATTCTGTTTCCAGCGGTTTTGTGACCTTGACCAAGCTATTTCAACTTTCATCTTTGCATCTGCCTCATACATTAACTCATAAAAAGAAAAAAAAAATCACATGGCAGTAGTGAGAAGTTACAGACAATAGCAAGTGTTGACAGAGGCACAGAGCAACTGCCACCCTCATCTGTGATGAGTAGAAATGTGAAACATCATAGCCATTTTGGAGACTATTTTGCTAATTTCTTCCAATGTTCAATGTAAATTTTTTAAGAGACTTGTTTATTATTTTTTTAAAAAAAAATATATATAGGTTGTGTGTGGGATTGTGTACATAAGCATCAATGACTGCAGAGTCCTGAGATGTCAAATCCTTTTGGAGCAAGAGTGACAGGCAGTAGTGAGACACCTCGTGAGCATGCTGGGATTAGAACTCAGGTCCTACATTTTAAACCAGCAATTCCCTTTCTATGTGCCTACCCAGAAGAAATGCAGTGTAAGTGCTACATCAACATGCATGGTGACTGCCTATAGGAATACCATCTGTGACAATTCTGCTATCACTCGGCTCTCCCACATCTATCAATGGACAGGTTCTTCAAGACTTGATCCCCTGCCCATGACGCCATTGGGAGATGATGGGAGTCTTTACATGGCAGGACCTAGCAGGTACTTTTAGGTCACTGGGAGTTGTGCCCTCCAAGGGGACGATGAGATGGTAGCTCTTTCTCTCTCTCTCTCTCTCTCTCTCTCTCTCTCTCTCTCTCTCTCTCTCTCTCTCTTTGTGCTGCCGTGCAGTGAGTGGCTTCACTATACCACACGCTCCCTGCCATGCTAAACTTTTCCTGTTCATAAGTTGACAGTCTCGGGCGTTTGTTGCTGTAATGAAAACTGACAAATGCAAGTTTCCTTGTAGATAAACAGATGAACAAGGTGAAGTACAAGGAGTGCTGTGTCTCCCAGTGGGACCCTGAGGTATGGAGCCCTGATCAGGCTCCAAAGGGAGGCGTGATCATTTGAATAGGAAATGTCCCCCCCCTGAGCTCATATATCTAACACTTGGTCACCAGCTGGGAGGGTTATGGAGGAATCTTGCAGGATGAAGTGAATCTGAAGGGCTCTGAGAGGTTATAGCCTTAGCTCACTTGGTGTTCACTGTCTCTGCTTCCTGTTTGTAGATGAAATATGACCAGCCAGCTTCCTGTTCCTGTTTGCTATCCTTCCCCCACCATGATGGACGCTAACCCTCTGGAACATGAAATCACGCAAACTCTTTCTTAAGTTGTTTTTGGTCATGGTGATTTGTCACAGTAACAGAAACATAACAAATACAGGAGGTGCTTAAAAACCGTCTACCAAACAAGAGAAGCTGGGCACAAATGAATACAAAGCACACAGAAGGGTCGGATGCCTATAGACAGTGGAGCACTATTGAGGTTTGGTGCCCCAGAAGGGGTGTCACATCTATAAAGCAGGAAGATGGCTCTTACCCAGAGCCAGCCTTGCCAACCCTGTGATCTCGGACTTCAGCCTTCAGAGCTGTGAGAATCCAGCGGGCGTTATGTGGACACCCCACACGTGACGCCATGTCCAGCAGTTGAACGACATGCACAGACAAGTTGTAAAGTGATTCCTTGTCTAGGAGTGGGGCCCCATGGGGTTGCTTCCTTCCACATTGACCTATCCATTGATGTTGACCTTCTTCAGTCTCGTCAGGCAGCCATGCTGATGAGATGGTGTGGTGGAACTTCTGTCATTTCTGGGGGACCTAGTCTCACAGCAGACTTCTCTACCTTCTGGGTCTCGCTGTCTTTCTATCTCCTCTTCTCTGATGTTCCCTAAGTCTTAGGTCCTGTTGTAGATAAATCCAGTGGGAGTGGACACCATACAGTCAGCTGTTCTCTGGTAATTAATGCCTGCTCAGAGAGGGAGAATTCATTCTTCTCCAGGGATGAGTCTCTAATTGGCTATCTAATACCAAATGGTCAGCCCTGAAGTCATCCATACACAAGAAACACTAAATGGACTCAGTGGGTTATATTTATATATTCATGTATACACACACACACACACATACACACACACACATGGATATATATATATATGTATGGGAAAAGAGGCCATGAATTTGAGCATGAGTAACAGGGAGATGGAGAGGATTCCAGGGACTGGACACTGGAAGAGCTGGAGAGAGAAAAGGAAAAGGGGGGAAATGATGCAATTATATTTTAATTGAAATAAAAATATTAAGGAAAAAGCTGTAAAGTGTAGGAGAATCTTGTCTGATGAACCTAGGAATGCTGTGGCCATGGAATTATACTTTTTTTCTTCTAGCTGATAGCAGTCTTCTCTTGGTGACTGAATTTTGAGGTGTGGACCATTGGAATATCATGTTTAATTGCCAATGGCCTGAGATGGACTCAAAAGACTAGTTTCACTGTTGGCCAGCTGTGAGAGTATTCCTCTGTATCTTCATAGTGACCAGGGCTCCTGACCCACAGTCCCCTGTGACAGCTGCTGGGAACACACAATGAGAAGCTGACTCTGTGCCTTTGCTGCCTGCGTGGGCACCAGGTGATGAGGTGGCCCTCCCCTCTCTGTCTAGGTGACAGAGCTGTCAGGATGCCTGCATGTGGATAAAGTTTTTATCATCAGTCTGTCAGTTGGGTGACTACCCAAAGGCTAGCTGAACCATGAGGCCACAGAGCTAAGCAGAGATGCAGCAAAAGGGCCTGGGATGGCTGGTGGCTCGGTTTGATGGAACATTCTGGGGAGGAGACCACACACTAAGTCCAGAGTCACAGGACCTCCTGTCGTTTCTGCACCTGCCCTTTGAGAGTTGACCTCAGGCCACATCCTGTAGTTCCTGTAACTTCACCCACTTCTCTTCTCTGTTCATATTTGTGTCTTCAATCATCATCACCACCATCATCACCATCACCATCACCATCATTATCATCATCATTGCCATTTCAAGTCGGGTTTGTAGCATGAATCTTAAAGGTACTTGCTAATGAAACCAAACCCGAGGCCAGTTATTGGGGTGAATGCTGGAAGATCAGAGAAGCAGAACAAGCCACAGCTATCTCACCTTGCTAGTTCCTCAGGTGATCCTGTTTCCTCAGGCTGGAAGCTTCTGAGTCCTCCTCCATATGAATCTCAGCTGAACTGTGTTGCTCCAAAGCCTGAATGCTTAACCAGCCGAATGATTAACTAACTACATGCTTTTTTTTTAAGTTCCTGGTCCTCAAGCCTTATATACTTTTCTCTTTCTGCCCCTACTCCCTAGGATTAAAGGCATGGGTCACCATGCTTAGCTGTTTCTAAAGTGGCCTTGAACTCAGAGATTCAGCTAGCTCTATCTCCCAAGTGCTAGGATTAAAGGTGTGTACCACCACCACCCAACTTCTGCTATAGCTTACTCTTCCCATTTTCTAGCCACCATTTTTGGCTTTGTTCTAGTGGCTGTCTGTTCTCTGACCCCAGATATATTTATTTCAGGGAACACACAATATTTTGGGGAACACAATACCCACCACACGGGTTGTCAGTTTGCCTTATACCATGGGCATAAGTTCCATCTCCAGAATCTGTATAAAAAAGGCCAGATAGGGTGCATATTTGAAACTCCCATGTAGGAGAGCCAGAGATAAGCAGGTACCTGGGATTAGCTCTCTGTTGTTCATCCAAGTGTGCAGACCAATGAGAGGTCCTGCCTCAACCATATAAAGGTGGGGGTTAGAAAGATGGCTCAGTAACAAAGTGTTTGCTGTCAAGCCTGACAGGAAATGATCCCACATGATGAAAGGAGAGAATTAACTTCTGAAAGTTGCCCTCTGACCTCCACGTGGGAATATACACACGTTTAATAGATATGGAGATGTGATTTTTTAAAAGCAAAAAAAGGTGGGTGGCATCTGAGAAACAACATCCGAGGTTGACCTTGGGCCTTCACACACATGTGGGAACTTAAGCACTCATTCATGCTCATGTATGTACAAACACATAAACTTTCACACACATGCTCATACATACTTGCACTAAGTTGGGTAACTGCTAATGTAAAGTCTGGAGATTTGACTGAGTAAAGTTCTATGCCTTCTTCTTGAAAAAAAAAAATCACCCCAGCATGCATGCATCCCACCATGACCACAGTAAGGCAGAAAAAGAAGCACCTGCCCCCATTAAACCATGGTCCCCATCCCCAAATTCCCACTCTGGTGCCAAAAGCTAACCATTATTTTTGGAAGATGTAAGGAAGATGTAGAAATAAGATTTTTATGCTCATGAAAGGGAGAATGGGAGGTAGACTCACTGTATGAGTAGTGTTTGGAGAAAGATTTGTGGATTCATTACTTTACTCATTGTTCTGAGACAATAACCAAAGGAGGTAATGGGAGGCAGTAAGATCGATACTCTCCTGAGCTGGTGCTCAAGAGCTCCTGAAGCCCCTCAGTCCTTTGAGACTCATCTGTACTTCCCTGAATGGAGAAGTCAGTCAGAACACATGTCCACCAGAGGCTGGCACTGAGCACACACCCCAGGAAACCACACAGAGTGCATGGCAGATTCTGCTCCTGGGCTCCCAAGGCTTGGATGTTTGGTTCACTTTCACCCTCTGTCTTCAGCTGTGAAATGAACAGAAGTGAAGGACTGATGCTCTCTCCAGCTTTGGGCAGCCATGTTCTACATGATCTCAGAGTAAAGACTCCTGAACCAGACCGCTGAGGCAGCTGCCATGTCCCTTGGAAATGATCACAACTCCAAGCATTTAGTAATTTAAAATTGAGATTGTCCTTGCTGGGCTCCTCTTGCCGATGTCTACATAAAGGATGCATAACTGACAACAGACGGTCCATCTAATGGTATCTTTGCCTTGCTCATTTAGGGGTTTGCCATTCTGAGGACAGAGTGGGTCGCTCCTGTCATAAAAATCTACCCACTCAGAAAGCAAGACCATAAAGGTCCAGCTGTATTGCTGGGAAACTCCGCTGATAGAAATGAGCAGGCACACTGCCCAGAAAGCCCCAAGAGTCTCTAGGCAGGCTGTGCACACACTTTGCTGCATAGACCCCACTATCTTGGCCCATCACACTCAGAGGTGCCTTTTCTCCACTCTGTTAGGCTAAAAGGGGGGACCCTGTCTGCTCAGACAGTAGACATGGTTACTTTGTACAGGTGTGTCTGTTCACTAAGTACCACTATGGGATGCAGATACGAGTGGCTGGCAAGGTGTTTCATTCAAACTTTTCCAAGTTCCTGCCACAGCATAGATCTCTGCTTGTGAAGTCAGTTTTTTTTATTGTTATAACAACTATCTGAGACAAACACTTTAAAAGAGAGACAATTTGCTGTGGCTTATGGTTTCAGGATGATTTAATAGAGGAGTGAACTGAGACACAGAAAGGCCCAAAGAAGCAGTTTGAAATCAGGGCACTTAGTACCCTCAGCTCCTGGCCACCTCTGCATCTTCCAGCCTCCTCAGCCTCCTCAGTGAGCCAACATCTGTGGAATTGTGAATGACATTGGCCTCAGGTTCCCAGACCTCTGCTGAGAGAGTGGAGACTGACTTACTGGGCTGTGGCCAGAGGAGGAAACATGGTCAGTTTGTGTGCCTCAGTGACCTACCCAGGCCCAGACTCTCTTCTGCTCAGGGTTTGAGTCTCCAGTCCTGTGACACCATTTACCTTCTGGCCCACCTTCTTTCACCCTTTCCCAAGTGCCTCCCATGTCTCTCAGGGCCAGGCATACTGTGCTGGATAGTTTTATGTCAATTTGACACGAGCTGAACTCAGTTGAAAGGAGGGAAATCAATTAAGAAAATGCCTCTCTAAGATCAGGCTGTAGGGAAGCCCATTGGGCGGTTTCTTAATCAGTGAATGGTGGGGGAGGGCCATTCCTGGGTTGGTGGTCCTGGGTTCCATAGAAAAAGCCAACTGAGCAAGCCATGAGGAGCAATCCAGTAAGCAGTACCCCCCAACCCCATGGCCTCTGCACGGGCTCTTGCCTCCAGGTTCCTGCCCTGTTTGAATTCCTGTCCTGATGTCCTTTGATGATAGATAGCAGTGTGGAAGTGTAAGCCAAAGAAAGCCTTTCCTCCCCAACTTGCTCTTTGGTCGCAGAGTTTTGTTGCTGCAATAGACACTTTAACTAGGACACTTGCCTTCATCATCCCTGTCTCTGCTGTGGTCTGGCCAGCCCACCTCCCTACCGGGGCTCCTGACCACCTTCACTGTGTAGCTCAGTGCACGGCAGGAAGGAATCTCTGAGGCAGGGTCATTGGACCAGCCTGTGGGATCCTCTGCCTTTCTGTGGCTCTCCTAAATGGTCACCCTGTTGGTTGACTTAGCCCTTCTCCCTTCTGTATCTCTTCCAGAACCTTCTGATTTTTAAGAGAGAAAGGTAGAGGCTGAATACTAGGGCTCCCTGTCCCCTGCAAGGGTGAACAGAACAGGGACACCCTGTGGCTCAGTCTTTCCAGGGTTGTGTGCTGTGGTGCCACTGACTTGGGAGGCCAAAGCTTCAGCCTGTTTCCTTTGTGGCCATTGTCCTTGACAACTGTATGTCTACAGCCAGCTTGCCCTGCAGCCTGCGGCTGCCCAGGGGCGTGCATGTGTGTTAGTCAGGCAGCATTGACCATCCCACAGAGGACTGGTCTATCTGCCCACAAGGCTCGCCCATGGCTTATTGTGCTGGGTGTGGTTTGGTCAGCCAGACCTCTCCATCTCACGTTAGCACGGGGTAGAATCACTTCTTCTCAGGCGGTCTGCCTGCCCAAGGCAAGCAGTTATGAATCTGCTTCCTAAATTATGGCAGGAAGAGGCTGTTCCCTTCTTCCTCCCTTGACAGGGTGATGGGCAGCTGCTACACTACCAAAAAAATGTGCAACTGTCAGTCAAAGACCAGGGAGGGACATAGAATGGGCCTCATCAGAAGTGCTCGCTCGTGATAGCACATTCTAGAAGCTTTCCTCTTGAGCACAGTCCCCCACATTCCAGCTGTATACATAGAAGGTCAACTTCAGAGGTCCCAAACTGGTCAATAAACACACACACACACACACACACACACACACACACACACACTCACACTCACACACATACATTGAATACTGGGGGTTAAACCTAGGGTCTTGTGCATGTCCTGCAGGCACTCTATCATTGAGCGATATCTCCAGCTCATTTTATGTTTTTTATCATGAGACGGGTCTTATTTAACCTTATCATAAGCCACATTTCCCCAAAAAGCACCATCAGAAATCATATCCTTGTCTTATCAGTGACATGGGCCAGTTGATTCTGGAATGATTCCTCATAATCACTTTGTGTTCTGTTCTGGTCCTGGCTTCCATTCCTCCCAGAGACCTGACCGTGGACCTGCCGTGACAGAGGGCACAGTTTCATGGTGTGGTTGGCATCTAGAAGCCCTCTGTTTCAAGCAGAGCCACAGGTAGGTGAACGATTGGCAGAGATGAGGTGTATGAGTAAGTAAGCTCCCCTCACAGAACAGAGACCTGTGAGTTGAGGGGGAAGAGGCAGAGGCCAGATCACCCATGCTGGGGACTATGGATTGTATTCTAGGTGCAGTGGAGAGCCACTGAAGATGTAACTTGAGTCTCTGGACACTGTTAGAAGGCAGGATGTAGGATTGAACAGGGTGGCCAGAGAGGGAACCATGGCTTGATTCAGTGAGAAGAAGTTGAGTCTAGGGATTGGGTCAGTAACAAGGAAGGCTCAAGAAGGGACCTATGGATCTCCCTGGGAAGGGGAAATAGAATAGATTTTGCAGGCAGTCTGGGGGTGGGGATGGAAAAGAAGGATCATGCAGGGGTGATGGTGTGGTGGTGGAGGGAGAGAGTACTGAGAGAGACAAGTTGGACTTGGGGGCACTTGTGGGGAGATGTCCTAGTGCAGTGGTAACTCCTGGAATCTACTAATTGGCCCTAATGTAGATTCCTAATAATGGGAGATATGGAACCTGAACCAGACATTTTCTGTGACCAGGCAAGACTTCCAGCAGTGGGACTGGGACATTAACCCATTTGGGTCAGCCCAAACCTTTGGGTCAAACAAAACCTTTGACCTACAACCTGTCCTTTCTGCAAGAAGTGGAGTAATGGTGGCTCAGAATTTGTGGGAGTGGCCAACCAAATGGTCTAACTTGAGGCCCATGCCATGAGAGGGAGCCCATGCCTGACACTGCCTACATCCAGTAGTCAGAGGTTGGACAGCCCAGAGACCTAAGGTAGAAACAAATACAACTGGCCAAAAAACAATTAAAGGATTCCTAATGATATTCTATTATACTCACAGATCAATGCCTAGCCTACTTGTTGTCAGAGAGGTATCACCTAGCAGTTCATGGGAGCAGATGTGAAAAACCCACAGCAGAACACTAGGCAGAGGCAGGGGAATCCAGCAGAAGAAGGTGAGGAAGGGTTGTAGGAGTCAGAGGGGTCGAGGCCACCGGGAGTCCAAGGCCCATGGAATCAGCTACCCAGGGCTCATAGGGGCTCACAGGGACTGATGTGACAATCAAAGACTCTGTATGGGCCTGAGCGAGGTCCTTGGAGCATACATTATGGTTGTGTAGCTGGGTGTTCTCATGGGACTCCTGACAGAGTGGGGAGGGTGTCTCTGACCCTTTTGCCTGTTCTTGGGACCCTTTCCTCCTACTGGATTGCCTTGTCCGGTCTGGTTATGAGGGAGGGTATGTGCCCAGTCTTGTTTAACTTGTTATGTCAGGTTCTGTTGATATTGCTGGAAGGCCTGCTCTTTTTTTTTTTTTTTTTTTTTAAAGGAAATAGAGGAAGTGAGGATATGGAGGAGAGGGGAGGTGTTGAGGGTGACTGGGAGGGGTGGAGGGAAGGGAAACTATGATCGGGATGCAATGTATGAGAGAAGAATAAATCAAAATACAAAAAACAAAAAACCCAAACAAACAAAAAATAGACTCTGGGGATTATCCTGGGTGGCTTCTTCTGGTTTGAAAGTGGAAGACACAGGAAGAAGGCTCCCTTGTCCACTTAGTCACCCCGGTGGGCAATAAGGCCTTTTAATGAGATGGCATTATTGGGGAGACACATGTACCTCCGTGGGTTGTGTTATCCCTCATCTGTCTGTCCTTCTGGCCCATCTGCCTGGGATTTCTTCAGCTAGAGCTGCACCCTTATCCTTTTGTACACCCTGAAGGCCAAGGATGTCCTAGGACTGTTCCTGGGAAGAGAGTACTGTTGAGGCTGATGGTCACCACAGAGAGTCTTGATTTTCCTCTCTGGTATTTCCCTTCTCCCTGCTGTGGGCAGAGTGGTGTCTGCACATGGTGTGGCCTCAGATCCCCGGACTCCGGCCCCTCCTGACTGCTGACAGGGGGATTCTGTTCAAAGATTTTGCTTTGCCATCTGAAGAAAGTATTCCCACTTATCTCTGATCTAGACCAGATTGTCTTAATGGGAAACAAAAGCCCCTTGGTGGCCCAGAGCTGATGCTTACTGGGCAGGCCCCAGGCGACTAAGGCTGGTCTTGCTGTGCTCAAATCTGGCCTATGTTAGTGTGTATGAGCATGAGTGTGTATTGAGAACATTCTCCTCCACTGTGCGAGCATTTGGGATTCTGGTGAGCTGCTGTGGAGCAGATGGAAGGCATGTGAGCACCAGCTGACCACTGTTGGCAGCGAGGTGACATCGGACCCTCTGTGGTTTCAGGCCTCCCCCTTAACTCCACAGCCCTCTCTATGTGGGAGGCCCTGCTGGGAGATGGGAAAGTACTAGATGTGGAGTCACAATGCCGGAGTCTCTTCCAAAGTTTGACTCTTGCAAGCCGGGTGACCCTGGGCAACTCCCCCACTCCTCTGAACTTACTCTGGTTGCTGTGAGGAGCTGAGCCCAGTGTCTTATGGGTAGAGTGGTTGTGTCATTCATTGAGTGCAAAATGCATGTGAAAAGGCTGAGTCCCTTTGTTACCTTCTGCAGGGGAGGGGGGGGATGGGACTCGGAGAAATTCCGGGCTGTTTTCCAGCTGGGCGTTCAGGTGGTGACACGTTTAGTGAGACAACTTTCCTGAGACAAGGGAAGTACAACGGACAGCTTGCTCCCCACGGTCTTCAAGGCTGCAAACTCACTGTCTATTGGCACCGGGCGAATGGAGCAAATGGGACCTTGACAAGTGGAAGTGTCCTGTCCTGTCTGAAGTGCAGTGACTTAATTAGTTCTGGTTGACTGGGTCACATAGGTTCCTGGGTACCTTTGTAAGAACTTGTGTGTCTAGGTACACTTGCGTGTATAGGTATGGGTGCACCTGCATGTAGAGGTCAGAGGTCAACCTCCAGTGTTTTTCCTCATGTTCTATCTACTGTCTCCTTTGTTACACATGTTCTCACTGGCCTGCAACTCTCCAGGTAGCCCAGGTAGGCTGGCCAGCCAGCTCCAGCATATCCCCAGCTGGCCAGGGAACACCAGGGATCCTCCTGTCTCTACTTCCTCAACCCTGGGGCTACAGGTAGGCAGCATAGCACCTGGCTTTTGCCTAGGTCCATGGGGTTGAACTCATGTCCTCATGCTTGTGTGTCCATCAATCTACTAACAGAGTCATGTTCTTGGCTCTGAACTGTGATGATTGTCACTGGGTAAGGTGACAGATGACAAGCCATTTCTACCTTTCAGAGATGGATATAGCCTTGTGTGTTCTTGGTACATGTACCATGACTTTACTGATAAAACAACAGATAGCTCTCCAGATGTTTCTTCTTGATGCCTTTGGATGTGATCAGCAGTATAGATGGCCTGGATTTCCTGGGAGGAAGAGCATTTAGGATCTGGGGACATGTTCAGGGAGAGGGTAGGTTGTCACTGTGAAGCTGCTTAGGTCTGGAGCCTCACACTGCTGTGACTGTATAACCATTTATACTTGCTGGCCCACAGTTTAGAACAAAGGGTGTGATGGCATTTGAGTTCCAGCTAGAGAGAGTGGTTGGGGTTATACACAGGACCCTGCATGTGTGGCTCCAACTCTGTCCAGCTCTTGTCCATTGTGAAACAAAGACAACAGTGGTAGCAGCAGCTGTGAGGGTCATGACCCCTCAGCACCCAGCGTCTCACCCCTCAGTGGCTCATGCATGTGCCAGTGGGCTCTGCTGGATTCAGGGATCCTAAGCTTCATGTGGTAGAGGAGGGGCTAATGGCTCAAGGGTCCAAGGTTGTCAAAGCTGCAGGGCAAGAGTGGACCTAACCCTGAGCCCAAACCTATTGTGATTATATTGCTAGCAATCCACAGAGTCTATTTAATGAGCAAAGGAATTTATTTGGGGGTTAACATGCAAAACAGAATAAAGGAGTCTGTCGCAGGATCTTGGAAGGGTGAGGTACAGTCCAATGCTGTTCTCTGGTGAGCTCTGCCCTGCTCCTGTTCTAGCCTCTAAAACCATGAGGTAGCAAAGTGTGAGTGTGGACGTGCATCCTAGGTCTTAAGGATTCCCCAGTGGCCATACCCCAGGGACATGTATCTCAAGGTCATAGGCAGGTGTAACAGTACCTGCTACCCCACTAGGGGTGGTGCTTCAGGGCATGGCTCAAACAGCCATCCACTGCATCTCTCTCTTTTGTCTAAATAAGAAAGTTCTAATCTAACATAAAACTATATACAATAGGAATGATTACTAAGTATTGGCCAGGAGAAATAAAGGGTAATGACCTAAACAAAATGGAACTACAACCAACAAGAACAACATCAAACAAGAGACACGCACTAAAATCCAGAGATGTCCAGAACATAAGTAAATGGTATGTTAGAGAGATTATTCCAAAAGTTGTCCTATCCTGAAGGTTCTGAATCTAGTACTTAGTATGTTTTAGCTAAGATATGAGAAGATTGTAATGGTAACTATTAGTCTTCAACCCCATCAAAGACCTGAGAAGAAATATAGTACCTGAGAAAGTGGGAAATGAATGCAAGCAACTTCTAGAAACCTTTTGAGAATAGACAGAGATAGCTGGCAGCCTGGACAGTTACCTGACGTTTCTCAGCACCACTGGGGCAACCAATTTGGCTACAGGTGTAGAATATCTAACAGACCATTTTCAGAAGCAGGGATTTTGAAAGACCATCTTACCCTGTCTTGGCAGAGTTCAGTAGTTGTTTTTCCATTCATACTGTCACCAGTTGAGGTAAGAGCAGCTCTTTGCCCAGCAGGACATTTCGCATCAGGAAGAAGACAAACTTCCAAATGGAACATCTTAAAAGACTGACATTCTCTTGGGATCAGATTGGTGCTGCCACGAGCAATCGTGTCTCATGTCAACAGAATTCTGTTATTTAAATGCCATGTCCTCTTGGTCTATGAAGTGTTTGAAGTGATTACTTTATAAGTGGCTGCAGGACTGTGGGGCCAGACAGGATAGTAGGGCCAGGAAGGACTGGAGAAACTTACTACTACATTTGGTGTACCAACTTAGGACTCTGGATTTCCATAAAGCCTAAAAGAATTTGAAAAGGCTTTTAAACATACAATAGTGGAGCATAAAACAACTTCCTACTTATGTCTTTCATGCAGGCCATAGTACAGAGACACTGCAGCATTTGGGCTTGAACACAGCATGGGGGATTCCCTTGTTGATACACAGAGCTATCTCCAAGCTGCACTGCACACTGCATGGAGGATTTAGCTTTTACTCATGCAGATAAAATGATTTATGGCCAGCTGCATCCTTTCTGGTGGCAGTGTGGACCCCAGAATTAGTGAGGAAAGCGTGATTCTCCTGGGTGCCTCTACCATGTTGGGAAGCTGAAGTGGGCAGAGTCAGCAGCCAGGGCTGCTGCTTCAGTCTTAGCCATGCTGCAGTTTGCAATGATCAGAAAAGAATATAGATACACAAAAGACAGATTCAGATGGAATAAACCTCTAAATGGTTTACATTATGTGTAAAAATGTACGTAGGCTTAGAAGTGAGAGGAAAAGGAGGACAGACAGTTATATGAAAAATAGGTAATTAAAAAAGTCTTTAAAGGGACAATAAAAATAATATAATAAGCCACATGAAGATGGAAATCACACAGAGATACTGGATTATATTATCTTTGGGATTTTTTTTTAAAACTACAGAAAGACATTTGATTGTAAAGACTGTTGAGTTAAACCAATATATGTATTTTAAAGGTATCTTGACTTCAAAATTTATGTCTAAGGATGCATTGTTTTGGAAAAGAGGTTCTGCTTTTGTTTCCACAGAAGATGAGAACCTGTGGATTGCTTCCAGACTAATACCGTTTGATCAGCCAAGATCCCCTGAAAGATCTCCAGTGTCACCATGGACAAATTTAAAGTTAATTTTGTTATACTGTATGTATATTTCTCCTCTTGTTTAAGGTATTATGTTTATGCAGTTCATTTAAAATTGTAATATATAATTAAGAAAGACAGATTAATAGTCATTTAGGATAATCAAACCACAGTTATGTTGCTTAAATTTTTTAAGGTATATAAAGGTATATTTCAATTAGGTAGGTAATCTTCAAATACTTTGAAGACTTATAGAATATGGCATTTAAAATATTTTAAAAACTTAGACTTCCTGGACAGTGAGACATGTCTGCTCCTGGCAGCACCAATTTGCTTCAAAGAGGAAGATGGGCATCAAAGACACTCTATATGAAGTTTATCTTCTTGGCACAAAATGGCCTGATGGGCAAAGAAATGCTCTTTCCTGGACTGCTTGACAGTATGTTATATAAACTGGACATATAGGACCCATGGAAAAATGACTACTAATTTTGCCAAAACAAGGTGAAATGGTCCCCCAGATTCCTATTTCACAGAGGAGACTGCCAAATATTCTACAGGACACAGAGAAGCAACTAAAAACTCTAGGCCTATAGGCTGAAGATGGATGCCCCAACATTGTAGAGGAACTTTGGATGACTGTCCAGGCATGCAGCTGTCTCTGTCATTCTAGATATTTGGAAGTGGCTTACAATGTACTTCCTGTTTACTTAGGTAATATTATATCCTTCTGGGGTCTTTGATGTAGCTGAAGACTAAATAGTTATAATTTTCCTTGGTTTTGATAAAAGATAAATTAGCTATGAAAACTTAGACTCACAAATATAGGATAGATGATAGAATATTTTCTTTAATTTTGCTAAATACAAATAGACTAGATATTATAACTGTAATTCCTGCTGGATAACTGTTCTATTATATGTAATTTTACTATGTTAAAGTTAAAGCCTTCCTTATTGGTTAGATAGGAAAGGGGAAGTGCTGTGGGATGTCTTTCTATATTCTATGAATATATGTTGCTCCCATTAGCTAATAAATAAAGCTGTTTTGGCCTATGCCAAGGCAGCTTACAGGCAGGTGAGAAATCCAAGCAGGGATATGGAGAGAAGAGAGTAGAGAGAGATGCCTATCCACCGCCCAAGGCAGCAAGATGCCAGCAGACTGGTAATACCACAGCCATGTGGCAATACATAGAATAATAAAAATGGATTAATTTAAGATGAAAGAGATATATAGCAAGTAGCATGACACAGGCCATACAATTTTAAATAATATTAAGCCTCTGAGTGATTACTTTATAAGCAGCTACAGGACTACAGGGCTGGACAGGACTGGAGGAACTTACCATTACACAAACTGTGTTCTGGTCACCATGACCATACTGCATTGCACCTGGATCCCATGTCTTCTAGATCATAGGCCTAAGGGGGACATGCATCACTGATGTTTGGCTAGCTAGACATGAAACATTTCTGTTTATACACATAGACCAGTGCATCTCTTAGCCTTGGTAAGAGAAGCATCTTCTTGCATTGCACAGCAGCAGTGAGTTCAGACTCATAATGGGTTGAAGTGTTGAGAATAAGTGACTGCTGAGTGCTTGGCCCTAAACAGGACATTTTTTTTTTTTTTATCAACTTCCTCCCCTCAAGGCCCAGGGCACATTGGAAAAGAAAGGGGGGGGGAATGTAAAATCCAGGAGATGTTGAGGAGTGTTGCAAGTGCTGTCTTATGGACAGGACATGGCTCTTGTACTCAGGATCTTCCTGGAGCTATGATCACGTGCACAAGATCTGCAAAGATCGGATCCATCAACATTTCATCATAGTTAGGGAAGGTGCTTGCAAGCCTCCACCCCTCTCCAGGAGCTATTGGCAGTTAATGGTGGCTGGGGAAGAGGGAGACACATTCCCCACTGGTATATACATAGGTACGTTGACCTTGTTTAAGTAATATCTCCCCCGCCCCATGTTTATGCAGGTGACGCTAGTTAAACTCAGTGGTCAAATGTGCTCATGAAAGTTGTGGAAGTAGGGGCTTGTTGAGAGGAAGAAGGGAATGAGTGGATGGAGTAGAGGGGGATGAGAGAGGGTGGTGAGTGAATATGATCAAAGTATGTCAAATACATGTATGAAATTGTGAAAGAGACAGAAGAACCAGGGTTTTCCACGTGCTCTGACGGTCTGTCCAGTGTTCCTGGTGAGTGCAGTTGCATTGATAACAGTAATAACAACAGTAGTTGCAGCTAACATTGAGTCATTCTGTGTCTAGGAGGCTGGCCAGAGAGCACCTCATGTCTCATGGATGGATACATTTGAGGTAGGTAATCATACTGCTCCTGCTTCACAGACCAGGAAACTGAGTCACAGAAAAGTTGAGTGAACTGCCTTAGGTAAAGCAGGTAGGGTAAGGTCCAGGTGAGCTTCAAATTTAGAACATGGGGTTCTCAGAGGTTGTTAAATGCTCTCTGTGCATATATATGCCCTATGTACTGGAGTCACATAATAGGTATCTTGGACCTCTACATTCTTTCTCCTACTAGAACACATTTGAAATCCACCAAGTAGGTATCAATGCTTCATTCCCTTTGATGGCCAAGTTGTATTCCATTGTATGGACATACCACAGATTTTCTATCTATCAGTGATTGTGAATTGATCTGCTCAAAGCTTTTATACACAGGTTGTTTCTTTCCTTCTTTTTTTAGTGGGCATGTTTTTGTCATTTTTAGCTACATTTCTAGGAATCAAATTCTGGTTCAGGTTTAAGTGTGTATGACAACTTTGCAAGAAACTGTCAAGCTGTCTAAAAACAGTCGTTAGTAATGTGCAGGATTCTGGATAGTCTATAGTCTCTGACAGCTCTTCCTACTGCAGGCTCTGAGAAAGCTACTTTAACAGGTGTGTAATAGTCTCATTTTATTTTTAAACCTGTGTTTCTGTAATGACTGGTGGTGCTGGACACAGGTTCATGTATTGTCTTCCACTCGGGCATCTTCTTTGGTTACAAGTGCCATTATAACTCTGGCTAGGAGCACTTTGCCAGATAAATCAAACACACACACACACACACACACACACACACACACACACACACACACACACACACACACCATCTCACCATCACACCATTGCAAGCCTATCTTCTCATTCACTAAGCAGTATCTTTCAAAGAGGACAAACTTCTAATTGTTGAGACTAATTTACCAATACTTTTTCTTTTATGGTTTGTAATGTTTTATGTCTTAGCTAAGAAACTCATCACGGTCACAGCGGCTTTCTCATGTGTCTCCCATTTTTCTTGCTTTGTGTTATACACCCTTCAAAAATACTTTCTTAGCTGGGCATGATTGGTGCATTCCTGTACTCCCAGAACTTTGGAGGCTGAGGCAGGTGGGTTACTACAATTTCAAGGCCACCTTGGGCTACACAGCAAGTGCCAGGTCAGCTTATAATAGACTATCTTGTTGAGCCTGAGATCATGGCTCAACAAGAAAAATAATGTCTTATTGGACCCCACAGCAAACTTGCAAGATAGCTCTTTAACCTTCCGTTTACAGATGAGAAAACTGTAAGGGTCAGATGTTGACTGGCTTGGTGCTGTCCACAGGTAGGAAATGTTGGTCCAGATTTGAATATTAAGTACCAAGTCTCTCAGATTGCCATGCTCATCTTTTGTGTTGGCTTGGAAGAGTGGGGCTGTCCTTGACACCTCTGGAAATACCCTCAAGGGAATAGCAATAAAATCTCTTCCATGACCTCGTCTCCTTCTCAGAATCTTCTCTCAAACAAACCCCAGAGACTCCTAAGCAGTGAGCACAGAGTGGAGATAGGGTGGAAAGCGCCTATGGCATCAGGGGTGCTGGGTCACCATTCAGCAACTCTAGGCTGCATATTGAGGGTGTCCCTTTCTCCTGGCAATGGACACCCTTGCTGTTCTGGAGGACGAGTAGATTGTAGTATGATTAGAGGAAGACTGGGGAGGTGGGAAGCAGAGAGACATTCCGCTTCACCTGCATGCATTGAACAGTGGCCCTGCTGCCCTGGAGTCAGCTGTGACCAGAACACACAGGACTCACAGGTGCTCACCATGTGCCACCCATCAAAGCAACAAGCCCTCCTGGGGGGCACCACTGGGTTCTCCAGGTCTCACCCTCTCCACCCAGTAAGTGATGATCTCTGTGTTGAACTGGTTGGCTCCAGAATTTTTCATGGGGACCACATTACCAAACTCTCGCCTCTTGGCCAAATTAATTTTCCTTCCCCTAAGTTGTTCTCTCAAGTACCTGGTCACAGTACCAAGAAAGACTGAGTCAGCACAACTTCCCCTCAAGACAAAACAACCAAGGAAAAAGAAGACAGAAACAGCCAATTTCTGCTCAGAAGCAATCAGAGTGTACCCCAACTCTACCCTCATTGTGTGGCCTTCACTACATCGTGACTCTTGCCCCATGACCTTTGTCATGCTGCCTTGGCTTCTTCCCTAGAGACCTCATCTGACATCAGAGGCTATAGGAAGATGTGTCTAGTGTGAGTGGACTCACACATGGGTGGGAGTGGGAATGAGGTGAGAATGTGGTCAGGATTCTCCCATTCGTCTAATAAAGATCCACACCCTGCCATCACAAATTGCCCTGTGGCTCTTCCTCTAAGGGTCTCTCAAGTCCTACAAGCCATGCTCGGGTGGTCTTCCAATATTCCAGGACAGAAGCAACAAACTGACACACTCCATGAGAAGTCTGAAATCAAGGTGTCTGTCAGGATGCTTCTTTTTAGAAGTTCTGTGGCTCTTCCTAGCTTCTAGTGGTTACTGGCAGCCACGTTGTCTGGTTTGTGGGATCTTCACCAGCCCTGACCTCCTTCAGTACATGATGCTCCCTGGATATGAGATGTTCTCTCTCCCATACTGTGAGGACACTTGTCTGTACCTGGGAGGATCTGGCCTGAGATCCAGAGGCTTATGGCATCAACAGTGAGTGAGCTTTAAGACCACCGACGTGTAAGGTGATATCATCCCACCTGAGGCTGAGGAAGGTGAAAGAAATTCTTCTGGGCTTACTTGTCCATTCATGACCTGGGCAGGTCTGTCTGACTTCGTAACTGCTTTTAGCTATAGAGTTGATTGTCCCCTTCTTTCCAGATCCCAACACAACAGCTATGGTTTGGGATGGTGCTTCCTTCCCACAGTCTTTCCAATCCTCAGGTCTTTTGACACAATGCTCTGGTTGTCTCCTTGAACTGAGATGGTAGGTGATGAGCCTCTCCATGTCACACAGCTTGTGAGGCCATGGGTCACTTTGGAGTAGTTTATCCAGTGGAATGCTCTCTTTCTCCCCTCTGCAGCTTGTCTCAAGAGTGCTGGAGCTGACTGGAGCTAAGGAATGGTAAGCTCAGCAAGATGGTTCCTCCCAGGGATGACCTCAGCCCACCTGAGCTCACCCTGCCTCTGAGCTCTGATTCTAGCCCTCCTGGTTAACTTTTCTGTATGTGATGGGCAAGAGCACTGGGGAGGGGGTGATACCATATTATATTGCCTCTTTCTTTATGGCTGTCTTCAGGAACCAAGAGTGATGATTAAATTTGAGGCTCCTCCTGTATCTATCTACTCCCAGGCTGTGCTCTGGCCAAGTTGTCTGAGCAGACCACATGTGTTCAGCCACCCGGTTCTGTCACTTGGTTTGGATCACAGGGGCAATTGCATCCTGGACTCTTTGATGCTAGCTGTTTGGATTCATAAAAATTATATGGAAAGTTATAAAAGAGTGATAAGGCCTTCCAGTTTTACCACCAAATGGAAAAGCCATCCACACAAAGACTTTATAACCATCTTGCAGCAATTTCAGGGCTCTCCATGAGGTTAGCAGATTAGGTACTAAAGGATCTTTGGAACAGCAACCTTCAGCCTCATAAGGACAGAATGGAAAGGCCATCACCCAGCTTCCGTGTGGGGACTGGGCCTTCTCTACCCATCTCCTCTGTGTCACCTCCTGCCCCACTCAGACACATTATCAACCAGAAGTGAGACACTTATGGCCACAAAACCTGAGAGTGCAGAAGTAGACTGTGGCTGCCATGGTAAGCTGGTTGCACCTCACCTGAGGCTACTGAAAGCAGTGTCTGAGCCTGTTTCCACAGAGGACAACTGGCCACCTTCACAGTGTCATTCTGAGTAGGGGTCAGGTGTCACATGCACTGCTTTGTCCTTTCATGGGCCAACTCAGATTTCTGTTAATATTAACTTCAGTCAGTATTGTTTAAATGAAATTCTTGAATTATGTCCATATATATCCCATGAGTCTTTCTCCTGGACAGGTGTATATTTAAATGAGTCATTGTTTATTTAAAAACATTCCTTTTATTTTTTATGGGTTTTTTTTCTCTCTGATCTAAAATCATCTATTCACACATGTAGGTGGGTTTATTCCTAGGGCCACTGGAACAAAGTATCACAGACAGACAGCTGCGAACAACTCAAATCTATTCTTTTATAGTAGCGGCAGTCAAGAGCCAAGATCAAGGCAATGGGTGTACTCACTGGGAATGCTGCATGGAGGAACTGTCATACCCATCCAGTGTTGGTGGCTGCAACTGTCCTGTGGCTTGTAGTAGCATCTCTTGGTTGCTGCCTCTGTGGGCTCACACATCTCCAAGCATCTTCTTTCTTGCTCTTAAAAAGACATTTGTCATCTGATCACCAGACTAGGTCAGATCAGGCTTTCTCTTGACCATTGCCAGCAGACTACAGAGGATATATCACTGTGGATTTCTGGGGACCTCTCCAGCACTCTGCCTATTTCTGTTCTCATGTGGTCTTCATTTGTCATGGTTCGTTATTCCTCATTCTCCCTTTCTGTTCTTGATCCAGCTGGGATCTCCTGCTCCCCTAAGCTTTCTTTCCCTCAAACCTTGCCCTTCATTACTCCCACTGTCGTCCAGGTTGTTCATGTAGATCTCATCCATTTCTCTGTCATTGGGTGATCCCTGTGTCTTTCCTAGGGTCCCGTTTTCTAGGTAGCCTCCCTGGAGTTGTGTAGAAGTCTAGTCATCTTTGTTTTACATCTAGTATCCTCCTATAAGTGAGTACATACCGTGTTTGTCCTTCTGAGTCTGGGTTACCTCACTCAGGATGATTTTTTCTAGATCCGTCCATTTGCCTGCAAACCTCATGATGTCATTGTTTTTCTCTGCTGAGTAGTACTCCATTGTGTATATATGTACCATATTTTCTTTATCCATTCTTCAGTTGAAGGGCATCTAGGTTGTTTCCAGGTTCTGGCTATTACAAACAAAACTGATATGAACATAGCTGAGCAAATGCCCTTGTGGTATGATTGAACATTCCTTGGATATATGCCCAAGAGTGCTATAGCTGGGTCTTGGGGGAGATGGATTCCCAATTTTCTAAGGAAGTGCCATATTGATTTCCAAAGTGGCTGTACAAGCTTGCATTCCCACCAGCAGTGGAGGAGAGTTCCCTTTGCTCCACATCCTCTCCAGCATAAGTTGTCTTCTGTGCTTTTGATCTTAGCCATTCTGATAGGTGTAAGGTGGTATCTCAGAGCTAAACACCCTAACAGTTGTCTTGGAACTCTCATCCAATAACTGATGGAAGTGGATGCAGAGATCCTCAGCCAGGCCCCAGGTGGAGCTCCAGGTGTCCAACTGTTGAGAAAGAGGAGGGTCTGCAAGAGCGTGAATTGTTGAATCCAAGATTGTAAAAAGCACAGGGACAAATAGCCAAACGAATGGAAGCACATGAATTATGAACCAAAGGCTGTGGAGCACCCAGCTGGATCAGGCCCTCTGGATAAGTGAGACAATTAAATAGCTTGATCTGTTTGGGAGGCACACAGTCTGTGGGACCAGGATCTGTCCTTAGTGCATGAGCTGGCTATTTGAAACCTTGGGCTTACACAGGGACACTTTGCTCAGTCTGGAAGGAGGGGACAGGACCTGCCTGTACTGAATCCACCAGGTTTAAATGAATCCCAGGGGTGCCTTGATCCTGGAGGACATGGGAATGGAGGGGCGGGGCTGGGGCAAGGTAGGGGAGGGGTGGGAGGGGGGAGGCCAGGGGAACCCATGGCTGATGTATAAAATTTAAAACACATAATAATAAAGAAAAAAAAACACAAAAGCTAAAAAAAAAGGACATTTGTCATTGCATGAGGGTCTACCCTGATAATTCAAGATGACTTCATCTTGAGATTCGTTAAGTCAGTTTTACTTGTAAACCCTTTTCCCATACAATCGTAGATTCAGGATGGGCATATATCTTTGGAAGGGCCACTCCATAAGTCATTGAGTCCCCATAAAAAATGGGGACCTTTGCTCTGAAAGCTGGTCTCAGTGACCACAGGCTGCAGTCTCTGGGCATGGGGAAGGGAACACAAAGCACTCAGGGTTTTTTCATGTTACACCGAGCTCTCTCTCCACCATAAACCACCACAGAGGGGGTTTTGCAAACGCAGTATCACATGGTAAACCCTCCTCCTTTGTTCTATATGATCTCTTAAGCTAACCATGGGAGCAGGTGCATATGTTTCTGGATGCTCTCCCTTAACCTTGGGGCAGACAGACAGAGGTCCTATGAAGCAGCCATCGTATGGAACTCCATGATCTGTTTGTCCTTACAAACATGCAGCTGACTGTGAAGCGCTTTCCTAGGGTCTTTTAAAGAAACTGAGCAACAAGGCCCGCGGTTGGTGGTGGGGAAGCTTCTGGGATCCAGGCTGGGGGTGGGAATGAGAGCCTGGAAGAGCCCTTAGGACGTTGTCATCACCTGACTTTCTGGAAGCGTCTTCAGGGGCCTCGACTTGCTGGGTACAGTTCAGGTTGTGGGAAGCTGTCCAAACACACCATTAAGGCAAACCCAACCCAGCACTGTCTCTCTGAGGCACACCCTTATTTCCATGGCAACTTGCTCACCCTGCCTGAATACTACAGTAGCTTCTCAGCTTCTCACCAACCCCTGCTTTGTGCCCCTACAGTTTCTATGGGACAGCAGGGCTGTGACTCATACCTCAGACCTTGGGGCCCCTACCTCCTCCCTTGCTCAGCTTGTGCCCTGCTGTCTCCCAAGGCAAGCCTCTTCTGCTCCCTGGTCACCCTCTGAAAAACATCTGATGGGCTGCATGTCAGGGTGCTGCCTCAGACCTTCTGCTTGGCCACCAGCCTGCTTTCTGCTCTAACTGTCCTTGAGATGCGTGTAAGTCGTCCTTTCAGAAGGTACCATGTAACTGCATCTCTTCCCTTCTGCTGGCTCTCTAATATGCTGTCCTCTCGGGTTGTCCCGACGTAAGTCATCCCCACCACCTTGGAGGTGTTCCCTAGCAAGCGCCACCCTGTGTCCTTGACACCCCTCTCTCACTCTACCAGCCAGTTGTGGGAAGATCCTATAGTACCACATCTATGGGACTCTGGCTGTGGATGGGACCTGGCACATAATAAATACTTGGCTAAAGATGTTTTCTCAGTGAGTGAAAGATGCCCTTTTCCTGATCCAAGTGCCTCCTACCCAGCTTGGTTAGTGGAGCCTGAGTTCCAGTGCTCACTCCTGATAGTCTTGTCTACACCCAGGTCAGACATAGCCCAGTGACCTCCATTTGGTATAAACACTGCTGTAGACCTACTCATCAAGGACCCAGCAGGTCCTGGTGCCCACATGGTTTATATGATTCTAGCTCCTGTGACCTATAGGCAGGACTCTCAAATGACATCACCCACAACCAAGAGATTGAGAGACAAGAGCCAGCAGGCATCCTAGAATTCCAAGCTGAGTCCTTTGAACCTGGATCTCCTAGACCACTGTTCCAATCATGGGCTAGTCACTCCTGACTCCCCTACCTGATCCCCAAGGCACTTGTGATGAGCAATTGGGAGTGGGCCACAGTCATTTAGCCGACCCTGGGAGCCATATCCACCCTCTCTTCCAAGGGCCGAGAGGAGCTAACAGGGATGTTAGGGAGGCAGTGGAGGTCCAGCTACTTAGTGACTGTTCAGTAGGTCCTGTACCTCATCTTCAGGAGGGAGTAGGAATCTTTGGGTACCTGGATTGGCATGGCAGATTGTTTGATATTGCCTGTTTCATGGGCATGGGTGATCTCCCCAGGCTTCAGAGTCTCTCCTGACACTGTTCAGTTCCAGGCTGGTGTCCCCTCTTCATTGAGCACTCAGCGTGGTGGCTTCTCCACAGTCACCGAACCCCTGCTTGGTTGTGACCACACTGTGAGAAAAATCTGCTGCAGACAAAACACTGCCTTCTGATGCCTCTTGGCTGTGGTTCCCATGGCAAAGCCTGTGGACCCTAGGAGGCCCACAGGGACCTGGTCTCTACCCATCTCTGCCTGTATGCTCCTTTGTACCCACCTTTCAGCTATCTCTTGACACCCTCTGCCCATCCTACCACAGGGCTCTGGCTCATGCTAGGCTCTGCCGAGGCACTCAGGTCCTTTACAGGGCAGCTCCTGGCTCAATCTCTAGTTCTCTGTAGACTGCCTGGAGCAGGTGCCTTGACTGCAGTCTCTCACTGCCCTGTGTGGTTTTGTGATTTATAGATTCTAACATGGCCATTTGGCTATTGAGTTTTGTTTATGGGATCACCAGGTTAATCCATGCTGCCGCTGTGACCAGTTCGTCAAATCAACTGCATTCACTGAGCACCCAGTCTGTGCAGCAGTGGAGGCAGATAGTGTGTAGTGTTAAGCAAATTGTATAAGAGGAATGTTGTCTGTCCTCGGCTCACCCCCTCTGACACCATAGCCTGATTGCCGCCATGTCTAAAGAGCTTGCGGAAAGTTTGCTGAGTGAATAAAGGAGCACGCCAAATATCTCAGACTGCTAAGGAGGCCCGATGAGAGAAACCCTGATAAAGGGACAGGACTCTGCAATCCAGGGACAAAAAAAGAGTCCTCATTTCCCACTGTAACCACACAGAAAACAGCACACTTTACCAAGAACCCAAACCCTGACTTCCTGCTCCTAGCCAAGATTCTCTTCCCTTGCCACCACGTGTTCATTTTCTCTGCCCTCACCTCCAGGGGGGGAGAGGATTGACAAGGAAGAGAGAGTACATTTCTTAGTACCAACTCCACATCAGCACTGGCCACTTTTACAGAGAGTGTTGGAGCCCAACACAAGGCTGAAAAGATGGAAGGCCCCTGCTTTCCCACCCCATGAGCTGGGGCTTGGCTAGTCACCATCACAGTGGGCTTAAACTGGATATATATAAACACACACACACACACACACACACACACACACACACACACACACACACACACACAAACTGGATCACAGGGCCCACAAATCATTACCAATGTTGTATTACCGAATTCAGTTGCTACGGAGTAATTGTTAGCTATTTAAAAATAAAAATCAACTATGACAGGCTTTTAAAATGTAACCCAGGGGTTGAAGGGGCATCACCACAGGGTCAGAGAAGCACAGGTTCATAGCATCCTGCACCTTGGGTTGTGAACTGCGGGCCCCATTCTTGGCAGTAGCTCCTGGGTAGCCATGCATGGCTCCCCACTCCTCTGGCCATGATGAAGCTGTAGAAGGTAATGTATTCCGAGTCAGACCAACTGCTGCTTGTGAAGGGGGGAAAGGGGACCTGCTTGAGTAACTGTAATAATTGGAAAATTATTTTGATAGCCTGAAACAATCTAATATATTACAGAATTTTATTAAAATAATATCAAATCAAATTAACTGCTATTCCATAATGAATTAGGTAACAAGGTGGGCAGATATTAATCGGCCTTGGCTTCTAGGCAGGGGAGCCCAGAATTTATTAGTTCTCCTGGCTGGCATGAGGTGAAGGCAGGAACCGCCATCGCCGCCGGAGAGGGAACCCCCTGAGACGGGCTTGCCTCCACTTCTTCGTCTCCTCCTGCTTCCATATCCTAATCCATCATTAAACACTTGCATTCCTTTTATGTGGGGTCTTATGAAATTTTTAATTTTTTAATTGCTTTGTGATTTAATAATGAGGACTTTTCATTTGGCCTGAATAAGGAGTGAGATACGATATTGAATTTTTTTTTCTTTCTCTGCCCCAGCAAACTCTCTTCCCTTCTTCCTGTGACTTTCATTTTCCAAGTCTGAAACCCAAATCTCATCTCCAAGGCAACAAAGTGCCTGGCGGACAGGCCAAGACTGCCTGGACATCTGTGTGCTCCTTCAGGAAGCACATAGACTTAGCTGCCCACGTGGCCATGGACAGTCCCTGAAAAGCTGTTGTGAGCGAGTGGTAGGTTGTCTGAAGGCTCAATGAGTTGGGCTTCTGAATCACCACACACCCGTATTATTACCCTTGGAGAGTTTCTCCACTCTCTTGGAGTCCGTGGTTTGCAACCCTTTGAGAAGTGTCTAGGAAGAACCGGATAACAGTTCCACAGTGCATTGGGAGAGCAGGCATGAGTGCCCTGGGTTCCATCAGCTCTGCTCCTGCAGCTACCTGGCCACACCTCTGATCCTTCAGGGCCCACCCTGGGCATCACTGGATGGTTCCCGATGTCTGGCATCATGCAGGCAGCTGACAGTATCTCTTAGAGCCTTGATTTACTTTTTCACAAAATGGGGATGAGCCAAGTTGGTGAAGTGTTTGTCCAGGCTAGAAACACTGTGGAAAGCTGCAAACACCTAGCCTGCACATGCTAGATGATACTTTCCTCAGTACCAAGGTGTTGAGGGAGGATCACTAATGGCAGTGAGGGTCTTCACAATGTGCCTCTTCTTTTCATTCCCACTTTACAGGTAAAGCTGTCAAAGCTTAGAACAAGGGCTGGATGCTTTGCCCTGGAATGGTGGCATTAGGTTTGTGCTCACATTTGTCTCTGGGTCGAAGCTTTTCAGCATGGCAAGAAAGGGCAGAAAAGCTAGGTTGCCTGGATGCAGATCCTCTCACACTATCTGATGTGAATTCTCCTTAGCGCAGCCACACTTTGAAAAATAGATAGAGATCAATGCACTGTCTCTTACCTAGAAACGACAAGGCACGTAAGACACTCTTTTGTGCCTTGTTACTGATGGAAATTAATTTAAAACATTGCAGGTACATTAAAACAAGACAGACATGTCATACCAGAGGAGGTAATCATTCTCTAATGCTGGAGAAGAGATGGGACTACACATACACACATACACACACACACACACACACACACACACACACACACACACACACACACATACACGATGTTCTTTTGCTGTGCCCTGTGGGCCACATATCCCCTTTTACCCCTGGGTCAGGGATCAGGGGCTCATCTAGAAAGACAGAAGACACCAAGGGCAGAGGATTTTGCAAACTTGAAGTTCTTTCTTAGACCAAGCAAGGGTAACTTTCTTTTCATACCTGCAGTCAGTTTGAGGTCTGGAAAGGCTGAATTAATGCACTATTAAATGAAAATTTATATTTTCTCTAGTAGGCAGATAAAAGATGATCTTAGGGTTACATGAGGAGATGTGATGTAACGGACCACCACTCACTCTGTCTTCTGGTGAGGGCTCATTCACTGGACAGCTGAGCTGAAATTCACAGGGAAGGGCACCACTCCATCAGAAAGGCACAGGCAAAGTCAGCTTTGTGAATACATTTTTTTTTTTTACTGTGGTTTGGATATAAAATGCAACCCAAATGAAGCGAACACCTCTCTTGTGGCTAATCACTTCTAAAAGAATGAGTATCCAACAGCCCCCTTGGTGCTTACATGGGAAAAAATAATAATAAAAAGGATTTAAAATTAAGGACAAAAGGAATAAAAGGGTAGATAAAATCTGAGATGCATCGGAGGGAAGATAAAGTGACTTTTTGGCAGCGACTTTAATAGAAGCTCGGCTTCAAAAGTCATCTAGCTGCGGCGTTAATCTGCACATTCTTTACTAACCCTGGCGAAGGCGGCTCCCCTGTTATTACCTCGGTTAAAAAGGGTGTATATCTCTAATCAGAATGGGCTCTCTCTAGTTATTGCAGTGATTCTGAGTTTTCCATTTCCGTCGATAGGTAATAAAGGGTCATGCTGCTCAGCCTGTTTTGGAGAAGATTATGAAACGGTCTTTTTGTTTTGCAAGCCCTGCTCTGGGCCACTCTAGTGCACACAGGCTGCTTTGCATCACCAGGGGCTTGGGGCTGGGTGAGCAGGGTGCTCCTGGGCTGGCCACTAGGAAGCTTTCACACCGGGTTCTCTCAGGATCCCTGTGCCTGTGGGTTGTATGATCTTCAGGGAACAAGGGGGCTGATGAAGGTGTCGTGGTCTGTCCCCAGTGTGGCATTGATGATTGGCCTGTGACTGCGGCGTTCTTAGTGTCTGGGGTCTGTTGGTGAGACAGATGAGTCAGGTCACACTCTGTCCCACCTGGAACATACCCAGCAGGGAGTGACCACCAAGAACCCTGAAACAGAGACGGTATTATTGGTAAAATACAAGAGCAGGACTTGCCAAGGGTCACACTGTCTAGAGGCAATTTTGCTCGTTTCTTCTACAAAACGGGAGTGATATTTGCCTTATGAACTTTGGAGACTGGATGGCAAAGTTCTGTGGGACACTGCATGTCACTCAAGTCGGGGCACACTGTCAATTTTATGATTTTTGTGTGTGTATGTAGTGGTGTGATGAGTGTATATATGAGGGCACACTTTTCACTTTATTTTTTTTCCAGATAATCTCTCACTGAATCTGGAGATCATTGATTGGCTATGCTGGCTAGCCAGTGAACCCCCAGGACCCATGTGTCTCTATGTATCAGCATATTTGGTTTGCTAGGCTAGCCATAAAAAAAAAGCACCACACAGAGGGCCTTGTAACACAGCTGAGTGTCTGGGTGGTTGTGCCCTCTCTGGGGACAACAGAGAAGGATTTGTGTCAGGGTTTTCCTTGTGACAGCAAAATTTCAGTTTTCATGTGTCCCTCTCCTGGTGGGTCACTGTATTCTGACGTCCCCTCTTTCTTAACAACATTCATCACATTGGATTTGGAGATCTGCTCAGCTGCAACGTAACCATGTCTTTGACAGTAACCTCTCCATAGACCTGTTTCCATAAGAGGCCGCATGCCAGCTCAGGACTTTACCAGTGAATTGGAGGGAGGGATGGAATGAACCACAGCAATGGCCAAAGCAGCCACTGTAAGCTTTAGCCTACTCTTGGAGAGTCACAGAATCTTATCCAAGGACCGTACAACAGCCTGACAGAGAGATGGCTCCACAGGTAAAGGCGCCTGCTGCCAAGCCTGCAGACCTGAGTTCACTCCCCACAGGGTGGGAGGAAAGAACTGACTTCTGCAGGTCATCCTCTGATCTCCACACATGCACCATCCCATGTGAATAAATACATGTCATAAGAAACTTAAAATGTCTTTGGTTAGTTTTTGAAAATATTTTTTAAATTATCTTTTTTTAGGTTAGCTATAAAATAGTAGCCTTCTGATTATGGTCTTTGCTTTCTTCTTTTGGTGTGTGTATGCACTTATGAATGTATGTGTATGTTCATGTATGTGTGTCCACGGGAGGTCAAAGGTCAATGTCAGGTGTAACCCTCAATTGCTTTTTATCTTGTCTTTCTAGACAATTTCTCTTACAGAAACTGGAGTTCACCAGTTCAGCTAGACTAGGTGGCCAGTAAGACCCAGGGGTTCTCCTCTCTCTGCCTAGTCAGCACTCCAGCACTGGGATTACAGTTGCACACAACTGTACTTGGATTTTTACAGGAGTGCTGAGGATTGAACTCAGGTCCTCGGTGCTTGCAAAGCAATCGCTCACAAGTGAACCATCTCTTCATCCCTCATGCTAGTTGTTCTATACATAATACTTTCCCCCAGTTGTTTCCTACTTCCACCACCCACTGCATACCTCCCTCCCTGTCCTCTTGCAGCTGGCTTTCACTTCCATTTTTAGGGAATTATTTAACTGAGGCACAGTGCAGAGTTTGGCACATTTTTTTAAACAGAAGCATACATCTGTAATTCACAGTATGGGAATTTTCCCCATCTTAAAGAAGTCTCTCGCCTACTCTTAGACAGTTGACCCAAGAAACAACCACTGTTAATAAGAGTCCTTTGATCATGGATTAACACTGTTCTTTCTAGAAAATTCTACACACGGGGCTACGCAGCAGGTGCTCTTTGTGTCTGTTTCCTTTTACCCGGTGTCATGTTTTGGAGACTCGCCCATGCTGTTGTGCTTAGCCACAGCTTGTTTCTTTTTACTGTTGGATGGAATTCTACAGAATGGATTTTCCACAGGTGTGATCTCCAGTCACCTGGTGAGGAACAGCCAATGATTTCCAGGTTGAAATATTGCCTGAGAAGCAACTACTGTAATAACGGTTCAAGTGTTAATATGTGAACATGTGTTTGTGTCTCTAACCTTGACTTAAAATTACTGGGTCATGGGAAGGGTGTAACTTTAGCTTTTACATGAAGCCATGGCTTTTCCACAGAAGTCTTGCTGTTTTAGATTCTCATCTCGAGGCCCTGGCTGATGTTTGGGGGTTTACTGGTCTTTCAGCCACTGAAAGACTGTACTCTCATTTCTCTCTAAAGTTCTAATTTTCCTTTCTTTGATGAACAATAAAAGCAACAGTAATCAAAACAGTGTGGTGTTGGCTGAGAGCTAGATCCACCAATGAGGCTGAGTCTGGAAATAGATGCCCCATTACACAGTCAATTGATCTTCCACAGAAGTCATGGAGCAGTTTAGGAGAGAAGACCCATCAAGAGAAGGGTTGAGACCACTGCTTGGCCATATGGAAGCTAACACTTCATTTAATATATGAAAAATAATTCAAGATGGAGCACAGCTCTAGGCATAAAAGGCAGCACACCCATATCAGGAGGCTGTTTTTGTGAACTTGGGACAGTGGTATGTGCGTGCACACACTTACACATATCAGAAGATATTTTTGTGAATTTGGAACAATGGTATATGTATATATTTTAACAGGAACAACTGGGATTTATTAAAATATTTCTCACTGAGGAAAGGAGAGGGGAAGCCACACACTGTGAGGAAATATTTGCATCACATATGGTCTCAGCAAAGAACTGGCTTCCAGGAGCTATAAAAACTCCTACAAATCAAGAGTTAAAAGGCAGACAACCTAATAAAAATACACAAAATATCTGAACAGACACTTCACAAAGGAAATCAAGGTTTACTGGCTCCACTGCCTCTAGAGTTAAGCATAATGGTGGTACGGGACCTGCCTGGGCCAGCCGTTCCTCTGTGACTGGCCTCCATGTGGACGAGAACACATGTGCACCTCTCACACTTCATTGGAGAAGCATCTTCATGCAGGAGATGGTGATGAAGGTGGGAACTCATGACTGGTCATTGTGTAGAGAATAAATGTCTATGCTGTGTTCACCTCTCTTCCTCCTAGTCTCAGGGACTCCTGCATAAGAGGGGACAGAAAGACTGTAAGAGCCCCAGGCTGGACAGGACTGGGGTGAAGCAGGGTCCTCTGGACATGACAGGACCACCACACTCATGAACTCATAGCAGCTGTAGCACCTGTGTAAGACCTGGACAAGACCAAGCTAGTCAACATTCCAGTGTGTGTGTGTGTGTGTGTGTGTGTGTGTGTGTGTGTGTGTGTGTGTGACAAGCCTCTACCTCTAGCTGAAGAGTTATTGTCAGTTGAAAGATTCTAGGGGAGAGAGAGTCAGTTTTCTTTAAGGGTGTGGCCTCTGATAGGTTGGCCAGGCTATAGATGACTCTATATCCAGGACTTGGTGAGTTTTAAAACAAAACAAAACAAAATGAAATACACAGCTGGGAGGTGGTAAGGAGGTGGTGGTGGATCTGTGAATAGTCACGAAGATGGTGACTATAGCCAAAATACATTGTATGCATGTATGAAATTCTGGGATAATTAATTGAATTATAGTTTTCAAAATAAAAAAAAAATATGTGCTTTAAACTGAGAGTCTGGATGTTTGGCTGGTCTATAACTGAACTCAACCAGTCAACCTATGTCCACGTGATAGTTCTAGGAGGTCCTGTGAACCGGGTGTCATGTCAGAAAAGTTGTGTCTTGCCAAGCTTAGTCCTGAAAACAGAGTTCTACCTCCCAAACCTGAATCCCCACAGCTCCCCCCTCTCTCTTCTCTCCTCTCTTCCCTGCCTATATCCACTGCTCATCAGATCCTTCCCATGGATATCACACACAATTCTCTTCCATCCCATGGCCATCTCCTACCTCTGCTTGTCATGATGGCAGCCATTTCCTAGGTGATCCCAGCTCAGTACCTTAGTCTCCAGCTCTTCTTCTTATACAAGGCTATCTACCAGACTATTTCTGAGTTAATGGTGAAGAAAACTGTTTTGTGTCCCTTTTCTATTGCAAGCCCTCTGGTGGGTGCTGACTGATGTATAAGTGGTCCTCAACTTCCAGGCTATAGATGGGCTGCAGCAGAAATGCCTTCAGGCATCAATGTCCACTATCCCATCTTGGATATCCTGAGGAAGCACTGTGGAGAGAGGGTCTAGAGGTCCCCAGTGACCTCATATTTCCCAAGTAGATTGGCTGTGAGAGAGCCTGAAGACAGTGCTGGCCTTTACATCTTAGAAACACTTTCTCTGAGCTGTTCTCATCTCCCACTCACCACCCACTTTCTTGCTCTGGCATGCCTGACTTCAGTGATTTTTTTCTAACTAGGACTAGCCAATGTGATATGTTGGAATATGTAGGATTTTTATTACTTCTTCTGGCTTACAAATACTCTTCTACCTTATTTTTGTTGATAGTTTCTACAGCTCTACTAAAACCCAACTCAGACGTTGTTGGGTGTCTCATAGCTCCTATGAGTCAAGAGACTGCACTGCCTGGCTGGCCCCTCTACTTAGGGCCCCTCTGGGCTTTGGTCAAGGGGTTTGAAGTTGGTTGGGAAGGATCTACTTCCCTACACATGTGGTTGCTGGAAGCATAGTCCTTGTAGGCAGGGGACTGAGATTGCTAGTTTTGCTGGCTGTCTTTTCTTTCTAGATAGTTTGCACAGTTCTTTGCACATGGGTCTTTGCAGTATGACTGTGTGTGTCTCTTTACTTCTGGTGAGGCAGAGAAGTCTGATGAGGTGGGTGCTGTGATCCTGTGTAACCGAACCATCGACACATACACTGTGCATTCCTCACACAACACAGCTGTGCTTCAGGGCTAGAGGCATAGTGGGTCTATGGGTCTTGGTGGGAGTGGGAGGGAGACTATCACACAAAGGTACGAATGGCAGATGTGGAATACTCAGAGCCACATAAGGAGTCTGTCTGCCATCCCATAAAGACCACTCACAACCTCTTATTTTCCAGACCATTTCAAGGAGACTTGGCTCCTTGCCCTCCTGAACTTCCATGGCAATGCATTCCTTGTATCAACTTGCCACTCTTCTGAGCTTGCATTCAAAGGAACAGGTGGACTCTGCCTATAGACTTTCACCTTCTAGATAGTTTTGTTTTCTTCCTCCAGTTCTCACATCTAAGACTTGGTGACAAAATTTCAAGCCAGGACTTATGCTCATAGGTGTCCATATTCATATTCTGTTATGCATAATTCACCATCAAAGAGAAGCATATGCAAGCAAGACCACCATCCCCCACTCCATTATCCCCCTTTCCTTCCCAAGACCTCGGTTCCCCTGTGAGCCTGCTTGCATGAGTCAGCTTGAGTCAGTGACTGCCAGCACCAAGACATCTTAGACAATGGAAGAGCCATGGAATCACAAGCTGAGATGCATCTGAGCATGGAAGACAAGGCCAAGGTCAAAGAACCCTGCCTCCTCCACCCTTTTGTCTCACCCTGCCTCCTTCACACTCCCCTGAAGCCTGTCTCCCTCTCTTCAAACATTTCTTAATAATCTGTAATTTTGTGGAAGGGATAAAGGATAAGGGGAACCCAGAAGGTGGCTGGATTTACATATGAATGTTGGGTTTTCATTTTAATTTTGACAAAGTGTAAAGGTTGATAATAAAAGTGTCGTTAGTGCCTTGCCATTTCTTTGATGGACTACGGAGCAGATTGCTAAGATATGGAGACAAATCCAGGGGTCACTGGTTTTACCAGGAGCTATCCTTCATCCTGTAATGAAAAAACAAAACACCATGACAAATTTTTTAAAAAGGAGAGAAAAAAAAAAAAAGGAATGACATTCTTTCCAAGGCACTTGGGGGACTGAACCTGCAGTTGGTTTCAAAGCAGGTTCTGTGCTGTCTGGATGTGAGTGGTCATGTAGCTGGGAGTCCCTAAGGCCACATAAGTCTGCAGTTCCTAATGAAGAAGTCTTAGGTCAGTGTTGTTGGAGGTAGAACAAAGTAGAGACATTGTCCTGAGCGTGGAGCTTCAGACCCAGCTTTACCCTGCAGGGAACATTACTGATGGATTTGAGTGAGAAAGAGCAGATGACCAGCTCAAGGGGCTGAAAGGGGCAGAGAAGGGCTGAACTGGTTCATGAGTCCCGAGTTCCTGGCCCTTGCTGCACTCACTTTCCTTGGCTTTAAGACAGTAGCAGCAGACCACAGCTGGACCTGCCCTTTACCTCTCATCAGCTGGATCTTAGATGAGTCCCAGTTCCTCTCTGAATCTTGGTTTCTAAGCTGCATGAGACCAGGGCCTTTCAAAACACGTTCTCGGTGAAGATCCAGAGATGCTGTGGTGACCTTGGTCCGTGCAGGTGCCACAGGACACGACAGCCACCTGTCTGTCTGCATCCTTTCTTAGCCAGCACAACTCAGCTATTCATTGCCCCAAGTAAGACTTCCTCCAGAGCAGCTGTCATGGATTGTAAAAAGTGTGGAAGCAGTGGATATGGATTTCCAGAAGCTTCTGCCATTGTGGTGTCAACTAAGTTGATGCTCACTGGGCATTGATGGCACCAAGAGCCAAGATCACTGCACAATATTGAGGGGTGGAGAAGAGAGGGAAGGAGAGAGAGAGGGAGAGGAGGAGGGAGGGAGGGAGGAAGAGAGGGAGGGAGAGAGAGAGAGAGAGAGAGAGAGAGAGAGAGAGAGAGAGAGAGAGAGAGGAGTCTTTCACAACCAGGAGACTTCCCTGTTGTTCTTCAGAACATTTCAGAGGTGTTTCATCCTTGCTCCTGATCTTCCAGGACCTTTGTTGTATGACTCAATGTTTGTATATGCTGGTTTGATTTAAGTCTTGAGTTTCCAGATCTGCTTGGTCTCTGAGGTCTTTAGGGGTCTCTGTATTGGAGGTTGATAGGGTGGGAAGTTTGAAATTTAAAATTTTCCTCCCTTCTTAACTGTAGGATCCCTTAGGAATCACCCAGTCTAAATTCTTCCTGTTTTAGAAAAGTAAACTGAGGTACCAAAGGGAAAATGAGAATCCTCTAAAGCCACATATCTTAATATTTATGGAGGTGTGGCCAGAGGCTTGGGCTGGGCATGAGGTCCTCAGTGCTGCTTCTTCTGGTTCTGTAGTCCCGAGGGAGAACTGATTCAGTTTCTTGTCACTCATTCATTCACCCACTCATGCATCTATCCATCTGCCCCCACTTCCCATCCAAGCTTGCTGCTGAGGTCACAGCAGCAGGGATTCCTCAACATCCTTTGTGCCCTGGGTGGGAACAGAGTCTTTGGGCTACCCCATCCTTTTGCAGGAGTAGCCTTGAACCCTTCTGACTTCTTAGCCTATTCCTCATAGCCAGTGTAGAAAGCTGCTACCTGCAAGGCTGGTGTCTGTCTGCAAGCTGTCTGTCTGGAGCAACGGCAAGGTCAGAGCTGTGCATTCTCTCTGAGAGGCATGTGCTTGGGTGTGTTTACTCTCCCCATTGCAAGTAAGAGTTTCAATATTAATCTTCATTTCCAGGGAAATAATTAGTGCAGTGTGAGCTGTGATCCTATCTCTAGTTCATTCTCTGGCCTGCTAATTTACCCAGTAGAGGAAAGTTCTGGAGTGACTGGATGGCAGAGTTAGCTGCAAAGACTATCCCTGCCTCTGACAGACCTGCAGTGGAGGGGCAAGAGACCACTTCTCCAACAGGGAATTCCAGCTCACCACCAGTCTCCAGCTGGGGAAATTGTCCTCATATCACAGGCTCCTCTAGGTGAGACCAGGCCACCCATGCACTTGTGGGTTGTTATGCCATAAAGGAAAAGTCTAGAAAGAATAAGCATATCCTGGGCCATGTTTCCTGAGGCTGGGATCTACAGTGCTCTGTTGGGATTCTGATTTTTATCTACTTGTTCCAGTCTACCAGGACCCAGAGCCATCCTCACCTCTGAGCCTGTTCATCTCTGTGAGCTGTCTATTGGCTGAGGGCTTCCTGATCCTCAAAGCCCTCATCATATAGGTGGGGAAGCTGAGACTCTAGGGGGCTTGCTTTCCCTGGAAAGTGTGAAGACAGAGCTCATTCAGACTCCTGTGACCCCAAGTCTCAAGCTTTTAAACACAACTTCCTATTAGAAGTGAATGGAAGATGTAGTGCAAAGTGTTCCTGTAGCTGAAAGTTTTCCTGTGTCCTGCTCAGTCCACAGCTGCTCAGACCCAAATGAATACACAGAGGCTTATATTAATTAAAACTTCTCGGCCATTAGCTCAGGCTTCCTACTGACTAGCTCTTACACTTAAACTCAGCCCATTTTTGTTAATCCATATGTCGCCATGTTTTCCGTGGCTTTACCTATGTGCCATTACATGCTGCCTGGGACAGTAGGCTGGCATCACCTCACTCAGCCTCCCTCTTCCCAGGATTCTCCTTGTCTGCTTATCCCGCCTATACTTCCTGCCTGGCTACCAGCCCATCAGCATTTTATTAAACCAGTGTACAAAAGCGTTATCCCACAGCAGAAGAAAGATTTTGGTGTGAGGCTAGCACTGGTGTCCAGGGACTTGGTGAGTGATGTGACAATGGCTTGAAACACCAATACAGAAGACTCTTGGGGAGTCCTCTAGTCCAATTGGTGCCTGCAGCTCTGGCTGGTGACCTGGGGTGAGCTGAATGACCTTTCTGACCTGAGGGTCACCTTTCTAGCCTATAAACTGAGGATGGTAGCAGGGCTTTCACCAAGTTACTATGAACATGAGGTGGACAGACATGTGAAGCACACTTGGCTTGACCCACCCAGGGGACCCAGTCCAATGACAGCCATTGGGACTACAGTTCATTCATTCACTCACTATTACTCATTCACTTACCCACAGTCTCAGTATCTCCTCTGTATCAGGAGTATGGAGTGCTGACTTCATTCCCCAGTGACGCTTGACTCTCAGTCTTGGGAAACTGTGACAGTCAAGTGGCTACATTTAGTAGACTGTGGTGACTGACACCTTGCTGTATGGGGATTTTAATGAAGACTTCTTTTCCAGGGACGATTAGAAGCAGATACCTTCCTTGCCTCCAGGGATAGATTTTTACTCACCTGACCTTCCCAACTCCCCTTCCCAGCTTGAAAAAGACACATTTTCCATTTCCCTTTGTAAGAAAACTTTTGGAGAAGTGAAGTAGTTTGTCTGAATGGAAAATTCTTTCAGTCATCTGATCTCAAGAGAGCCCCCATATTATCTTCGTTTTGTTGTGATAAACACCAGTACCCAAAGCAGCTTGTAGAAGGGAAAGTTTATTTGGGCCCACCATTCCAGAGGGAGAGTCCATCATAGCAAGGGAGGCTTGGCAGTAGGTGGCTGGAGCAGGAAGTTTCAGACACCAAGTGATGTTTCCAAGTGTGTGGAGCTTGGATACTCAGTATCCTGGCAGCTATGGGACTCACTGCACACCAGTGTTTGTGGCAGCATTGTTGACAGGAGTCTAGAGTGGGAGCAATCCAAGAGCCTGTCAGTGAAGGGCTAAGTGGCATATCTAGAAAATGAACATTATGCAGCTCTAAAAAGGAAGGGAATTCTCATGTGTGCTCAGACACAGATGAGCCTTGAAAACGTGTCAAGTGAAAATTCACCAACAGGAGGAATTTCTCCATAATTCCATTGCACAAGCCCTTAGTGTTCTGGAGATAGAGAGCAGAATGGCAGCTCCCAGGGGCTGGAGGAAGAGAAAATAGAGTTAATGTTTCCAGGGTCTTGAGAACAGGTTGAGAAGATAAAGAAAGTTCTGGAGATGGAGGTGGTGACAGCCGCCCAGAAGTGCCAATCCACTTACTTCCTCTGAGTTTTACATTTAGGAAAGTCTAAAATGGTGGATCCTATGTTACTGGGGCTATTATATAGTAGGGCAGTGTTTTAGGATCGGCTGCAAAATTTCTGACTATGGAGGGGCCAGCCATCTTTGGAGGAGCAGACCTCTCAGCAGATGGTGCAGAAACAGACAACAGAGAAGCAGAAACCCCCAGGGGGCTGGAAGATGACTCTGTGGGCAAAGGGCTTGCTGTGCAAGAATGGGGACTTGAGTTCCAATCCCCAGCACCCACATAAGAACAAAAACAGAACATGTTAGGTCTGTAATCCTAGTATGTGGAGGAGGAGCAGGAGGACCCCAGGGCCTCACTGGCTACCCTCTGTAGCTAGTTAGTGGGATCCAGGCTCAGTGAAAGTCCCTATCTAAAAAAATAAAGTGGGAAATGACAGAGGAAGACATCCAATGTGGAGGTCTGGATATGAGTGTGTGCTTGTGACACACACACACACACACACACACACACGTGCACACACACGGTCCAGGGAGGTGTTGATCCCTAGTAACCACAGCCTTTGGTGTCACCTCAAGAAGGGAAATCTAAGTTCTTCAGAGCTGTCATGCATGGACAGTCAGGTGGTTTGGTGCTTTTATTATCCACATGCACTGGCTGGGAGGTTTGGGGACAATCTATCTTTGTGGCTACTAACCCCAGGCTCATGGCAAGCTAACACACCAGGGCTTGGAGGTATCGCTTGCTTTTCTATAAGACCTTTCTCTCTTCCTAGTGTACCATGTGTGAATGTGTGTTGACAAATGTGTGAACACTCAACCAGGTGTGCGTGCGTGCGTGTGCGTGTGTGTGTGTGTGTGTGTGTGTGTGTGTGTTGTCAGTCAATAACTAGGAAGGGCTGGATTTGAAATCCAAGGAAGAGCTTCTGATTACAAACCTGTCCTTGGTGGGCAGGGGTTGCTAGGGAGTCTGAGTCTGCCACCCTGGCTGGCTCACCTGATCTCCGAGGACAACAGACGCTCAGGCAGCCAACAAGATCGTCAAGCAGCGGAGCGTGACAGCCAGCATCAAAGTGGGAATGCCACTCCTTGATCCGGACGTGGCCATACCTGCCTGGGCAGAGCGGTGGATGTGACCACCCTGCGATTCAAAGGCACTTGGAACAGGATGGACACACACACACACACACACACACACACACACACACACACACACCACATAGAGCCAAGCCCTCCTCTTCCTCCCACTTGAAAATAAGTGTCTAGAGTCAATTCCTTTCTCCACCATTCTTTACTGACCTAATTGTTCAAATCTGTGCTTTCTTTTGGTCTTTTTCAAAGAACTAGAAGAATGGTTAATTTCACTTAATGGAATAATTGAATGTCATAATTGTTTTTACATTTCAGCACCAATGTTTGAGTTAAGCCGCGCACGCTCTCCCTCTCCCTGTCTAGAGCTCTTAATAAGCGGGCTTCTCAAAGGGCCTTTCTATCTTTCTCCATCTCTGAGGCTCCTCCCTGGACTGTCTAGGCTGGCTGCTGGCAGCAGGCTGCTGGGGTGGGGGGAGGTGGAGACTAATGACTGTTTTGGTCTTTGGTTGTCCTGATCTCCTCTAATTCATTATTTGTCAGGCATGAGAGGCATCCCAAAAGAAGATCGTGAACAATGCCTTTCATTTTCTTCTGTCCCTCTACCCTGCCGTTCTCTTTTGTTTTGGGGGGTCCAAGAAGTTGCCAACATTTCTAAGTCTCGCTGTAGACCGTCCATGGCTGAACTCAAGCCATCAAGTTCCTTCAGTCTTTTGTTCACTCCTCATTGTCCATTGGGAAGTTCCTGAGTACCTAGGCCTAGCCTAGGCATTAGCTATCTGGTGGGCACTGTATTTGGGTGGAAATGGAGAGTCAAAACATAATGGTGGACTAGGGAAATAGCCCATCAGTCCGTCAAGAGCTTGCGGCACAATCATGAGGACCTCAGTGCAACCTGTATTACCTAGGTATATAAAGAGAGGCAGGTGTGGTGATGTAAGCAGTTGTTTCAGTGCTGGGGGGGGGGGCAGAGACATGGAGGATCCCTGGGGATCACTGGCTGGCCTGTCTAGCCTACTAGTTCCAGGCCAGTAGGGACCCTGTCTCAAAATCAAGGTGGACAGTTGACATCTAGCATCCACAGGCATGCTCATGTCATGTTCATGCTATGTGGGTGCAGCCCACCATGGAACCCCCATAGACACAAATGTGTGCACATGTACAGGTACCCCCCCATACCATACAAAGGAATTACATAAATAAGCACCTTTGGGAGGAAACATGTTTTGTGGAGATAACAGAACAGAATGCTGTCATCAGCAAGGTCCTGGGGTGCAGGAGACAGCGCAGAGGTGGGGGTGACAGGCAATAGCAAAGGACTAGAGAAGGGATGTGGTGCCAGGTGCACAGGACCCTGTAGGTTACAAAGTGGAATTTGGATTGGTCCTTAGGTCACCCATGGTGAACCAGGCAGTATCAGAAATAGCATCTTAACAGGTCTCTCTTGTTTCCATGTGGAGAAGGTCAGAGAGATGCAGATGGGTTAGTTAGGGAGCTACAGCATTCTCCTTTGGAGGGTTGCTGGTGGTGGGGACAGGGTGGATTGAATAGTGACAATGAGATCAGTTAGGTCCAGAAATAGCATGGATATTTATCTGTGGCAGTTTGAATACGTAGGGCCCCCATAGACTCATGCGTTTGAATGATTGGCCCAAAGGGAGTGGCACTATTAGGAGGTGTGGCCTTGATGGAGTAGGTGTGGTCTTGTTGGAGGAAGTGTGTCACTACAGAGGTGGGCTTTGAGGTCTCCTATGCCCAAGCCAGTTCACTCCTTGCTGCCTGACAATCAAGAAGCAGAGCTCTCAGCTCCTCTAGAACCATGTCTGCCTGTATACAGCCATGTTTCCAGCTATGACTATAAGGACTAAATCTCTGGCACTGTAAGCCAGCCGCAATTAAATATTTTCCTTGACAGGAGTTGTTGTGGTATCTCTTCAAAGCAATAGAAACTCTAACTAAGACAACATCATGGGCTGGAGGCATGTCAGGGTGAGAGACAGAGAGAAGCACTCTTACATGTTGGCTTGAATAACTAAGCAGTACCCATAAATCATATTGGAGAGACAGGGTGTGTTTGTCAGTATGAGACAGGTTACACTCCAGTAACAAATAAGCCTCCTCATCCCAGTGCCATATCAGTAAAGCAGTTGTTTATGTTTTGCTCATGGTTCCCATGCAGTGCAGGGGGTGAGACAGAGCTATCTCAGAACGATGCCTTCTGAGGCTTTTGGCCTCCACAGTCATTGCTACAGGGGAAAAAAGTGTGGATTCTGCTTTCAGTAGCCTGACTAGCCATCACCCTGCCTAACTGTGTGTGAGGGATGGGGAGGTGAGCAGGATACTGCAGGGAGGAAGTTGCTTGGGTGGCAGGCCAAGAACTTTGCCATGTGCATGTTAGATCGAGTAGAGGGGGAAGTGGATGAGGACACAGCTTGGGTGTGGGGAGCAGCTGAAATGCACACAAAGATGCCACTATCCCAGATGAATTTTACTTGGTGTCAGGTTCTAGCTCTGTGCTTTGGAGACAGAGGCAACAAGCACACTTTTGTCCACTGGGAGTTTGTTTAAGAGAATACAATGTCTGTATCCATTTCCACCTTAAGGTTTGTTTAAGAGCTATAACAGCCACATCCATTTCCACCTTAAGGCCTCCAGTGCATCTAGAAAAAGGCCCCTGTGCCTCACAGCCTCTCATCCAGTTGGCCTCCATGGATGCCATTAATTTGTGCCACATGTGGACACTGACATGTGTTCCAGCAGGAGGGCAACTTCATGACTTCATTAGGGACACCTTTTCCTCAGTGTGTCCTTGCTCTGTCTATCTTCTACAGTCATCAAAGCTCCCATCCTTGTGAAGCTGTTGCTCCCCTCTCGTGGTCACCCCACAGAAGCCCATGACTCTTGCCTGGCTAGGCTTGCTATAACTCTCTATAGCACCTGTGTCATGATATCTCAGCTGGTAACCTGTGAAAGTCCCCACTAGACCTGGAGCTCTACAAGGGACAGGCTTCTTTATTTACACAATGGTTAGCAGAGGAAAGCACTGTTATTTGTCACATGCAGCTAATGGCTGAACCATGGTCCCAGTCTCTAGAGCAGATGAGAGGAGGCTTAGACGCCACAATGTACCCCCTAGGCGCAGCCACCTGCTCTGCTCTGTACAATGATGTGAACTTTCCAGGCGGCTTCTAACTGCCTTCTCTATCCTGATGTTGCCTCTCTGTCTCCATTTATTAATAACAGAGCAACCAAGACGTCTCAGAGAAAAGTGCTCCGAGAAAGAACTTCCACACATGTCCACCTGTTTAAAGCAAGGGTTAAATCACACTGCCTGTCACCCTTTGTGACTTCTTTCTCTCAGCTGCTTCCCACCTCACAGTCAGAGGCTCTCACAGTGGCTGGCCAGGGGTTCTATCATGATGCTGCCAGGCCTGCCCCTGGCTCATCCCCTTGGGTCTCTGACTTTAGACTCCTCTAGAGCCTCTGTTCTCACCTCCTATCTGCCTGTGGCTCTTGCGAGGCTCACAGCAAGTGTTCTATGACTTTATAGGGCCACCATCTGTTATGGATGAGCCCATGCCATACAGTGGTGTAAGGAGAACCTGACGCAAGCCTGACACTTGTCGCATGTGCTGAAGTTGCTGCCACTGGAAAGTTCATTCTGACATGTGACTAGAAGCATCTCTTTTCACTTTGCTGTGGAGGACTTTGAGTTGCTGATACTGAGTCAAAAATGCCAGCAAAAGAGTGTCCTTGGCTGTTAGGACCAGGGAGCCATGCACATGTGGTGGGCTCCTTAGACCTACCAGGTTGGCCCTACACCCTGGTTGGGTTCCTCACTCTTCCCCATCTACAACAGCTGATACACCACACTTTTCACAGAGATTCCTATTCCAGGTCTGCCTGTCTCGCTAGAATGCAAGCTCCATGCAGCTGGGATTATGACTTGACCTGGGTCATGGAACCCAGTGCAGGACTGAAAACTAAGAGATAATGGAATTGTGCAGTGAATGAATGAATGAATGAATGAATGAAAAGAGTAGTCTCCACTCTTCAGTACCCCTTAAAATAAGGAAATGCTTCTCCAGTTTGTCAAGTCAAAGCTCAGGAAGCAGATTTTCTTCAACTTACAGCTTCCGGCTTTGCCATCAGAGCACACTGTGAGTCAGACAAGTAGGGACCACATATGGAGCGTCACCGACATCTTAGAGGAAGGTTCTCATCCCTGTTTCCACACCAAGTTCTTTATCAGAGGGAACAGAAGGTCTGTATGGAGATGTGGCGGGCAACAAGAAACAGTGTGAGCACTGTACCAACACTGTATCAAAACATGAGCATTAAAAATCCAGGGCATTATGTGTTACATGTAGGTTAGGAATCCTGCCCTGAAGAAGATATGCTCCCAGGAACCGAGGAAAACTCCCAGTTGCTGCTTGTGCTTAGGAGACTCTCATAAGATCAGAGGTCTAGGAAAGCAGGAGCCTAAGCATGGGTCAATAAAATCACAAGAATAGAAGAAAAGGCCAGGGTAAGGTTAAGAAAGCAGCTTGAGGATTGAAGCAGTGTATGCCACAATCAATAAAATGCAAACAACAACAAATAACATGGTTAAAATACAGAGTTAGTGACATGAGGGGCATGCTTACAACAGGCTCCACCTGTGCAGATGAAAGAGGCACAGAAGGAAGGTGATAGTATTGAGCCCTGAAATTCAATAGATTTCTTCATACATTGGAGCAGGAAGAAGAATCAATCTGTGGACCTCCCAAATCAGGAAGCAGGATGGTGGGGGCTCTAAGTGCTTAGAGGACTAAATGGTTTGGATGGAACCCAGGCAGGCTGTGTTTTGGGGACAAATGGGGATAATCTGAAATATGCTGTGGATTAGTTGTTCAAGTCCTGGGAGAAATGGCATTAAAATCTAGAGAACCAAATGAGGAAGAGACCATGGTAGTGAGAACACTCATGCAGCCACCCATGTCCAAAGACAGGAGGCTATAGACAAAGTTCCACATTGCCCAAGATGGTGGCCACATCTACCTCAGGTCTCGCAAGTGGGGGAAACAAGGGTTGACCCTGGGTTTTTCCCTGAGTAGGACATGAACAATCAAACAAAACGTGGAGTGCCTATGGCATAGCTTATGGCAGCACAACATGGTGAATGCCTTCTTGGCAGCCAGGGAGTGAGCCAAGATGGAGAATCCTTGGAGAGGGCTGGGGTTGAGTGCTGCCATGGCCACTGAACCATTGTCAACACTACATGAGGTGACGGTTCTGAAATGGAATGCAAGTCCTACAAATCCTGCTGATGTTGAAAGAATAAATACCATGACTACACGCTCAAGGACTGGGGACATTTTCTTACAAAGGGCCAGGTGATAAATATTTAAGACCTTGCTGGCTACCTGCCCTTTGCTGTTAATTAATTGAGTTTTTAAATGTAAATTATGTGTAAAGGTCATACAGAGCTCAAGTGCTATGCAAAATCATGGCTGGTGGCAGAATGGGATAGCTTTGGCTGCTGGGTCATTATTTGTTGGTCTCTGGACTACACTGTTGTCTTCTCGTTCACTATCACATTGGTGGGTTTACAGGGTCCAGCCTTTGAAGTAGTGTTCCTGTTTTCTCCACTGCTGTGTATTGGGAAAGGGTGGCAGTGTGGCTTTCTGTGGCGACAGAGGGGAGATTTGGGCCAGCTCTCGGTGAGTTGAGCTACAGATAAAGCCACTATAGGTGTGATTCTCAAGCAGACTGACCAAGATGGCCGCCCTTCTACAAATGGCAGTCACTTGACAGGACTTGAGCCTTTGACATATGGTGGGTGAGGCTTCTATTTCCCTCATGGATGTGACACATCAGGTCTGTGTGGCTTTACATAGTCTCTTTGCCACTGTGAAAGAATGTGTCACATTCAAGAGGGGAGTAGAAGCCTCATCCACCATATGTCAAAGGCTGCAGCCCCTGTCTAGTGGCTGCCATCTATAGAGGGGCTGCCGTCTTGGACTGTCTGCTTGAGAGTCACACCTAAGAGCCTTGCCACTTTGAAACTTAACTTCTTACTGAGAAATGGAGGAGCAGTGTGTGCTGGGTAGTAACCACACTACCATCTCTCAGTAGATTGTCATATAAGGAAAGTGTTCAGCAATGTCTTCATTGCCCAGAGCAGGGCTGCTTCCTGGGGGCAGGTTTGAATGAATCTACTTATGATTACATATACAGGACTGACACCCTCAACATTCCCTCATGGACGTGGGAGGAACTCACAAGGCCCATCCCTCCATGAAGTCTATAGGCAGTTAATGGCTGCTGTGGGAGGGAGAGACATTTTCTTCAATGGTGTCTCCACTGATATGGTACCCACATTCCTGTAAATAATCCCTCACCTTTACTTGTGTGAGCAACCCTAATTAAATCTATCTGGTTACCTCTCCAAAAGGCATTTAAAGTTGAAGAGTTACTACCTGGGAAGAGGAAGGGGATCGATGGGTGAGTGTGGGGGGGTGTTAAAGAATAATAGGGGTACACAGAATCAAAATACATTGTATATTTGCAGGAGAACATCATGATGAAAGTCATTATTAGTGTAATAAATATATGCTAATGAAAAAAAACTAAACAGCAAAAATAATACAGAAATCCACAAAGGTCTCCTCTGGAACCCAGATGTGAGGAGATATCATGAACTCTCTGGGGGTACAGATGGGAGACTGGCTGATTTGGGGGTCATGTGAGGCCTGAAGAATGGCAGGTGGAGTTGTGATGTAGAAATGGCCTGAATCCATGCAGTTGGGGCTAGTCTTGAGTTTTAGTGGGGTGTGACTGCTAATGGGCATAGTTAGAGGACAGCCGTAAGAAATATCCCTGCCTAAGACAGGAAACATGAGTCGCCATTTTCAGAACAGGATGCAATGGGACCTTACCACTGTGCACTAGACTTGGGGTTGGGTGTTGTGGAATCATCTTTGTACGCTTTGAAGATGTGTCATTCTGGTTGGTTTAATAAAGAATTGAATGGCCAATAGCTAGGCAGGATTTCTAGGCACAGAGAATGCTGGGAAGAAGAAGGGCAGAGTTGTGAGGGGACATAGAGGAAGCATGACACAGAGGAGATGAGCTAACAAGCCATGAGCCATGTGGCAGCAAGTCAATCAATAAAAGTGTGTTCATTTAAGTTATAAGAGCTAGTTAGAAACAAGATTCAACTATCAGCCAAGATTTCATAATTAATAATAAGTCACTATGTGGTTATTTGGGAGCTGGCTGGCGGGACAGAGAAAGACTCATTACAGATGGGGAAGCTGAGGTGCAATGTTCTGGTGCTGAAGGCAGAGGAAAGTGCATTGTGAGCTACAGAAACAGGAGTCTGACAGTACACGACAATAGCTATCAAACCCTAGGGTGCTAGTTTGGGCCACAGTGGACTACGCTGAGTTGAGCTTCGGGTGCTGGTCAGGGGAGGCCTTGCTGAAACCTGTTTACCAAGGATGGACACAAGTCAATCCCTCCTTCTTAGTGAAGGACAGCAAGTTGTATCTAGAACCCTCTTAACCTCAGGGTGAGGAGGCTTGAGTTGGGAGGCCCAGTGGGCTCCTATTGTTCACCAGAATTGAGGCAAGCTTGCTGGAAGAGCAGGTTGGTGAGGGGTAGACTGACTCTCACTTCATGGGCAGACTCCCCAGACAGCCAGGCCTGGGAATCCAGCCTTGGAATCAAGCCACCCAGCACTGAGCACCAACAGGCAGCCAAGAATGTCACTCCACTGGTTCTCAGCCCGCCCCTCAGATCCCTGCCCCAGGCAATGTGGAACAGCATCAATGGAAGGAGGAAAACCAAGCAAACCAGAGAGCAAACCCCACTCCTCATGGCCACTCAGACGTCTGCTCATCAGCTTCAGGCCTTTGCTCATCCCTACTTTTCTAGAAAGACGGAGACATTCTGCAGAGGGAACAGAAATCACATGATGGCAGGGTCCTGCTGCGGTATCCCTGCCATGGAGCTACAAAGGTCTTCACTCTGGAGAGGAGGCAGAGAAAGGCTAAGCTGCCTGGCCAAGATCGTGGCGGAGAAGAGCAGAGCAAAGGGGCTCAGTTCTCAGCCACAGTGGCCTCATTTGGCCACTCAAACCATCAATGAACATGGACTTGTGTGACAAGCCGCTTCGCTTCACCTCTCCACAATGGAAAGATCCAAAGTGCTTAGCTCCGAACAGGGTGGGGGGCAGGAGGAGCAGAGCCATGCCGGAACATTCTAAGTCGGACTCTGGGATAAACGGAGATTTGATATTTCTGGATAATTCCCACTGAGCACCCTCCCCCTTTAATTATCTTGTGGTCGCCCTTTCAAAGGTGATTAAAGCTATTCTTCAGTAGATGTGGTATAGATTGAGTGGGAACCTGGTCTTTCTTGTGGTTTTTATCGCAGCAATTAAATCTGGCTGGCTCGCAGAAGCTGTGTGGCAGGAGGGTTTTTACCAAGCGAAACGATTTTCCCCTCCGGGCAATGTTAAATTTAGGAAAAATACAATTAATTATACCAGACAGGTATCTATTATAAACCATGCATGTATCAGAGGCTCCGGGCTGGTACACTTTGAGAGGCCCCTTGTCCCCACCTGCTGGGTCCCAGGGCCAGGCTTGTCCCTGCAGTGGGCCTCCTGCTCTACCCACACCCCCACTCCTTCTGTTTGGGAGCAGAAGGGAAAGGAGTGGTGCTTGCCAGAACTTTCTCTGACACCCCTCGAACACTGCTGAGGTGTGTGTGTTGCAAAGCTGCGGTGTCTGGACACTGCAGACAAAGGCCATTCCCACTGCCTCTGTCCCCCGCCCGTTGTGTAACCCTGGAAAGGTTCCCTTTGCTCACTCACAAAACCAGAGCACTGAGGCTGATTCTTTCAACATCCTGCTCTGCTCTGAGTTAGGAATGTAAACAAAGCCTCCATGGAAAGAGAGTCCCAGTTTCTTGTTAAAAGACCTGCTTTGCATTTTTCCCTCTCAGGATTTTTCTCCTCCTTTCCTTCCTTCCTTCCTTCCTTCCTTCCTTCCTTCCTTCCTTCCTTCCTTCCTTCCTTTCTTCCTCCCTCCCTTCCTACCTCCTTCCCTCCCTCCTTCCCTCCATCCCTCCCTCCCTCCCTCTCTCCTCCCTTCCTTCCTTTCTTATGGGTGTATGTCTATTCACCCCTGGGTGCCTGGTTCTGGAGAAGGCCAGAAGAGGGCATTGGAGTCCCTGGAACTGGAGTTACAGTTGGTTGTGAATCATCACGTGGGTGCTGGGACTCAAACCCGGGTCCTCTGAAAGAGCAGCCAGCACTCTGAACTGCTGAGCCGTCCCTCCAACCCCCCTAGGGATGGTCAAGGGACTAGGTGGTCTACTCTCTCCTCTTTACTGGAGCTTCCCTAGATTTCAGAGCTACTTAGAACAGAATTATTCCTATTATGTTTGTGTATACATGTTCATGTGTGTGTGGGTGCACATGTGTGCTTGTGTATGTGGAGTTCAGAAGACAACCTCCATTGTCAGTCCATCTTGTTGTTTTGCTACAGTCTTGCTCTGGCTCGGGACTTGTCAAATAGTGTAGGCTGGTCAGCTAGTGAGCTCCAGGGACCCTCCCATCTCCACCTCCCCAGCACTGGGGTTATAGGCACATATCACCATATAGTGCCTTTTACATGGGTTCTGGGAATTGAACCCAGGTCCTTGAGCCACATACATACATAACCATTGGGTCCCCAGTGGGAATAGAAAGTCTTGGCTGGTTAACAGGTGTCTGTTCAAACATGTCAGTGATTTGGAGTCCTTCCCCAGATGCCAGTTCAGAGTCAGGCTCGTCCATCACTACCCACGCAATCCAGACACATTTGTGGGAGATGTGCCCTGGACAGGTCCATCCACTGGTAGGGGGTCAAGCCAGCTTTGATGCCGGCTAGAGAATGTGAGGCTCTTTGTCTGGTTCTGGCCCCCTTCTCCACACAGCATCTTTCTGTGTCGTTGTTTCCCTGTTCTGGTGAGAGGGGACAGCTTTACCTGGCAGCTGTCTCATGAGGGTGTTGTGAGGATTAATGAGATAATATTTTTTAAGTACTTGGAGATCTTCTGGTGAAAGAGGCTATAAAAGTACAAAGTGTCACTATTACTGTAATTAATGGCATGTCTGGGGCTTTCGAAGTGCAGCTTGGGTTAGACAGAAGCAGGTAAGATCCCTGCTTAGGAGTTGGCTAAGTGTTGAGAAAACAGGGTAAAGGAGCCTGTATGTGGCCAGGAGGGCACAGGGAGCGTGGCACTGGGTCCATCAGGGGGCATGTGCAAAGAGGTGGATCTCGAGGACGGAGTGCCAGAGAGACACCTACCCATATCAGTACATGCAAGGTGTCAGCCAAGATGCTGTCCCTTTGGGCAGGGAGGCCTGACAGATCAGCTCATGTCCTGAGCTCAACCTGGACCCAGAAGGAAAACAGGGCCCAGGAACAGACTGTACCAAGTGGTAGCTCTTTCTCCAGTTTGGGCTTGCACAAGACTCCTTCCCACCTACCTTGACACTCATCCATGGGCTGGTCCCTCTGTTGTGCATTATGGGTTGAATTGTAAAAGATATGGTTCCTTTGACCGAAAGCTCAGTCTGGCTGGGAGGAAAGGTCAGTGTACCAGGTGTTAGGGGTGGAGGCAGTGGTGCAGGGGGAGCTGAAAGATGTTGGGGGCCTGTGTGGCAGAGGGGGTGGTCCACAAGGATGGTAGGTAAAGAGAGAAAGGAGAGAGGAGGAAAAGTACATGGAGGAAGATGAGGGAGAATGAGAGATGGATACAGAGAGAAACAGACACACACACAGAGAAAGAGTGAGAGAGCAAGAGACACACAGACACAGAAACACACACACACACACACACACACACACACACACACGAGAGAGAGAGAGAGAGAGAGAGAGAGAGAGAGAGAGAGAGAGAGAGAGAGAAGGAGGAGGAGGGAGGGGAAGAGAGGGAGGGAGGGAGGGAGGGAGGGAATAGTATCCAGCTGTGGGGTTAGGTCAGGCAATTACATGTTTGGGGTAACTGGAAACAGATGAAAAATGTGTGCACATGAAGGGGGACAGATTAAGTCACCAGCTTAGAGAGGTGGGCAAGGCATAAAGACCATCTGACCTGAGCTAGTGGCCACAAGCAGAGGGTGACTGGGGACATCAAGGAAGCTGCCTCTTTAGGCCAGGCAAGATGGAGGATGGAGAGGAGGGCTTTACTACAGGTTCTGAACTTCTTTCACATGCGTGGGGTATAATGAGACTTTGGAGTCTTTGAGGAAAGAATTGGGCTTCGCCTGTCTTTGGGAAATGGACACTAAGGATAGTGGCAGGCATGGGATGTGAGACACAATGCCATGTATGTCCTTTAAAATTAGAAATAAAGCTGGGCAGTGGTGGTACACACTTTTAATCCCGGCCCTTGGAAGGCAGAAGCAGGCAGATCTCTGAGTTTAAGGCCAGCCTGGTCTACAGAATGAGTTCCAGGACAGCCAGGACTCTAAAGTGAGATGATGAAAGGAGAAGGAAAAAGAAGAGGAGGAGGAGGAGGAGGAGGAGGAGGAGGAGGAGGAGGAGGAGGAGGTAGAGAAGAAGGAAGAGGAGGAGGAGGAGGAGGAGGAGGAGGAAGAGGAGGAGGAGGAGGAGGAGGAGGAGGAAGAGGAGGAGGAGGAGGAGGAGGAAGAGGAGGGAGGAGGAAGAGGAGGAGGAGGAGGAGGAGGAGGAGGAAGAGGAGGAGGAGGAGGAGGAAGAGGAGGAGGAGGAGGAGGAGGAGGAGGAGGAGGAGGAGGAGGAGGAGGAGGAGGAGGAGGAGGAGGAGAAGAAGAAGAAGAAGAAGAAGAAGAAGAAGAAGAAGAAGAAGAAGAAGAAGAAATAAAGAGGAAATAAAGAATGATGTCAGGGCCAGAGAGATGGCTCAGCCTCTAAGAGCACACGCTGTACTTGCAAAGGACCAGAGTTCACTTCCCAGCACCCGTGACAGTTGGTTCACAGGTGCTTGTAACTCCAGTACCAGGGGGATCTGGCACTCCTGACCTCAAGGACACAAATACCCACATGCATATACCCACCACAAATGTACATTAATGTGCATACTTAAAAATTACAAAAATAAACTTTTAAAGAGAGAGAGAGAGAGAAGCCCCAGGGCCTCCCAAACATGGAGTACTATTTGAACATGAATGGAAACTCCATGGGACTACTCCTGACCAGCCTACTGAAGCATTCAGTGTCAAATGTGGAGTCTGGTGCTTCAGTGAAGGCATCAAGTGGAATATGCTGGCCATTTCTAGTATTTAAATCTCAACATTGCCAGCATTCTGCCTTTCTTCTTTGTACAGGGCCCATCCTGACTGCCAGGGGAAGAGCAGTGGACATTAACTTGGAGGCACGGTGGCCCTTCAGTGAATAGAAAGCACCAGAGTTTCCTCTCTATGCCACGAGGCTGCTGCATGAGTTGCCTGGTGGGCAGGTGCCTGAGTGCTTTTTTGTGCAGGGTGAATCAGTTGAAATGCAAGCATTAGTTTGTCAGTACATCAGTAGTGGGGCTGACACTTCGGACTAGTGCGAAGGACAACAGAGGGGGCTCTACAAAACATACACATCTCCCTGGGAGGACAGTTTGAAGGGAACAAGTCATTATCTGTGTATCAACTCAATGCCTTCACATCGGCATTGACAGCTTTCCTTCTAGGTCCTTGGACATTCGAGCCTGCCAGGTTCCTGCTGGCCTCATGACACCTCCATTTTTACCAAAAATGATGGTCAAATGACCAATTATGAACAGTTTAAGAAATAAAAAAGTCACTATTTTCTGTATTTGATTATCATCACATTCAAAATTGCTGATGCATTTTACTTCAGCAAACAAAAACCTGCATAGGGGCTTCCCATCAGTTTGTCTGTCCCTTCTGAGCATGCCCACTGCTGCTTTCTTTCTATACTATCTGGCATCTTTTTATTCTGAGTTCTCTACCAGGAAGATGTTCAGAAAGGGTGCATCCTCGGACATGGAGGAGCTAGTATGTTGGCTTGTTTTTAGAAAGTTGGTTTTATAATCATATTGGTTAGCCTTGGTATCCCTGGTGAGTGTAGTCGGGGCTTTGGTTCCTTGTGTGTTATTTAGTCTCATCAACATTCCTTCTTGTATCTTTGACCCCAGTGTTGAGCCTTTTCTCTTTCTGCTAAGTGTTTCATGAATGCATCTCATTCCCCCCCCCCTCTCGTGTGTGTGTGTGTGTGTGTGTGTGTGTGTGTGTGTGTGTGTGTGTGTGTAGTGGAAATATTTTAAGGAGTGTTACAATTGTTTATGCTGTGGAACATTTATTTAATGATGCAAAGATGTGTTACATTCTTTTATGTTGCATTTGTTTAGCTCTGTGAAGCTGTGTTACTGTGCCTGTCTAAAACACCTGACTGGTTTAATAAAGAGCTGAGTGACAAACAGCTAGGCAGGAAAAAGGATAGATGGGGCTGGCAGGCAGAAAGAATATATAAAAGGAGAAAAGGAGAGGCCAGGAAGCAAGAGAGGATCAAGGAGTGAGAAAAGAAGGGGCCAGCTACATAGCCAGACACAGAATAAGAAGGAAAGAAAAGATATACAGAAATAGAGAAAGGTAAAAGCTCAGAGGCAAAAGGTAGACAGGATAATTTAAGCAAAGCTGTGAAGAAAAACTGTCAAGACACAAGCCAAGATAAGGCTGGGAATTTATTAGTAAGAATTAAGTCTTCATGTGCTTATTTTGGAGCTGGGTGGTGCCCCCACCAAAGAGTAAAGAGCCAAAGAATAAAAAACAGCAACTACATGTGTGTGTACTCACTTGCATGTGGAGGCCAGAGGGAGTCATTCCTCAGTAGCAGTTCACAGTCGATTTTCAGGCAGGATCTCTCACTGGCCTGGAACTCTTTGAATGGGCTTGGCCAGAGAGTCCCAGGGGTCTATCTGTCTCTAGCTTTCCAGCACTAGGATTTTGCTTGTGTTTTCATCCTTAATTATGAGAAATAACTTGACAGATCATTAAATTTTTATAATATTTTTTGCAACTTTATGCAATGAGTGCATATATGTGCATGACCATGTATGTATGTTTATGAATATGTGTGTCTCTGTACACAAATGTGTTATGAACATGTGCATGCCATGTGTTATGAACATGTCTACACACTATGGACCAGAAGTCTTCTCCTAAATCATAAAGGTAGCTGAGCATTTGCAGTGGCCAGTGCAAACTCCACAAGCTTGGTATCAGGAAAGTGCCATTTTTGACACCATTTATCAGGTTGCCAGTACTGGGCAAACTGTGGGACTCCTCTGAGTGCCTGTCTCTGCATGATCAAACTAGAAGAGTGGTGTCTTCTTCACAGAGCAGAGAGGAGACCTGCACACGTGGACCCTGATCCTGGTGTGGTATAGCCCTTAACAAACCATCACAGCTATTTCTAATCTATGTGCACCACTATCAGCCTTTGGAATAGGCTTCTCTAGGAACTTTATAAGAAAAACTAAATCACCCAGACAGTACTATCAATGCCTCCTGGGATCCCTGCCCCAACTTCTCTTTCCCCTGACTCTCTCTCCCCCTCCCTCCCTTGCCTCTCCTCCCTCCCTCCCTTCCCCCACACTCCCCTCCTCTCCCTCCCCTGCCTCTCTCTCCCTCCTCCTCTGCCTCTCCCTCCTCTGCCCTGCCCTCCCCTGCCTCTCCTCTAACTTTCCTTCCCCAGCTCTTTCACTCCAAATCAACCATGTTTGGGAATATGTCTGGGACTTCCTTCAGCATCCAGAGCAGAGGTCTTGTCAGCCCAGGAACAGGGGTGAGTACTAGACTCAGTGCCCCACCCCCTTCTCCTCTCTATTGTGTTTAGTAACCACTGTCCTATTGTTTTCTTGGTGCCATCAAGGAGGACCTGTCAGGTCAGCTATGTGAGTGTCTTTATGCCCTAGACCCATCAAAGCATGTCTGTTTCCCGATTCCTTTCATTTCTCCCTAGAGGAGGAATGTGCTAAGGTGGCATTGTATATTCAGATGATATCAGTGTGACTGGATCTAGGTCACCTAGCAGACAAACTGCTAGGTATGTCTGTGGAGTAAAGAAGATAGAAAGACTTCACCGAACCGTGAGTGGTATGTTCCATGGCTGTGGTCCTAGACTGAATAGAGAGGAGAATGCAAGCTGAGGTGCCCCGCCCACAACCTTCACAGCTGATACAATGTGACCAGCTAGCTGCCTTCAGCTCCAGCCATCACACTCCCCTGCCATGATGGACTTGAACTGTGAGCCGGAATGAACCCTTCCTTCAGATACCGCTTTTGTTAAGTATTTTATTACAGCACTCAGAAAAGTAGCTAAAACAGAGCACAGTCCATATGACATCGTGTCTGTCACCTCTTCACAAAACCAGCTTTCCAAACATGCTATGAACTGGACAACGCCTGCATACATTTTTTCCTTTCAAGGAAATCTAGCAATAGGAACTCACTGAGATTAGCAAGATAAATACTTAGGTAGGAGAGTGGAGCTGGGAAGCACTGAAGTTGTACCCATGTTGCCATGCTGTCCAAAGTGGGAGAGCACCAGCTCATAACCCCTGGGCCTCAGTGTCCTCCTTTGTGAGAGGTAGTGAGAGTTTTCCAGCTCACTGGGCCAATGGAAGCAGATGACATCTGAAGGGTCTGCCTGGTCCTGCTCGCTCTCACTTGCTCTCCTCTCAACCCCTCCCTGTCGGAAGAGCAGAGACAAAGGATACTCCGGATGCCACCTTTCTGATTTATAGATGGGGACCTCAGGCCAAATCAGTCAGAGATGCGTGTGAGACACCCCAGTGAGGAGCAGGCAGCATGGGAGACACATTCCAACCCTCACCCACCTACATGGGGCTAAGGGGTCCCTTCTTTATATTTTTTCCAGTTTAAGATGTTTTTGATTCTAAACTGAACAATAAATTAAAGGAGGAAAAGAGAGAAAGAAGAAGATGAAAAAAAAAAAAGCACATTTGACCCAAAGCGGTTATTCATAAAATGTCTGTGGGATGAATGGAATTCTTTCAAACTGGAGACCCAGATGAGATCCACTCTTAACACTGATGCTGAGAAATGCTGTTCCAGGCATGTGTTGGTAATTAGAGTGTCATGTCTTTAACCCTTCTCACTAGTGACTGGGACTAGATTAGGCCAGTTTTGGTATTGAAACAAAGCAAAAGATGGGGGTGGGAGTTGCCTTCTGGCCTTGACCTGGTCCAGAGCAAGAGTCATCTCTTAAGATCTGTGAAGCTGGGCCTTAGTCCTCAACTCTGCCTCGTTCAATAATTTTATTGCCAACATGAATAGCAAGGATTACGGGGGCCATGGGTAAAGGGCTGGCTGGCCATATCTATGAGGATACGGTAGGCTAGGGCATAAAGGTGGTAAATCTAACTAAGACAGAGACTCATTAAACAGGAGAAAGATACATTTCTATACTTATTAAAAATAAACAGATCAAACCCCCAAACAAGGACAGGAAAATTGGATGGGGTGCTGCAGCTTAATAGGTTTAATATGAAAAAGACTTAGAGATTATTAGTTGACTGTGGGATTGGTCCTGTTCAATATTGGGATGTGCCTGATAAAACAGAAATGAAATAAGATGTGAATTTTGGTTGTTTTAGGAGGAAATGTGCATTTAATGAAGGAAGAAATTGAGTAACTTGCTGTTTTTGCAATAAAATTATGTGGGTATCATAAACCTCTGATCTGATGGAAAGAGAAAGGAGGTTTCTCCCTCTAGTGTAATTTTTCCAACTGCTAAAGACTGTGGTCCAGGAAAGAAAATATAATCAGATGAAGCCAGATGGGGGACCCATTACAAGGTGCCTGGGTAGTATGTCCCAAGAATGCCAAGGCCATCAAAAGTATGGAGAGATGGACCAGTGGACATTCAAGAGACAGACAACTAAGTGTAGCCTGATCCTTGGCAGTACAGCGTGCTCATGGAAAGGAACTCTAGGTGAAGGTATATGTGATTCTCCTCACAATGTTTTTTTTTTTTTTTTTTTTAAAGTTACGAAAAAAAAATCATGACTATCCCTAAATAAGAAATTTATTTAAAAACTATATCAGGGCTATCAAGGCTATGGAGATGGCTCCTAGGTCCACTTGCTGGGCAAGCCTAATGGCTTGAATTCTAACCCTGGGATCCACATGAAGATGAGAGAGGATCTCCACATTACAGATTTGCCCACTAACCTGCACACACTCTGTGGCATGTGTGCCCTCCCACCCTCACACATCACACACAAACAGTAATTAATAGTTATTAATAACAATGACCAAAGTAAAAAAAAAAAAAAAAGATACCAAAGGTACATTATGAGACTCCTAACTCGATGCCTCTACATTCCTTCCACAGTTCACTACTGGAGTTTCTTTACCTGCTTCAGCCGGGCTCCTAGAAATCTGCTAACTCGGGATGTTAAAAACAACACTTCCCCTTTTGCCAAACATTGGGAAACTAAGGGTCTGGTTTTAGCCTTACATCTACCAACCGACCAGGTAGGCTCTCTCGATGACATCCTCCCTCTTTCTAATGCCCGTCATCCTCTTTTCTCTCTCCTGGCATAGCTTCTCAATCGCGTATTCTTGAAGAAGTACAGTCTAAGTAGGAAAAGCAGAGAGAAGTGTGTGTGAGGAGGGAGATGCAAGGGGAAAGACATGGAATGAATGAATGGCAGTGAGGGACCCATGTGTGTGATGAAGGCCACATCTTGGTTACCATGGAGATGGCCAGCTGTGAGCATGGATGGTATCATCTCATGACAACTCTAGAGCAATAGTGTCTGTTCTTTCACAGATTTTAGAATCCACAGTTGAGTGTGGAGGTCATGGGGAAAAATGGCCTGCTGAGGACAAAGCAGAGCGTCCATGACATGTAACAGGCTCAGTGTGCACCCTGTCGCTGCTGCTTGCTGGACTGTGGAGGGCCTCCCCTGCCTTTGTCCTCTGGTGGTGGGGTCTAGGAGCCTTTAGCACCTCTCCCAGGTCTGTGCTCAAGTTCCAAACTTGTCTCACTCTTCCTGTCCCCTCCAGACCTGCACAGCACCACTCTGTTCTCAGGACATGTGTGCAATTTTACTTCTTCCTGTATCATGATTTCCCCATTAACAAAAAGTAATAAAAGTTCCAGTAAAATATTCCTTTATCCTTTTCCAGAACGTTCTATTCAGTCATCATTTGCTCCTCACTGTGACCTGCAGAGAGGTATTTGCTGCTTCCATCTTGTGGATTAGAGGCAGTCAGGTCAATAGCTAGCTGGCTGCTGCCTCAGACAAGGAGCATGGGGACATGGCCTCCAGTTCCTCGCTCTGCATGCTTTCTCCTTACACTGGCTCTTCCCTGCCTGGAAAGCTCAGTGTCAAGCATCAACATATCATGGGGTGTCCTTCCTAGAAATTTCTAGGGGATCATGTTATATGAGGAAAGTGTGTGTGTGTGTGTGTGTGTGTGTGTGTGTGTGTGTGTGTTTTCCTGGAGACTGTGGTCTGTGACGCCAACATGAGTGGGCTAGGTGGCAGCTAAGAACATGGACCTGTGAGCAGTTGAGGGGCTCCAAATCCTGCAGCGGACTGAGGCCTTGGCAGGCTGCATGTCCTCCCTGTCTTTCTGACACGTAAAGGGAATGTCAAAAATGTGAACCGACCTTTTCCTTTTTGTATATTGTATGTTTTTGCCTTTGTGAGCATTTCCTCTGTGTTTTTTAAAAACTGACTTGGTGGGTTTTTTTCTGTGTTGTTTGGTGTTGCCTTTCCCCCTCTCCCTCTGGTGCCTTCACTCTTTTCTGTGAATATAACGTTCCTGGCTCGTAATGGGGTCCCTGTGGCAGCTCTACCTGTCATTTGTTCACAGAATCAATCTCTTTACAATCTAAACGTGATTTTATATCATTTCCTAGTGATTAATTCTACTAATTAATTAATTAGCTAATTGATTCAGTTTGTTTATTTGGTCATTTGTATGAGACCATCAAAAGTCTATATCATGAGACAGTCCTTTGTGGCATTCCTTAAAAGTCCGATTGTTAATATGTATCTTCAATGTTTATTTATTACAAGCAATTTGCTTTTCTACGAAAGTTGGGGGACCTAAATTCATACCTCCAGAACCTACTTCAAAGCTAGCCATGGTACTGTGCACCCAAAGCCCAGTGCTGGAGGTGGAGACAGAAACATCCCTGGGGCTCACGGGCCAGCCCATCTAGCTGAAATAGCAAACTCTGAGTTTGTCAAGAGTCTCTGCCTAAAACATGATGTGAATGCAATGGAGGAAGGTACAAAACGTTGACCTCTGGCTTCTGTATGTGTCTGCATAGGTGAACACACATGCACACACACAGACAATACACAGACATACAATACACACACACACACACACACACACACACACACACACACACACACACACACGAGAATTTTAAAGAGAAAACGATGGTGATCTTCTAATGAATAAAGTTCCTTTCTGGTCTGAGATCAAGCCATTTACAAACGTGCTACACTGGGGACCAGCCTAGCATGTGACTGGGGAATCTAACCTGTGAGCTGGTGTGGGAGAGAGGCAGGCACCTGGAATGGGAACCACAGGGCCTTTGGGACTATACAACAGCCTCAGGCCTTCCATGGGTATGCATTGTCACATTGCTTATTTGGTGGGTGCTCTTGAGCATGGTGCTCACCCACAGCCGGCCCCAGAGTTGGGCTCTGATCTAAACACTTCAGCTCTGATCAGGATCACTGCAGCTCATTTAGGAAGGCTCAGTTGTCCAACTGTGTGGGAAGGCAGTCTCAATTGTCCAACTGTGTGGGCTGTGGATCCTCAACTCAATGACTTACTTCAGTCTTTGAGGATGGATACTCCCCCTCCTACACAAACTTGAACCTGAGCTGAAGGTACATTTGGTGCTATAGAGGCTACTTTTCTCCTAAGATGCACGAGCCTGCCTGAGAATAGCCCCATGCTAGGAAAATAGAGCTGAGGGCTGACAGGGGATATAGTCCCTGGTGACACCCTGGGACACCCTACATCAAACTCACCAGCATGCTTCATAAGGGTAAAGGTGCTTAAGTCTAGGCTGTTTAGGGTTTTCTGGTCAACTGCAAGCCAGGGGACTTCATTTCACACCTTGGTGTGTCTTTTTAAGGTCTTGGCTCATTCAGTATATATTTATTGAGTTCCATTCTCTGCTGAGTACTGTGCTAGGTAACAAAGGAAAGAAGTGAGAGGGTGGAGGTAAAGGAGCTGTGAGACAAAACAGTGGGATAATTAGTCTCCATTGTTAACTTGACTGGGTTTTGAATCACCTAGGAGACGCACCTTTGGGCCTGTCTGTGAGAGTGTTCGAGGGTTAACCAAGGAGAGAAGACCTGCCCTGAATATGGGCATCATCATCCCATGTGCTGTGTCCAGACTGATTAAAAAAAGAAGTGAGCCCAGCCCTGGCTTTCCTTCTTTGCTTTCAGACTGCAGACATGATGTGCACTGTGAGTGAAAACGAACACTTCTTTCCCTTAGCTGCTCTTACCAGGCATTTGCCACAGCCACAGCGACAGTGACAACAAAATAGCACAAACAATGACCATCTTGCTTGCTGTGGAAACGTGTCTCCTCTGTTGAGCTCCCCATCTCCATGCACTTTTCCCAAGTGAATTCCCAATCGCTCTTCTCAGACCTCACCATTCCAGGAATTATTGTCCTTCAGCATCCTTGAAGAGCACAGATACCTCTGTGAGCATCTCCTCCGTGATATGAATACTGTCATCTCAGCATCTTACACTCCTTGTCTTTAGTCTATACAAGGACAGGTAAGAAGGAATGAGGTTCCCTAAGGTGGCTACCATCATGGCTCTCTTGGATAATTTTATGCCAAACAAAGTATCAGAGGCAGAACCTACTGCAAGGGGAATGCCTGGGACCCAGTCACCATCCCAGTAGGTGTACTTCAATAGATTCAGGAAAAAGGGACCATTAGTATCCTTTGTTGCAGGAGGGCAGGCTGAGAAGTAGGGATGACAATGAGAAGGCTTTGGAAGGCCACAGACATTGTGATGGACAGGGAAGCTCCCCATCCCCAGCATGGATTGGAGGAGAGATAGCAAGAAGTCAGGGCTCACTGGAGTAGGCTCAGGAGTTGGACCACGTACAGAAACATGTCAGTTTTTCAATTCTTCTATCTTGGAACCCTTAGGAGGTCTTGGCTTTGCAAAACAACATATTACCTCAGAATCTGAGTCTCCGAAATCCTGGCAGGGGGGCCGGTCCAGCCGGCACTGTTGCCATATGTGTTTAGAATCCCATGCACAATAATTAATTTCCATTCTGTAAAAAAAAAAAAATGAATAATTAATACTGCATCCTACGTCCATTGATCCAAACAGGAGTTGACACATATTAAGAGGCACATGATGCTGAGCAAACTTTTTAAAAGAAGCCATTTGATTAACAAAGCAACTTTTAAAAATCCCCTATCTTCTAGACAATAGGAATTGAACAGAGTCCAACAATGAGGGCAGACCAAGCAGGGGGGAGTCGGATCGCAATGCAGAGAGGTGGGGGAATGGGAAGACTGCGCTCCTCTGAAGTTGCTGGTGGGGGAGCTGGCTAGGAAGGTGACCGATGCTCCAGGGAGAGAAGAAGAAAACAAGATGACAGCCTTGAAGGAATTTCAGAGCTGCATGCTCTCCTTTGAGTATTAATTGTGCTCAGAGAAATATGAACAACTGTGATGGTAAAATAGGAGACATTGGGAACCTGTTTCAGAAACTGTCCCGGACAGATGCTAGCTCGTAGATGCAGTAGAGTTCCACTTTACCATTGTCTCTGTCTGGTTCAAAGTTTCTCCTAATAGGTCAGTTGATGTGTTGACTGCACAATACCAAGTTTGTGAAGACAAAACACTTAGACATTTCAGATGTATCAGTGATGTGATGAGGAGCCAAAGGACCCTTTCAATCAGTGTCGCTATGCAGTATATTATAGTTGAATTGTTCTTATTTGCAGGGCTACTGCTAATTACTGATGGCAATAGCTTCCATCTAATTCAGAGGCCCTGGTCTGGATCCCAGGAACTTAAAATGTACTTGGAGAAGAGAGCTTCATGGTTACTCTTTACTCTCCAGATGAGGATTCAGGGATATAGTGGGGTGGTGGGTCTGTGACCCTAAGTCTGCATATGTTTCAGGGGCAAACTGTCTTTTTTTTTCCAGGAAGATGGGCTTGGGTTCCCGGAGAGGAACACTGTTCACATTAGAGCAAGGGTGAGTGACTACAGAGTTCAAGTTTCCTTGGGATCCTGAAAGTTCCAGATCTATAGCACATTGGCTTTTGCAAAACCCTAGACAGGCAGTGCAGAAGTGAAGAAGGATCACGTGGGTGTGGCTCCTTCAATGGAAGTGTGGCTCTTAGAATGAGGGAGGAAATGGATGTGTGATTGGAGGATGTTACAGGTCTGCTGGGGTTGTACTTGTCTCTGTGCAGGTGGAGCAGTCTATGGGAAGAGCACCATGGGGATGGGGAGGGTACCTGAACTTGCTATGTGTGGACAGTACAAAGAGCCCTTTATCAGACTGAAGATCAGCCATTGGAAGCCATGATGGTGCTGTCTGCTCCCTGAAGGGTCCTACTTGGTGGTTTTCCAACTCACTCCAAAACCTAGAGGAGAGACTCTTGGGTGGTAACATTCGAGGTGAGATTTTGACTGAAGGAGAAAGTCTAATGTCAGAGGGATGTAACAGCCTGCAGGTACAGAGAGCTGGGGTTGAGGTGTAGGAAGGCAGAGGGGTAAAGTGCTGTTCCTGAGAGCCACTGTGGGAGAGACACAAGCCACCAAGTATTCGATTAAGCAGGAACTAGAGACAAAGAAGTGGGTGGGGGTGGGGAGGGAAAAGCTGGGTGCCAGGAGTCCAGAAATGGTCAGAGATATCTGGCACATCCTGGGCTAGGATCAGATGCATAGAAGAGGTGCCAGGGGACTGATAGGATAAGTGCAGTGTTGGGTACATGGTGTTCTGTGGGATGACAGAAAGAACTCAAAAAACTTTAGTTCTGATGCTGCTGGTGTATGTGTGTGCATGCCTAGATTAAATTGTGCTCTTTTTACTAAAGATTTCAAGTCCAAAGTGTCTGAAAGAGGAGGTTCACTGTTTAAGGTGAGTGTCTTGCATCCTATAGTATGGCCATGTGGACTCAATTAGAGAACTCACAAACAGTGTATTGATTTCTTTCTTTCTTGAAGAAAAGAAAAACACACAAGCCACAGTGTTGACAGAGCCTGGCAGCCCCAGAGCAGAACTCTGTCTGATTAAAAATGTTAATACTGTCTGTGCAACAAATATGAATGGGATATTGCACGAAACAGTGCTCTGCATTGTGATCAGTGTCCTACAGGGTGCTGACTTACTTTGAGACGTCTGGGTCTGAGGTGCACAGTGAGTTGGAAATTATATTCTCTCCAGCAGTGTGGTGTCTTAGACAAATGTTAAAACAAAGCAATACCAGAAAGAATCCTGGATGAGTATGGAGTTAGTTCATGGGGATGGGAGCCTGTCTTATCCCCAATCTCAAATCACTCTCAGAACCACAGCCAGTGCGTGTTGTTAGGTAACAGGGAAGGAGAAAAGCAAGCTCTGGTCATGAGTTCTCTGGTAGCCTAGTTCTCTCCAGAAATATAAACCTGAACTAGGAAGTGCTTAGAGTCCTGTCAGCTCTGAAGACCACTCGTATCTATAAGTACAAAACCTCTGCCCATGTGGAGAACACACACACACACACACACAGACACACACACACACACACACACAGACAGAGAGAGAGAGAGAGAGAGAGAGAGAGAGAGAGAGAGAGAGAGAGAGAGAGAACCACAAAGAGACATACACATAGAGGCAGAAACACACAGGCACACAGATAGGCAGACACAGACACACATAGACAGTCAGATGCACAAACATAGATACACACACATAAGAGACACAGACACATAGACACAATATAGCTGCACACAGACATATACAAAGACAGAGAGACACACAGACCTACAGAGAGACAGACACGAACACACACAGAGACACAGACAGATACACAGTCACACATAAAGACACAGATGGATACACAGAGACAGACAGACAAACAGGCACACACACACACACACACACACACACACACACACACACACACACACACAAATTACTAAACTAAATGCTGAGGACCTAAATTCCATTGAACACATTTTATAATTACTTGACATGAAGCCAGAGTCCAGCTGGCTGCTGGCAGGAAGGACAAGCGTGTGGCTCTCATGTGCATATATAGACACAGATTGCAGATACTGCCTGTGAGCAAGGTGGAAACAGAGGCAGGTTTGTGTCGGGCACCTGCTCCAAACATGGCTCTCAGCTTTGGAGGAGTCTGCTCTTCCTCTGGGCTTAAACACATCAGCTTGGGACTTTCAGCTTTGGCTGACTTTTAATATTATTTTATTTAAGAAGAGTGGGTTTTTCTTTTAATCCTCTTAAATAACAGAAAAACATGTTCTTTAAAATAAAGGAAGGCTAGAGCCTGCCACTGCTGAGTGCCGGGTGCTGGTGGGAGCAAAATGTGGAAGGCATTTAACTTGCTGTATTAGTTTTCATCAAAGATCCACAGCTCACACACAACAGCTTCTTTGCATTAAAATCTGTGACTGTAAAATTTCAGAGGGAAACATTGATCTTCTCTTTGCATGTTAACCCTTCCCCTGTGTGTGTAGCCTCTGAACCACCGCATCCAGTCCTGCTCTGGACCAGTGTTCACTTCTCCCACCAAGCAGGGCTCTGGGCCTCCAGACTCTTAACTCTGACGGGTCTCCCAACACCCATCCAGGCAGACTTAGAGTAGGCAGATTAGGAGGGTACCTGAAGAGTCCTCAAGAGCAAAGCCACCTCTCTCTGGACAGCTCCCTGTCTGGGACAGTCTCCAGACCTGCAGCCATACCCGGATGTCCTAGATGGAGCCCCAACATGTGAGCAGTGAACTGTACTTCTGGGAGAAGGATTATTGGTAAATGCATTTTTCTGACTTCAAAAAAAAGTGGCAAAATACACATACCATTTTAATACACATGCACTTACCATTTGAACTTTGTTCAAAATATTATACAGTGATCATTGCCATCCATCAGATACTCAAACAGAAACTCTGTTACCATTAGAAGCCATTCTCCTTGTCTCTACAACCAAATTCTCGGGTCTATGAATGAGGCTACTCTAGGTAGCTCACACAGTGGAGAGTGGGGCTCCATATCACTTGTCTTTTTGTAGCTGGGTTTTGTTCTTTCATTTAACCTAATGGCCCCAAGGTAGACCATACTACCGTGTATATCTTTCTTTTTAAGGATGGATACTATTCCACTACATGGATATACTGTATGTATATATTTATCAGGTTTGCATATGACTTTTGGGCGTGGCGGACAATGCTGCTATAGTGATATTTTATTTGTACTGAAATGTGATTTTATTTGTATATTAATGAAGTTGCCTTGGGGTCAGAGCAAGCCATAGCAGAAGCAGGGCGGTGGTGGTGCACGCCTTTAATCCCAGCACTTGGGAGGCAGAGTTAGGTGGATTTCTGTGTGTTCAAGGATACAGCCAGCATGGTGTACATGCCTTTAATCTCAATACCGACCATAGAAGACCTGGAGGTCTGTATAGACAGGCAGTGATGAGGAGGTCATGTGGCTGGGTTTACAACCAATGAGAAGGCAGAACAGAAATTCTATATAAAAGACAGGACACAGGAAGTAGCTCTCTTGCAGAGAGGAAAGACAGAGCAGCAGTGAAGGGTAAGGTTTTCAGCTCTCAGCTATTGCTCTGACCTCTTGGCTTTTAATTCTGCAATTGGCTCTGTGTTTCTTATTGAACAAGACGGTTACATCTACATGCTGCTACAGGTGTAAGTACATGGACATGGGTCCCACATAGTTCTGCTGACGCTTTCGGCTACATAGCCAGAGGGGCATTGTCAGGTCACGTGATAATCCTTGTTTAACATTATGAAGACCTGTAGCAATGAAAGTTGACTTGTAAGTTTGGGGATTGGGTCCAAGGATCATTGTGAGGGAATCTTTGCCCAGTGGTAGCTGCCTCTTTGGGGACTAAAGGAGCCTCTGGAGATTTTAAGGACTTTGCTGTCATGGGAGTCCTTGTTTGGATCCATGCTGGTGTATATCGAGCTCCAGCAGGATTCATTTTGTATTTCATTTCAATTTTCTGGAACATGAGATAGCAGGAGAGTCGTCTGACAGAGCTCTCACAGAGATTGTTTGGCATGCTATGGAGAGAAGAGAAGAGCTGCAGAGACCTGCCTCAGATGCCCACCCACTGAACCAGCTCCTTTTCTTTCAAGATGGGCCATAGGCATGGAAAAATAGCCCTTTGGACTTCAAGTAGAAGGGTACACCAGTCAGGGCATGGAGATAAATGTGCTCATGTTCTGAGGTAAATCTAAAGCCAGCTAGTCAATGATGAGACTGAGGCTTGGATCTGCACTCTGCACGGAGGAGGACGTGGCCTTCTGATGCAGTTTTGAAGACCTGGACTCAGTTATCTCATGAGGAATTTCACATGCCCTTCTCCCAGGCCAGCCATGAGGACCAGCAGGGTGGTTTGTGCAGTGTTTGCCTGGTGTTTGGCATGAATGCACATTGGCTAGATTCCATGCACAGGCTTGTGCTGTGGGAACATTAGTGAACAGTGCCTATTTCCAGCATGGTGTGTTATACTGGGACCATATTACCTTATAGGAGCCATCAGGAGTCTCAGAGCTGCACAAGGTCTCATGGTGAAATTCCTGTGCCCATGGGGCTCTCGTTCTGAAGTGTTTGCCTTCTTGAGTAATCATGAACCAGCTGCCAGACCCCTGCTGCTGTGAGGTCGCTTCTGAGAGATCTAAGGCATGTCCAGCCATCTCTCTCCCGGCACAGGCCCTGGCCCATTCCAGGAGGGTGGGCAGTGTCTGGTGGGAGGAGGCTGGTGGAGGCCGCATGTGCTGCACTGTGTCTTGGGGCTGACGCCATGGCTGGGCTGCCACTGTCTCTGCCCAGTTTCCTGCGTCTGGATGGGTCTGAGGTTGCAAGTGGTTTCCTGTTTCCCTGTATCTCAGGACTGGCCTAATTGGAAAGACATGCCAGACTGATGTGTCCAGCATGCTGGGGAAGAAAAGGAGGAGGAGGGGAGATGGGGAGGATAAAGAAGAGGAGGTGGAAGGGAAGGAGAGGGAGGAGGAAGGGGGCTAAGGACAAAGAAGAGGAGGGGGCAGGATGTCCAGTTTGCTCAGCTTATGTCTGTAACAGAGGTTGGAAAGATGGAGAGCAGAGATCCCCCAGAGTAAGGAGCTGGCAGGTGACTCTCCAGGGGCTTCTGTGAGCTACACAACCCACAACACTTGATGCAAAGAGGTTGAATGAGGGTGTGGTCTGCTCTCTGGAGTCTCCTGCTGGCAGGGCAGATTTCCCCAGCCTTTATTATCAGATGGTCATGGCTCTGCTTCACCAGCATATGAACCTGTAATGGCCAGTGGCTTTGTAACTATGACCCGGAAAACCTGGGGCACCAATCTACAAGGGAGATAGCCACTGAGCATTTGGTTCAGGACATCTTCTGTATCTCCAGAGGAACATGGACACACAAGATGAAACCATTTCTCTGCAGAGTGGATGAAGAAATCCATCCCACCAGGGCTTCTATGTGAGAGTTTTTGTCCCATAGAATAAGAGGTGGGGCTGGACGACTCCCTATCCTTGGTTACACTCAAAATGCTCTGAATTGGTCAAGAAATCTCCAGGCATGAATGTCAGTCAGCTTCCTGCTGCCACATTTAACACCAGGTAGGAAAGAAACCCTTCCCTCCATCTCTGTTCAGCTTCTCCAGGAGTCTAGAGCCTCTGGCTCCTGTTACACAGAATGGCCAATCAAGCATTGTCTGGTGGCTTGGATGTGACCTGTGGACCTGTGCCCTCCTGGAGTCACATCTGTCTTTCTAAGCATCCTTCCAGTGTCCTGCTCCTGCCCCTGTCACAGGGTAGAAGGGGGAAAAAGGCAGACGTGGAAGGCACAGTTTCTGTTGTTATGTGCCCTCCCACATGCCTGGAAGACATGGTCACCACAAACAGCATTCCATTCCCTGGCCTATGGCAGCTGGCCACAGGGATATGAGCCGGGCTAGACATGTGTTGGCATGTGGCTTGATCTCCCTGCTGGGCTTTGGAGGAGGGACATCCCTTGTGTTAAAGTGCTTGTTCTCTGACTACAAAGATCCCAGGCGAAGGCAAAATCAAGCCCTGGATTGCCGATGAGTGTTGCTCAAATCGCCCAGCTGTTGGCTTCTGCTCACAGCCAGCAGAGGCTCTCCCACTGGCTTCAGGCACAGTGGATGAGGAAGAGCTGCTCTCATGAGAACACTGACAATGGAGCATGCTGTATCTCCTCTCCAACCCGAATGTTCCCTTTGAGACAGTGGGATTGGTGTGAGCTCTGTGTGTGAATGTGCATGTGTGCCCACACTGTGTATGTGATGGTGAAGAAGGAATAGAACAGAGAACCTGACTCATGGTAGGTGTTCCTGAAAAGGGAGCTCATGCTCCTCTTTAAAATAGATTTATTACATTTCTTTATTTACTTATTTACTGTGGGGTGTGTGTGTGTGTGTGTGTGTGTGTGTGTGTGTGTGTGTGTGTGTCCCCGTCCATGCTTATGCATGTCATAACATACTGGTGAAAGTCAGAGGACAGCTTGCAGTCAGGCCTCTCCTTCCACCACATGGGTCCCAGGGATTCAAAGTCAGGGGGTTAGGCTTGGCTACCCTTAACTGCTGATCCATCACACTGGCCCTAAGTTCAGTTCTCTCTTTTCTCCACTGAGTCATTAGATGCCTCTCAACCACTCTTCAGAAAATAACTACTGAGCACCTATGCATGCTGAAGGACACATTGAGCCACAGGAATGTGACTGAATATGCAGAGTCTCCCGAGACAGAATCCAGACAGACAAACAGATGGCCCCAAATGGCCCAGGCCAAGGCAGGGAAAGTACAGAGAGCATGAAAAGGGTTCAGTTGCTTTAATTGTTCAATGAATCTTCATCAAATGCCTCCATTGTGCCAGTCCACCTCTCTCAGCACTTGGTGTCTTGGTGTGGCTAAGGCATGCATTATGTGTTCCAGGGGTTCATGGACACATGAATAGCAAGTCCCAGAACAGCATAGACATTGAGGCAGAAAGGGAACTTTGTGAGTCAGTGCCCTAGAGGGAGCTCCCATGCCTCTTCTCTGGATACCATGACATTGACTCTGTGACCCAGTTTCTAATTGCAATGCCCCTAATGTCATCACTGCTAGCAATTGCTTCTCTGTTATGAATGAGGTCCTGAGAGGTGTACCCCAGCTGCATGAGCTCATGTGATCTGGCTATTTAGGCAAGACAGGTTTCATAGAAAGAGCTATAGAAGGAGGCTCCATAACTTGTTCTAGATCACACAGTCAGTATCTCATGGAGTACGTTCCAAACCTAGACCTGTTTGCACCCAAATTCCCATGGATGCTGTTGTGGCTTTTCTCATTACTGTGCTTCACCATCCCATCCAACATGGGATGTGTGAAGAGCCAAGGTCCAATTCTCATCTAGAAAGGGCAGTGAATATTGACAGAATGGCTGCAGATCGCTGCTTCACTGAAGAAAGGTGACTCTGAGTGGGAGATGGCTCAGTCATAGGCCACTGCATCCAGTCTGAAACAGAAGGTGCCAGAATCACCCTACTCCAAGGAGGTTATTTTCCTGACCATATTTGGTGGAAACCTCCTTGCTCTATTTATCTAATTGATCCCAGGGCTGGGCAGTGCTGAGCCAAGGCAAGACATTTGCTGACTGTATTCCATTCTATTTTTTGAGTTGAGATTCACAGGAAAGCAAAGCCACATTTTTTTTCAGCCAAGGGGGGTTGGGGAAAGGCATTTGAACAATGGATTGTCTCCTTGGCCACCAGAGTGGGCACAGTCATATTTGGTTATGTATGGAGCAGGAAATAATTATTTATTGGTGCATGTATTTTCAGGGCTCTGGGTAACAGGCAACTGAGTCCAAATATGGTCTGGAGAGAACTTTGGTTCCATTATATACTATCTTTTTCTGGCCCCAATTCTTCTAGCTGTTGCATTTGGCCTTTAAATAAGTGGAGCTGCGTTCCAATGGGTGAGCTGCATCAGACACGTGGATGCACATGCATGCCTCTATGCCTGTTGCTTTCTTTGGTATTCTAAAGGAACACTGGTATGGATGGAACACTCTACAGAGAATCATCTGTGAGTGTCCAGGGGACTTTGGAGACAAAGCTGAGTTGGGAGCCTTTTGTCAGTTTCTAAGTCTGAGATATTGCTCAAGAGGTTTCTTCATCTTGCCAAGAGTTAGTATAGTTACCTATACAATGAGCATAAGGATTGCCACTTCCCCTACCCCTAGGAAGGTGGTGATGTAGATGGAGGCTGAGTCTATGCTTCCCAGTACCTCAGTGCTCACAGGCATCTGGACTGGATTGGGTAGTGACCCTCAGGTTCACTTCTCTTGTAGGACTTCAGAACCTATTTGGAAATGGGATCATTCCAGGGATAACAGTCACACTAGGTAACTAGTTACACTGGGTGAGAGTGAACCTTTCATCCCATATGATTGTATCCTTCAAAGAGGAGTCTGCTGCTAAATAATCCTTTTGTAACACTATGAAGATTTGTCTCTGTGATTTAATAAAGAAGTTGCCTGGCCAATAGCTGAACAGGATAAAGTTAGGCAGGGAAGCCAGAATAGAGGAATGCTGGGAGGAAGGAGGATGGAATCAGGAGATGCCAGCCAGCCCTTGAGCAAGCAGGATGTATACAAAATGAGGTAACAAGCTATGAGCCACGTGTCAAAGCATAAATAGAAATATGAGTTAATTTAAGTGTAAGAGTTAGGTAGTATTAAGCCTGAGCTATGGGCCAAGCATTTATAATCCATATTCAGCCACTGAGTGGTTATTTAGGACTGGGCAGTCGGGTCAGGAAACATCTGTTTACAGGAGTCTACTGAAATGGTGCAGACAGCTGACAGCCTTAGGGAGAGAGCAGAGATGAAAGACACAGGACTCCTGCATGGCAACACATAGCAGGATCAAAACCAGAAACCAGGAAGACAAAATGAAGACTCTCCCTGTCTCAGAGGGAGCTCAACTCTGCCAGTACCTTGACTTCAGATATCCCAAACCCAGAACTCAGTGTGTAGTGCCTATCATGGCTACCCTAGGAAGCAAGTCTGCTACCATGTGTATTTTAACAAAACAAGCAGCACAGACCTTAACAAAGAGTCCTGCTATGTATTGTTAGTTTACCAAATGGCTTCTGGACACACCTAGGGGCAGTGGGATATCCTGACAAGAGCAGCATAAGGGAAGAAGGATTTATCTTGGCTCCCAGTTCCAGGGTACAGCCTACCATGTCAGGGAGAGGCCCCCAACTCTAGGAGGCAGCTGGTCACACTGCATCTGTGTATAGAAAACACAGTGATGTTTTTGTCAACTTGACACAAAGTCATCCGGGAAGTGGGAACTTTAACTGAGAAGATGCTTCCATCAGACTTGGCCTGTAGGCAAGTCTGCAGAGTATTTTCTTGATTAATGATTGATATGAGAAGGCCCAGCCCAATATGGGTGGAGCCACTCGTGGGCAGGTGGCTCTCAACTGTGTAAGAAAGCAGGCTGAGCAAGCCATGGAGAGCAAGTCAGGAAGAAGCATTCCTCCTTCATGTTTCTGTCTTGGCTTTCCTAGATGCTGAGCTGGGATGTGGATGACAAATAAACCCTGTCCTTTCCAGGCTGCTTTTGATCATGGTGTTTTATCACAGGAAGAGAAAGCTTGGTAGCGCAGCAGGAAGTTCCAGCTGCTGTCAATCTGAGAGTCAGTATTAACCGTCAGGGCAGAATGATGGTTAAGAAGGACACTTGACATCAAGGGGTCCAGGCAGGTGATAAGAACCCTTTGTCTCTCCTACTGTCTCCTTAGTGCTAGACAAACAGGCAGGCAAACATATTTCAACCTCCCTTGCACACATTCCTGTAGCCTACAAAACCAGGTACTTGTTTATTTCATGCACCATCCACCAATCCAACTCACAGCAATACTTGCATTCTTTACGAGGTGCCACATCTCTTGTGAATAGACTCTCGAAGCACAAGGAGATGTGCAAGGTACCGTGCCCTTCTCAGGAGACGTGTTGCCATCAAAGAGCAGAGTGGGCAAATGTGATTTATGTAGGCATACTTCATGCTTATAAAGGCCAACGCCATTTCTCCAGGCCCCCGAAAACACTTAGGGCTGACAGGGCCTAAATAAACCAGTTTATTTACTGCCCTTGTTACCTGTTTAAGACTTGCTGTTACGTTAAGTAACACAGTGCCCAGGCTAATAAATTTATAGCATGCCTGTTTGTTTTCTGGAAGAATTTATTGCTGTAGTAATAACCATCAGAGGGGGAGGCTGGCAAGAGGCTGAGTTGCTTAGAGACCACATCAGCTTGTCACCCATTTGAGCACCAGTGGCCAGCCTTGGATGGGTGAAGAAGGAACCTGGGGTGTAGGGGAGAAGGCCAGCTCTTATGTCTGATGCAGATTTTCATGAGTCATAGGCTTTATAGGTTGTAGAGTAATTTATTACAAATTGCCACCCTATACCCCCCACTTCTACTGACTCTTGGGGTGCTCACCTCAGCTGGGAGAGAAAAAGCACAATGATTTCAATGAAAACCAAGTGGTTTTTGTTGAATTTTGTTTATATTTTACCTTCACCACATTGCGAGCACCAAGAAACCAAAGAGCAATTGGAACTTCAGATAAATGTTTCTTTAATAAGTGAAACAATGTTATGAGAAACTGGAAATTTTTAAGAAAAAGATCAGTTCAAGCCTAAGGGTGATCTATTTGATTTGAAAATGGATTCAATTATTTTTATTTTTTATTCATGTGAGTCTTTTGGCTCATGTATGTCTGTGTACCACATGTGTGCCTGGTACCAGAAGAAGGCATTGTATCCACTGGAACTGCAGTTATAGATGGCTGCGAGCCACTACATGGGTGCTGGGAATTGTACCTGGGTCCTCTGGAAGGACAGCCAGTGCTCTTAACCACTGAGCCATTTCTCCAGTAACTTTTACAAAAGGGAAAACTCCGTACATTTATATTTCTATTATTCCCTTTCTCTAGTTGTCTGGGTTTTGTTGATTATGTGGTTTTGAATTTTTTCTTATGTAAATTTTACAGTTTATACTTTTTTACATTTATGATTTATTTTCTTGGTTTATGCCAGTGTGTGTGTGTGTGTGTGTGTGTGTGTGTGTGTGTGTGTGTGTGTGTGTGTATGTACATGTGCATGATTGCATGTGTACCTGGAGGGCGGAAACCCATCTCAGGTGTCACTCTTAGGTTCTGGCCACCTTCTGCTTTCTTTGAGACAGGGTTTCTCTCACTGGCTGAGAACTCACTGAGTAGAGGAGTCTAGCCAATGAGTCCTAGGGACCCACCTGTGTCCATATCCTCAGTGCTAAGATTGCAAATACATGCCACAACACCCAGAATTTTACGTGAGTTCTGGGAATTGAACTCAGGTTTTTGAGTGTCTTCTCTAGGCTCCTTTCATGTTTGCTTAAACTGTGCTTTTTAAGTCATCTAATCTCACTTCTATATGTGAACTGACTCTGTCTTTGATTAGTCTTTTGAACACAGATTCTCTGGTTTTTGTATTGTTGACTGCATTGGTGGTACAGAAGATTGTTAAGGGCTTATCTGTGGCTGCTCTTACGTGTAATTGCCTCATTTAGAGTATTGGCTGCATTAAAGGCTGGAGTCTAAACTTGGCTCTCTACATCTGGGCGATATACTTGTGACCTCAGAAACATGTCCACAATGGTCAGCTCTTCTCTTGCATTATGTGGGAGGGGCTGAAAGAACAGAAATGATGTAGTTATGTTTTAATTAAAATTAAAAAAAAATCATCAACAGGAAAGGGAATCTTTGATCCATTCTGGTTAACTTATTTCTCTTTGAAAAGTCATTTTTACATTTATTCATTTACTTAGCTAGCTAACTATCGAGTTAGTGTGGGGATGTGTATGCCAAGGTATGCATGCTACAGTGTACACATGGACGTCAGAGGACAGCTTGCAGGAGTCCGTTTTCTCCAACCTTCAGGTTCACGGCAGTGTCTTTGCCCACTGAGCCATTGTGGTGGCCATTGCTCCTCTTTAGCTCTCCTTATAGAATTCTTCTTCCTTCCCTCTCTGATGATCAGTCATGCCATGGAGCTTTGGTTTTATGCTGATCATTTTTCTTTTCCCTTGGAGATAAAAATACAACTCCTTGGTAGATTCTTATCTCTTTATCTTGGAAATTTTCCTCTCAAGAGGCCACAGAGTGTCACCTTAGGAGCTCTGGTGACATGTGTGTCAGTTCCAGTTTGTTTTTTGAAAATATTAGTTATCTTCGGTGTGAACATTTCCGTCTATTTTCCATGGAGTTTGATGTGATCCGTTCTTGTTTGCTCTTCAAGCGGTTTTGCTCTTACTTGTTTCTTGGCCCCTGAAACGGCTTTCACCTCTGCTGCCACTTTTCCTTTCCTTTCGTTTCTAGTTCACCAGCACATTTTCGTGTCTGAGAGTTTTTCTCTTTGATGGCTAGGACTTCCCTGAATCTACTCACGCAGGAAAACAGTCTCCTCCAAGCCACTCACAAATGTTTTCAGTCCCCCTTTGCATCAGCCTGAGTAATTTCCCCCACAGTGTATGTGTCCTTACGCGTCCCCTGCTTAGAGCTCATTTGTGTTCTCTGCTCTTGGTATTACTAATTGTTTTTTGGTGCTATAATCGTTTCCGTCTACCCACAAACAAATGGTGTGAATATAAGGAGAATGAGCTGGGACAGATAGAAGCCAAGGTAACATTTTACCGTTTCTTTAAAACACCTAGGATAGCGGCTATCCTGTGGGCTGTTCTGTCTTCATTCTTACTTCTTGGAGGTCACTGTGCTTAGGGTAAAGGCTGTGCTCTGAGGTGTCCTGCCTTGTCCCCCTTGAGAACCCACCCCCCTCCACCTCTTGTCACCTTGGAGACAATTTTAAGTGGTGAGTCCTGCAGTCTGAGCTTCCTTAGGACCATACTCCTTCTCTCATGCAGTTCTTTCTTTTGAAAAATTATTTATTTTTGTTTCTTGCGCATTGGTATTTTCTTTAGCCCACATTTATGTCTCTGTAAGGGTGTCGGATGCTCTGGAACTAGAGTTACAGACAGTTGTGAGCTGCCTTGTGAGGGCTAAAAAGAAATGAACCCAGGTCCTCTGGAAGAACAGCCAGTGCTCTTAACCACTGAGCCACTTCCCCAGCCCTTTCATGTATTTCTAAAGGGACAGTAACTCACCATTCCTGTGGGTTATACAACACCCTGGGATACATTTGTTAAAGACTCTTAAAATTTTATTTTTAAAATTATATATGTATTGTATTTACATCACTCCTCCCTTGTCCCCTTACCTCCCCCTATCCTCCATATGCCTCTCCAACCTTCTCAAATGTATGGCTTCTTTTTCTTTGATTATTATTTTTACAAACACTTATACACATATATAAATACAACCTGCTAGCCAGCTGAGTTCATTTAGTGTTGCTATTTTATATATGCGTGTGTTTGTGTGTGTGTGTGTGTGTGTGTGTGTGTGTGTGTTTACAGCTGACCACTTGGTTTCAGATAACCAACTAAAGGTCTCTTCCTCAGAGAAGACTGATTCCCCCTCTCTGAGAATTCATTAAGTCCCTGTAGCCTTTCACCTATAGGTGAGTTCCTGTGAGATTTCTAAGATGTCCCTCATCCATGTTAGCATGTCAACACATGTTGCCTTTGTCCAGTCTGTTGAAGTGGCCATTTTGCTGAGATACCATGGATGATTTAATTTTTTTCCTGTCATATCTAGAAGGCACCTACTCCACAACAGACATCCTGATGCCCTGGCTCTTATACTTTTTCTACCTCCCTCTTCTGTGATTTTCCCTGAGCCTTAGAGGTAGCGGCAGTATTTTATCTGCCTTCATTGGGCCTAGGCATCCCCTACCACCCTGGAATCTTCATCAAAGAACCAAGTGGACATTTGACGTTTCATGAACAACATCCACTGCTTAAGATGTGGCTGTCTTGGCAGCATTTTCTTGGGTATCATAAACTTGCATAGTAACCAAGTTTAAACCAGATGATGCTAGTAACCATAAGCTACAGTTTACATTCGAAGAGGAGGTGAGGGACATCTCCCTTTTTCTGCCTCTCCTTTTTTCTTACTGTGGTAGGGTATAAGAGCTGACAGCAGAAATGGAAAGCAGGTTGTCTCCTATCCAAGTTCTCATTCTGGAGGCTGTCACACTGAGAGATAAGGAGTCCCCATGCTTCCATTTTAATTGATAAAATGTTGACAATGGGGCCTGGGACTAAAATTCAAGGGATTACAGGGTCAATATTGATTTGTGGTCCACATAAATTTGCCAAGAGGCACTTCCGCAGGTCAGGGAGAGTGTTTGGTGGCTGAATGATTGCTCGCTGTGGTCAGGGCCTTAGCTAGCACTCTGGGCATTCCAGCTTCAATCCAACGACACCTCTGAGGTGAGGCTCCTTCAGTGCGTGCTAACAAAGAAGAAAGAGAAATCTGAGAACTTGGATGCTCGGGTGGGTGAATCTGGCTCTATTTTTTCTTCTCTGTATGCCATGTACTGGGTCAGAAAATTAGCAAATTAGTGAAAATTGAAGCAAACTAGTAACTCTCCCTCACCCACACCCTCTTCTTTGCACTGATTCCTTCTCCGTGTGGACTGTGTTCTGAGACAGGGTGTTACTTTGTAGCCCAGGGTGGCTTTGCCCTGGAGGCTGTCGGCCTCAGTGATAGGAGTACTGTGATCTCAGGTACACACCACCATGCCAAGCTCTCAATTTTTATTTCCATGTCAGTACATGACTTTGTTTTATTTGTCTGTCTATCTACATCTATATCTATATCTATATCTATCTATATCTATCTATATCTATCTATCTATCTATCTATCTATCTATCTATCTATCTATTTTGGTTTTTTGAGACAGAGTGTCTTTGTGTAACAGCCCTGGCTATCTGGGAACTCGCTTTGTAGGCCAGGCTGGCCTTGAACTCACAGAGATCCACTTGCCTCTGCCCCCAGAATGCTGGGATTAAAGGCATGTGCCACCAAGCCTGGCACATGACTTTTTCTGTTTCATTGGGTTGCTTTTTAATCAGTATTTATATGTTAGTTAATTTCTGATGCTTGGATTAGAAAGAAACATTGTGTGTGTGTGTGTGTGTGTGTGTGTGTGTGTGTGTGTGTTAGTTTGAACGTAATTGGCCCCCATAATCTCATAGGGAGTGGCACTATTAGGATGTGGCTTTGTTGGAGTGCGTATGTCCTTGTTGGAGGAAGTGTGTCACTGTGGGGGTGGGGTTTGAGTCCTCCTATGCCATGGTAACCCAGAGTCCCAGTTGACTTTTGTTGCCTACCAGATGTAGCACTCTCAACTCCATCACCATGTCTGCCTGCATGTCCCACCATGATGATAATGTACTGAATCTAGGAACTGTAAGCGAGTCACCACAATTAAATGTTTTCCTTATAAGAGTTGCTATGGTCATGGTGTCTCTCCATAGCAATAAAATCTCTAAGATCCCTTTTGACAATATGGGCCAGCACTATGTCTACCTGCATGCCTCAATGATGGTAATAGACTGAACCTCCGAAACTGTAAGTGAGTCACCTCAATTAAATGTTTTCTTTCAAAGAGTTGCTGTGGTCATGGTGTTTCTTCATAGCAAACTTCTAGCCACTTCTGGAGTCACATGACCACGCATGCACTGTCAGCCGTCAGGAAAAATGCTCAGTTACTCTAGGGCCTTATGTGGTATGTAATCCGTGCACAGCATGGTCATGTAATCTGTATGCAGCATGACCACATAATCTATGCACATTCATGGCATAGTTAAGTAAGCCTGTATGCATGTGCGAAGTAACCTATAAAAGCAGACTCTACCCGCTCCTTGCTCTCTCTCCCTCTTGCCAGAGATAGTGTGCACCTCTCTCTCTCTCTCTCTCTCTCTCTCCCACTCCCTTCACTCCCACATCTTTCTTTTCGGTAGGCACACCCACCCACTTCCATCCTTTTCCTTTCCTAATAAAACCTCTTATAGTAGGTTCCGTTGTATCTTGTGTTTTCTCAAGTGCAGTAAATAATGTCGCCCATTAAATAACATTGGTCCCGTGACTCGGTAGTTACATGCACATATACACAGAATGAAACAGGAGTTGAGTAAATAGAAAGCGAGAACCAGTGTGTGCTGTGCATGAAAAAGCTGGCTTCTCCATCTCTGATTTGCAGCAAACAGAACATTTAGAAAGGAGAAGCGGACAGATACAATCAGATCTTAGAGCAAAAAATGGGATGAACATCTTCTTTCTCAGTTCCCCAACTGCCTGGTCTAAAGAATGGTCAGTGGATCTCCAAAAGACATCCCAACAGGAGCAATGAGGTGTATAACTATTGGTGGAAATATTAAGGCAACTCCATGTAGTTAAAAGGAAGGTTTATTCTGAGGGTTAACTTACAAGTAAAGGGATAGGTTACAGGGTCTGGGAGAGGTGAAGTGCAGTCCAGCGGTGTTCTCTGGAGAACTGTTCTTGGTCTACCATCCAGCATCCAAGATTACCATGAACCAAGAGAGCCAGCACATATGGATCTCGGGTCTTCAGGGTTCTCATCTCCACCCTGACTCATGGGCAGGCCATAGGTAGGAATGACAGTTACTGGAAACCTCACTGGGGGTAGTACTTTTGGGTCAAAGCTAGAACAGCTACTCACTACAATTAACTATCGCCATCCCCATACAACATGCCTTAGGCCAGGCTGGAGAGAATCAAGTTCTACTCTTCTGTGAGTTTGCTCAAAGTCTTTCAATTCATATAGCAGCAACCAACACAGCAGTCTGAGGTAGCATGGGGAGAGCCCAGACCTTCCCTTGTTCTTACAATTCTCCTCCTTCTTCACAGTGTGCTTCCTGACCCAGTTGCTCTTCAAGCTGTGCTTACTTCAGATGAGGGGACAATCAGTCAGCTGGCCAGGAGAGGCAAAGGATCCTCTGTGACTCTTCATATGTCAGGGAGTCTCTGCTATCTGTCAGTGGCTGTCACTGCTTGTCTTGGGCCTGGCACTGTGACCAGGATTGTTGTCACTGAGCCCTTGAATTGTCTGCTTGTGGCAGAGATTCTCAGATGCCTTTCTATTTTTCAGATAAAGGTAGAATGGCCCCCAAAGACCATCACCATCATTCTCCTGGGTGATTAACAGTTTCCATCATGGAAACATAACAACACACTATTAGATTACCCAGGCAGAGGCATGTGAGCATTTCCAGGAGCTTGTGTTCCTCATTCTGAAATTGTGTTTTCAACTTGACCTCCCCTGCTACTCTGTGGATGCCCTGGTTCCTGTATTTGCCACATTCCACTGAAATCATCTGTGTGGTTCTGTCTCTCGATGGTTTGTCCTAGGTTTTCATCTTCTCTGAAAGATTTCTCCTCTCAGTCTCTAGTTCAGAGAATGGTGAAAACCGAATTGCCCAGAGATTGTTTCTGGCAGAAAACATGAGAAAGCTGATGTTTACAGACCACCAAATCATGAAAATGCTGATGTTTACAGAAAGCTCTTTGAAAGACATCCTCATGATTAAAGAGTGGTAAGAGAGGGAACCTGTATTCTGGGTGACCCCTGAGCCTGGGCAGACACAGCCCCACACAGGGCTTCACTGTAGCTTGCAGGGTTCTACCCAGGAAGCGATTCTTTGGGAGGCTAAGTTCATGACCAGCAGTTACAGACATCAGGGGTCTGCTTTCCACATCTAAACCTCTGCTTTGTAATGATCATGAAGCCAAAGAATTTCTCTCTCCCATGACGGGTAAAAACTTCACCTAACATAGTGCAGTTAACATGGGATTCAGTACAGAAGACATTACCATTCCATAGAAGGGGGCAGTCACCACACACTGCACTCACATCCTGACACACACAGCCCAAGTTTCCATGATTACTGCTTCTCTACTGCTGTTATAGAAATGCTAGATTGAAGTAGAATATTAAGTGATGTCCTATAAAATCCCATCACCTGTGATTTATGTATGCCATTTAAGTTTTTGTTTTGAAGACTATAAACTCAGGCAGGGTGGACCAGGCCTGCACTCTCTGCTACTCTTGGAGACTGAGGCATGAGGATCATATATTCAAGACCTGCTAAAGCTACAAAATCAGTTCAAGTCCTTGCCTCCAAATGAAAAGTGGGAAGCCCTAGGTTCAATCTCCAGTACTGACATACGTGTGTGTGTGTGTGTGTGTGTGTGTGTGTGTGTGTGGTTTCTATTGCTTTGATGAAATATTATTACCAAATGCAACTTTGAGAGGAAAGGATTAGAACTTTTCTTAGAACTCTCAGGTCACAAGCCATCACCGAGGGAAGTCCGGGCAGGAGCTTGAAGGCAGAAGCCATGAGGAACAGTGCTTACCATCTTTCTCTGCCTGCTTTGTTATTGAATCTAGGACCACCAGCCCAGGGGTGGCTCAACCCACAGTGAGCTGGGCCCTCCCGCATCAATCATTAATCAAGAAAATGCCTCAGAGACTTGCCTAAAGGTCACTCTTACAGAGGCATTTTCTTAGTTAAGATTCTCTCTTCCCAGACAGGGTGGATTTTGTGTCAAGTTGACAAAAATATTAAAATAAAAATTAACCAACACACACACACACACACACACACACACACACACACACACACAAAGAGAGTTATAATGGGTGTTCCATAAAATTCCACTGACAGGGTGCTTTAAATTTGACCCTACTACAGATTTTGTTTATCTTGGGTTAGCCACAGTCTTCCACAGCCATCATATATGCTCTAGCACTGAGCATTTTTGCCAAATACACCAGATCTCTTGGGTGTTTTAGAAGTCGTTCTCTGATGGTGTGAAGATGATAAACTGAGTGGTGACAGAAGCCAAGAGATCCTTAGGATGAGGATCAAATCAGACCCCTTGCTCTCTAGGACCCCTCATGGCAGCCCAGGCACCTTCCTTCTCAAACTGTGCATCGCTCCTGGTCATTTGACCCTCACACGGAGGCTCTGGATGGGAAGAAGTGGTTGTGATTCTCAGCATTAGAGGAAAATCTAGAGAATAAGTGATCTAGCCTCCTTGTTTGGTGTATGGGGAGGTGGATACAGAGGAAAGAAGATGATGTCTCCACAGTTCCTGTTCAGGCTGCCTTGGTTTGAGTATGGTGCCCATTCTCAACTGAACCCCTAAGATTGTTTTTTTTTTTCCTGGAATTTGGGTGATGGTGATTCATCTTTGCTGTGGGATCTACTCTCTCATTTATGATTATGCTTGGATGAGAGAGATCCTTGGAAGCCTTATGATTTTTACTGGCCAGGACACAGTTCTATTGAACAGGGTTATACTAAATGGGGCTGAGTGAACCCAACCTGGCTTCATCCTTCTCTACACATTTGTTGGTTTAATTCTGATGGGATCTTTCTGGTTATGGTGAGCCCTCAGCTACCACTAATTTCATTAGATGCTAAAACTAGTTCAATAGCATAACCAGAAAAGCCAGCACCCTTCTCTCTGATTCTGGTACTCCTCATGTCATTTCAAAGTGAGGACCACACCTGTCCCTTGCTTTCCTGGTATGGGGAGAGTCAAATATGCCTGAGCCATAGAGGCTGACCCTGGGAGAGAGCATTTTCATGAATGGGAACTAGGATCCTTATCACCAGAGTGGAGGGAGATGGAGTCTGAGTGGACTCAGGAATGGATATCCAGGTATCCCTCTCTACCCTGGCCTTCCTAGTTTGGAAATCTAATATTGATAGCTCTAGATGGCAGGGACGAGCTATGAAACCAGCTGCTGGGCCTTTCTAAAGATATCTACCCTGAAATGGTTGCCAAGACCAGCTGTTTGGTGCTGTTCCCTCAATTCGGACTTCTCTATCCTCCCTCAATCTTAGGTGGCTCACTTGGGCCAGTGCCTGTCACTGCTCTACCTGGAACTCTAGCTCCGGATGGCAGACAGGTGGGAATCCTCCTCTGAATGTGCAATGATGAGATCCATCCCATGTTGAATCCTTTCCTGCTCTGTGAACCTTAGTCTGTTCCTAGGAGTCAGGCATACCCAGTTACAACAGACCTCAGTCAGTGCCCCTAGGCAAATCAGTGCCTGACTGAAGCTTGGGGTTGTCTCTAGGTTCTTGTGCCCTTTGTGTTATTCTGAGAAGTCAAGTGCATTAAAAAAAATTAAACAAAGCAATTAACACAAAGAAACCTTGAACAGGAATATGCCAGCCAGCCCACCTTCAGAAGGGAAGAATCAAAAGCCAAGTGGCAGCTGCTCTTAGGCGTTACCCACCACAGGTACCAAGTTATTGCCATCTTGGGAGCAAGTTCTTTGACATTGGGGGAAGCACCGGCTTCATTAACTTGTGTGGGCATGAGGGGGGAGATGTCCCTGGGAACTTCTGGCAGCCTTGCAGGAAAAGGATGGTGACTGGTGATGGTGTGCTTCAGATTGAACTTGGCATCCACAGGAGTGATGGCCGTGTTATAGGAGATCAGCTGGCACTTCCAGTTTGTGTTCAGGAGTCTAATTACTGACCTGACACTCGTTGCTTCAAACAGGCCCAGGAAGGAAGCAGCTAACTGGTGAATGGAAGCGTCTGGTGCTGTGTTCACCCATCAGCCCTTTATCCACTTGTAGCCCTGTCATTAGGCATGTTTCCCCCCCTTGATATTCTTAAAATGTAGAGGTACCAACCAGAGCAATTTAAAATGATATATAGTTATTTTTGACTCCTCTCCTGTTGAGGGAGAATTTTATAAATGATGTCACAATAAACGGAATGTGAGAGAGCGCTCAAAGATGAAATTTGTAAGGGCAGAGACTCCGGTTAGAAGAGAAAGATCATCTTTGGGGCTCCCAAGTGCTAATGAATTAATGAGGAAGCCAAGCTAATGAGTCGAAAGAGGCATTCTTGTCAGAGGTTTTGAGGTAATAGTGTGGAGTTATGGAGCAGGGAGACAGCCCGGGCATTCCAAGTGGCTCCCACAACTGTAGGAAGGAGATGTAGAAAGCCGGATGATGCATTCCCAAACTCGGTGAAGACTCAGGGAAACAAAAATCAAAGAAAGATAGGAGCCTGGGCTGATGCAAAAGGTGAAGACAGAGCCCCCAGGAAGCTCCTAAATTCGTAGCTTCTAGAGAAGTAGTGAGGAAGCAATGGAAATGGGTGAGGGGTGTGTACCAGTCCCATCTTGACTTGGTAGACATTGTGTCAAAGACAGAGGGATAGTAGAGGGACAATGGAGGAAAGCTGAGTCTAGTCTGTTGGGTTTGGGGCAGAGAATTGGTGATGCATAACTATATTTTGAATTAATGTATTGTTGCTCCTACCTTTGACAGGAGAAGGGGTTAAAACTAGGTTTGTGCTAATCCCAGGTGGTGTGACTCTGATTCTACTCAAGGTTTCTGAAATTGTCTGTGGACATGCTGATGCTGTCTTGGTTCAGAGGGCTGACAGCATGAGCATGGTAGGCCAGTGCATGCACGCAAACAGAGAAACAACGTGGTGAGGAGTCAGATGGGGCTTCCAGCCTTCTGTTCCACCAGGCTGCTGCTTGCATTCCAGAGTTATGGGCGTCATGTGAGACTAAGAACACGGAAGAGTTTTTGGAAACTCCAGAAGTCTCAGAAAAACTTACAGAATGCCTCCACAGGGTTCTCTGAGGCCTTGAAACAACAGAGTTCTGCATCTTATTTGGATGAGTGTTGAAGGCATCCAGGTAATTGTGGTTATCCAAAAACCAACCATGCCTGCTTCATCTCTGATCATTCCTTCATTTAGAACCTGGAATATAACAATCAAGAGAAGTCAGAGATGCTTCAGAGGGATTCCAGTATGGGAGGGAAGCTGACACTTGTCAGTCACCCCTCATGAAGCTTGTCAGTCATGGTATATGATTATTTCTCAACTCAGTGCCTGTAAATATGTCACCTATCTCTCCTCTACAAATATGTCTCTTTCCGAATCCCATCTTGTCCTTGGGAACATCCTACATTGAATGAAGATGGAAAAGGAAGCTATACCCTCGGTCACTTGAAGCTGGAAGCACCCCATATCACCTCACTGTGGTGATCATCTTGCCTGCTTGTCACATGTCGTGCATGACCTGTCCACTCCAAAAGGGAAGGTGAGTTTGATGATCCATGGAGACCCAGCATCAATACAGCAACCAATACAAAGTGAATCTAAGATGTTAGTTAACTGAATCAATGAACATCTGAGTAGTTAAGTGACAGGATTTTCTTCAAGCTCTCCATCTAATGTCAGTCATGCTGAAAATTGATATCTCTGAAATAATAGACAAGTTATTTCATGAGCACCACAAATCACAGAACTGATCTCATTTATCTTTCCCCATGGCCTCTAGGATGCTCAAAATTCCCTTTTTTAGGCTGATCCATCTAGCCTACATTCCAGCTGGAAACCTTTTTCCTGTAAGATCTCACGTGCTTACATCTTTCTGTAACTGTAGTTGATTCATTTTTTTTTTTCAAGAAAAAGAGGGCCATAAACATTTTTTATATGTGATGTGGGTGGCCATCCTCACCAACGGCTCTGCCATGGACTGTCCTAAAAGATAACCTTCCTGCCTGCTTTCTCCCCCGAGGGTCCGACTCGTCGACAAAATACGGTATTGCATCCTTGCACATTCAGATGAAAAATCCTATCGTTGGCGATAACTTCGCATGATAGAATCTTAATAAACTTTCTGTGTTTGATTGGCTGGGATAACGAGAGATACCTATCATGTGTGATAGCTGTGCGACAGAAGATAAGCTGGTCATCATTTTCAGATAAAAATGCCCATCCATTCACAGATTGCAATCACGGTGGTGCCATGGAGTGCCTAGTCTACTCTAGTTAATTAAACGCTAAATGAAATTCAGAGTTCTGGCTCCTACAGCGTCAACGATCTGTCTCCATGGTGGTGGGGGTGGTGGGTAGAGGAGAGAGCCACAGAATACAGCCTGAGAGGTCCACCAAGGGGCTAGTAGTGGCTCGAGAAGCCTAGCTTCCATACAGCTCCCCTTCTTCGAGAAGTTTTATGGAGTACTTCAAAGGTGATGTCTGGGCTCCCTTTTTGTTCTGATGGCTGTGGGCCCAAAGCATTTGACAGGGAGGGATAAGATGCCAAGGAGCACTTCTGCATGAGTCCACTCAAATGGCAATGAGACAGGCATTCTTGGGTTGCTGATTTATGCACAAAATGCTGAAGCACGTTTGGGTGGAGATGACAGAAGCCTGCTTAGTGTAACAAATCAATGACCTCACTCTCTTTGGGACCCTGAATTGGGTAGTCTCATCTTTCTGTGTCTGGGATTCATTTCCTTGGAGCCTTGTGGAACTGAGCATGAGCCACTGTCACTGAGCTCCTCCTATCTTTGCCAAATATTGATCTAGATGATTCTCATTCAATAATCTCTGGAAGGAGACTATTGCTGTCCAGGTAATCATAAATCTCAGATTTCCTAGGGAGGCCCAGATAACCAATGGTAGATCAAGGAGTGGAAATGTGCATTTATTTAGTGTACAGTAAAAAATAACCACACTTGCTTCAGGAAGTATATATGAACAGGAGAACTACAGAGTCTTGTACAAGAGCTGGCATGACTGTGGATATGCTATATAATATATAAACCTTCCCTTCCCATGTCTTCTTCTTTCTCATCAATGCCAACTTCTATGTCCTACTCAAGTGTCTTCTGCAATGAGGAGGGCTCTTATCACCATAACTGCCTTACTTGTAATGAAAGTGTTTATTTCCTAGTTTTTGTTGGTATTCTTCTTCAAAGCTAGGCTTCTAAAACAGGATCAATTCCAAGATCCTGTTTTCTCTAAGAATCTTTCCAAAATTTCAGCTTTCCCTGGAAGAAGTGAGGACTATACAAGAGGCCTCAGCTCTTCTCTCTCTTAAGCCTTCCCTGACCAGCATCTCTCACAGCAGGAGTAGCATCTCTCACAGCAGGAGTCTACAGCTTCCAGTGGGGCGGGGCAGATGTTATAGACCCTTTCAGATGCTGGAACAAAATGCCTTAGGCTGGGTGGTTTATGAACAACTGAAATGTACAACTGGCTATGGTTCTTGAGGCTGGACAGTCGAAGGTCAATGAGGCCTCAGATTCGGTGATGGATGGCTTGATAGTTCTCTGCCTCATAGATGGCACTTTCTGGTTGAGTTTTCATGTGGTGGAAAGCTTGAAGGGAAGGAACTGCCTTAGGCAGATTGTGAAGACATGGAACTCATCTATGAGGGTGAGAACATTATGACCTAATTACCAGGCAAAGACTCTGCCTCTCAATAACATTGTACTGGAGATTAGGCTTCATCATATGAACATGTGGTGTTTGGGGGAAGGACCGATCCTGGGGCCCTATCAGAAGACCATAGAGGACAGGAGGATAGTGTAGTTGTCCTGGCTCCAGGGTCAAAGAATAAACTGTTCTCTGTGTATTACATAGAGATGTGACTGAGCTCCCTAACATCTAAAGTCAGCCAGCACCACATGAGAGAGCCCAAGAGAGGAACAAAGAACATGAAAACAAGGAGAAAACCCAGGGCAGTCAGTTCCAGGCTCAGCCTTCTAAGCAACAATATCACTCCAGTAAAACTAGTAAAGCATGCCACTGTGAAGAAAGGAGAAAAGAAATTTTTGGAAAGTAAGTGTTAACTTGACCAAGAAAAATAGCTGAGTAGGAACAATAATAACGTCAAAGACAAGCTAGGCAGAATAAAAGAGAAAGGAAGAGCTGGGGTGGTCAGTTCATGTCTGTCCTTTTGTGTCTGGGACAAGTTTAATGGCTGAAGACAGCAATGGTGTGGTATAGGTGAGTGGCCTCTCATGGGTGTGTGTGTCCTTTTGTTGAAATCTGGCACTGATGGAAGCCATGGGTGGAATCATTCCTTTGCTTTCTTTATTTCCAAGGAGCTACCCATGTTCCATGGCCTGTGGTACCCTTTCCATCACCAGAGCCAGCAGCAGTTTGCCAAATCCTTCTCACGTTCTTCAGTGCTCTTCCCCTCCATTCTCAAGGATCCTTGTAACTATGCCAGATTTCCCAAGACATTCTTCTCATCTTTAGAACAGCTGATCCGAAATCTTAATCCCAGGACCTATGGAGATAGCTCTGTGGGTAACATGCTGGCTGCATAAGAATGGGGATGGGAGTTCAGATCTCCAGCACCCACATAAAGAGTTGTGTATGGCCATATGTATGCTTGCAACCCCAATGATGTGTGAGGAGACAGGAGGATGCCTGGGGCTTGCGGGACACCAGCTGGGCGGGCTCCAGGTTGACTGAGGGATCTTGTCTGAATGAATAAGTCAAAGAATGATAGAGCAGGGCCAGATGTTGTCCTCTCGCCTCCATGCATGTGCATGGGAGTGTGCACTCAACACACATATGCAAGTTCAGCACATAAAGGTGCACACACAGATCGACCAAGTCCTAGGAATGCTAATGCAACACTGAAGACACTGAAAAGACAAGCACGCATCCTCCACAGAGAGGGATGGAGGCTCAGCATCAGGCAGGAAGAGAAAAGAGAGATGAATGGGAAGAAGAGGAAGGAGAGACAGGGAGGGCACGGGGAGAGCTGGAGGAGTGAAAAGGGCCAAGGAATGGGAGGCACTACCAGCCTTGCTAGAAGGAAGGGACCAATGGTCATTGGTCTCCAGACCCCTTTGTCTCTACTCCCTAGCCCTCTGTAGAAGAAAGGGTTCTCTTTTTGCTAAATAAACAGTCCTGGAGCTCTTCACTGCTGGATGCAGTTACTAGTTAATGCTGCTATCCCAGTGTGGATCTGACACATCACGGAGCAGAAGGAAGTTCTCTGACTAAATTCCATCGCTGAGAATCAGGGTCAGCTAATCCCCAAAGTGTTTGGGGGCTTTTCAATTTTCTTTTATTCAAAAATCCCGTCTGTAATTATCACCTGGGAGGGAGTCCTTGCTTCACCAAGTTGACTGATATCCTTGACTGCTGGGGAAGCACGGAGGTGTTAGAGTGTTCTAGAAAGAGCCATATTGCCTGGCATGGCTTTGACGAAGATTGCATGGCAGGGGGAGACAAAGAAGGCTTCAATCCTGTGTGTGCATTAGTAACTATCCCACGCTTTTCCTCTGCTGGGCCTTAGCCCAGCTGGGGTCAGCTGCTTCTCTGGGTCCCTAAAACTCTCAGCTAGGATGGTGTAACCCTTAAACCCACCTGTTTGTTCTCTGCTTCGTTAGCCAAGCAACGGACTGCTAAAGCTCCCTCCCGCTTGTTGGTGCTGGCAGTTTGAGGCTCAGAAGCTCCATGCTACACTCTGCCAAATATAGCAATATCCTCTCCCTCCTTGCTCCCATTTTCAGTTCACTATCCGTTATTATCCTAACATTGTGCCACTGCTTTTTCTGCAAACTACTCATATCCCCTTGCAAACAGAGAGCACGTGGGCAAATAGGCAGAGGTGAATGTATAAAGGGAATGTTGGAGGCCACAGCCACAAGTGGATGTGCTCAGGTGAGACCCAAGTCCTGTAAATAACAACCATCTCTTCAATCATCGTGAGCAGTGGCTCATCATCCTTAGGACGCTATAGACTGTGAAGAACTTTTCCGGATACAAGTTCTGGGATGTCCTTCAGGATTCACAGCATCTCTTGTTAACAGCCCTCCTCCCTCCAGTCTGTTCTATAAGGTGAAAGGGGTAGAAGGTACACAGAGAGGTTGTCTTCCCAGGGCTTGACACTGCCCTGACTGAGTGACCATGGAAGTCATGGGGTTCTAGAGTCAAAGGTGATCCCAAGCTCCTCCTAATTGTAATGCTCCATGTCAGTTTGCATCAACTGCCTTAATTTACATACCCACTGAGCTCCTGATTGCCTGCACAAGCAAAATATAGACACCTCAATATCTCTTCAACCTTCTTAATCTGTAGCTTTGTGTCTTACAATATCAGGAACTCAGTATGGATCGTCCTGACGTAACCCACCGGTCACCCATATCCAATTGTGTGTTGTTCTGATTGTTCAAATCTCTGTTGTCTACTCATATCCCAGGGAGTGAGTAGTTACCTAAGCTTGACCAAAATGGATCTGTGGCTTTAGAATGTAAGATTAGAGTCACATGGAAAGCTCCCCAGGGACAGGGAAGCTTCTCCGCAGGAGACATCTCTTGATGACATGCTCTGCATCTGTGCCCCTTCCTCCAGTTACAACAGGGCAGGGCTGGGGCTAGCTGGCTTCTCCTAGGACATTCTTGGGAACTTTTGACTCAGGGCCTGACGGACTTCATATTATATTCCTTTACAGGAATCTGGATTCTCCACTTTTTCATGTAATGTGTGTGATAATTGAATACCCACTAAATGCAAACCCCATCTAGATACATGGGAATGCAAGGCCAGAAAAGACCAGGCCTTAGAACCTTCACAGTGCTGAGTTATGTAATGACTATAAAGAATTCATCCTAAAATGCAGAGTGAACTGAAGCCTAGAACAGAAAGGGTGTAGGCCCTTTGGACAGCAAGGAGACTTGTGTAGATGGTTTTGGGGGCTCTAGGAGGGGGCACTGTCTGAGATGAAGCAACAGGCAAAATGTGGCTAGGTCATGTTGGCATTGGAGAGTGTCAAAGGGATGACTAGCTGAGTGGCTTTGGAGGCACCCTACAGCTGGAGATGAAAGCTGGGGTATGGAAATCCCCTGGACTGTCAGTTAAGATGTAATGTAACTTGAATTAGTGACAGACTGACCACCTACACCAGACAGAGACAGTGAGAGGAATGAGGAGGGGCATTACCTCTTAGCACGGCTATAAAACCCAAAGGCCTGGGTAACGGATTTCACAAAGGGTTAATAAAAAAGTGTGGTCAAGTGCTAACCCCAAGAGTTCCAGGGCAAGGTGGGCCATAAAGGTTGTGCAGTAACCATGAGATTCGGGAGGATAGAATACAGTGGCTCACTTTCATTGTGTGCTTACATTTATGTGCCAAGTGTCATGGTGGATGCACTATGTGCAGAAGCTCATTTAATCTCAAGGGAAAAATGATAGTGGGGCTGAGCAGGGGATGGCACAGCCTCTATCAGAATACAAAATACAAGGGCTTTGTGGCTGCAGTGGTGGAAGTGATCACCCTGCTTTCTGATGCAAGTGCCACACACTCAACCCTGCCTTGTCATAAAATACGATGCACTGATGAAAAAAAAACTCCAGCTTTAAAGATACTGGATGGTAAGCTTTTTTTCACAGAGGAGGGCCTCAGTCCCATTTTCTGTTGTAGGTCACCTTAATGATGGTACCCATGCATGGGATCTGCTCAGTGTATCTGTACACACACACATGGACACACAAAATGTGCTCACACACCAGCCACTGAAGAAGGGATCTGAGGCATAAAGGAATATCCATAAGCAACCTGTCCCATTTGGGTCATCAGGAGTGACAGCATCAACTCTTCCCAAATCAGTGTCCCTAAAGGTAGGCAGCTGACACCACTCGTCAGTAGACTAGGAGGGGCCACAAGAGATGACCCCAGTTGACTTTTTACAGTTCTGTACTTGGCCACTCCCCTATGCCAAGAACTCCAAGGTGTCCCTTCTATACCTTCTTATCACATGACCTTTGAGGCAGCCAATGAACAGAACTGTAAGTTGTGCTGTGTAGATGAGGAACCTGAAGGGCACTGACTCAGTGGCCTCGTCAACTCTCAGCCTTCAGAAATAGTTTCTCTGGTGCTGACCTCCAGCTTACTATCACAGATCTCTGCTTACACTTGACCCCCACATCAGTGTTTTCCAATTGGCCACGTGGCAGCCATTCCTGGATTTGCCATTTTCATGCTTCTACACAGGGCTGGTAACCTTGAGTAGCCCCTTGGTGAGGCACCATTAGATAACCATATTCCCCAGATTTCACATGCAAAATGGCCCTGTGGTAGCCTGGCCTCTTAAATCTCTGATTTTCCATAGATCGTGGGGCCTCAGAGGAGCCTCCTTTTCCTCTATCAAAAAGGTTTTATACCGAAAAAGGCACTCAGACTAGGTGATTTGCTGCTGCTCTGTTGGATTAAAAAATATAATGTAAGATGAAGACTCCAACTCTCCTCTCTTATATTTATTTATTTTTTTAAAAAGAAAATCTGGCTGATTACAACTCATTAGATCTTCTGCTTCTCCCGTTCCATTTAGGAGGAAAAAAATGTGACTTTATATTCCCACCCACTGATTTCTGACTAAAACAGAACTTAGTAGCATGCTGATCCTGCTGGCTTTTTAAATGAAAAACTTATTCTTTTTAAACTACTGGAAAATTATATTTAAAAATCAGCATAATTCCATCGCCTATTCTTTCTGGATTCTTTGAATAATGGGGACTGGTTTGTGGAGCAATTCCCCATCCTGATGTGCAGATCTGGTCATCGACAGACACTTCAACTGGTGTTCTGAATTTACTAAGTTGAGGAAGCCATTTCTAGGTATTGATAAATACAATCCAACTTGAGGTTTTCTTCCCCCCATTTTAATTATCACCTTTGAAGGTAAAACATGGGTGGGTTTTTGATATTATGACAATATTGTAAGTATTGTATTGGAATATCATGTACATTCTGTAGACCTTTGATCAATACATTCCTGAACTATAGAAGCATTGGTAACGGCAGATTGCTTGAAGTTGCTAAAATTTGAAATTGCTTGCCAGGTAGCAGTAAGTGCCTGGTGTTGTCTATTAGAGTTGATACATTGCCACCTTCCCCCACTCATTCAGCTGCCAATCAGCTAAGCAGTCATACCTAACAACCTATCTAGAACTTACTTAGAACTCAGAAGCAGTAAGAGCCTCCATCTTAGAGCCTCTTTATTTATCTGAAAGGGATGTCTCCTCCCTGGCTGTGGGAGTCCACCCATGGGTGCCTGTGTGACAGCTCACCCCCTGGTGTGAGTCGGAGGGGATGGGCTTGTCTAGCTTGCAGTGTTAAGGCAGCAAGAGGACACAGCTGAGCCAATCCGATAAACAAGACGGAAACCAGCGAGTCAGCGCCAATTATGAAAGGGGTGTTCTGACTTGAGCAGCATCCTTGGGAAAGTGAAAAGTGTGGTCCAAGTGTAGGATGAGGAGGTCTGGGAATGGCCTGCAGGAGGGGAAATTTTTCTGGATGAGCACAAGACATTTCTCTGGGTTTCTGAAGACCACAGTGTAGAACAGTGTTGATTTACTGGTGAGATACACTAAAACAAACAAACAAATAAATAGATAAATGTACAGATACAAAGAGAAAATGGAAGCTAGGATGAAGCCTTCCTTTTCTGCACTATGTGACAGGCACTGTGCGGGCACCCGCCCACATTTGGGATCTGACTTTCACAGCATTCTTGTGAGGTCCATACATTCCTCTTTCCTTTTGGTCAGAGAGAGAAACTGAGTTGGACAGGAGTTGTTAAGTTACTCGATCAAGGATGCAGAGTATTTCAGTGACACAGCTGTTAGAATCCACAGCCCTGGGACTGCATGGCATAGAGTCCGTGGTACTCTGTGGGCTCTGTCTTCTGAATGAGACCAAGAAACAAGGCAAAAGAGAATTTCCACCAGAGCCCTCTTCTCATTGCCTCCATGCTGTGTGGATTACAGGCCTCCCTTCTGCAGTTCTAAAGAACCAATAAGATGGTGTTTGAAACATAAATTCACCCAGCAGCTACTGGCCAGGGATGGAGAGTCTCAAGGAGCATGCAGAGGGCTCACAAAGGAACTCAGATTTTGGAAATGCATCAATGTACTGGACAAAACTCAAGGAACAGTGACTCTGTTCTAAGCACAAGGCTATAGCAATACATAGACTCTGGTCCCAACGCAAGGAGCTTGGCGACAATTGGGAAGGTAGACCTAAGAGCAAGAAAGCAGGCTTGCTCCATGCTAGACCCTAGAACAGAGAGAAGGCTGTGGGTGATGGCAGAGAACAGAACACACAAAGTGTCTTAAAAGCAGCAGATGGAGAAGGCAGGGGATGTACCAGAGGGAAGGGATAACATGGGCATAGGAAGGCAGGCAACAATCGGATTTATCTAGAAAACACTGTATGGACATGGCTTTGCCACTAGACCACTAGATATGAACAGCAGCACCTCAATCTTGCAGAAACTCTGTGGGTTCCCATGGGCAGAGAGGTATGCATTCTTCACAGTCATTCACTGGCATTGCTCATGGGTTCCTAAGAAGCATCTCTGGTGGGTGGGGGGTGTGGGTGAGCAAGAGAGAGTGGGGGACAGTTTGATGAGATTTGAGCAGCATTTCCTTTGAACAATTCTATCTTCCCTGTCATCTCATCAAAAACAAACAATTGCGCAGTCCGCTCAGGGAACGTAAGTAATCGTATGCAGTTCTTTGTCCTCTGTAACCTTTTCTATTTTCTCACGTGTCCTTAAAAAGACAGATGGAGCTACAGATGATTATCAGGTAAGGGGAGAAAGAGATAAGTAAACACACAGTAATAATATAGTTCTCTGAAATCATTGGTTGTTTCCCTGCAGAGGATGTACTCTCCAATAAGCCATTATTTAATGTCTTATTCTGCTTCTTAATAACAATTCCAGGAAGGCAGGTGTTTTCTCATTCACACCCTTGGCTCCCCCTGTGAACAGATTCTGGAAGGCAGTCTCTTTCTCTGCCTCTTCTCCCTACCGTTCCCCATCTCTTCCCACCTCAGGTTGGTATTGTTTGGTTGTAAGATGTCCCCCATAGGCGCCTGTATTTGCACATGTTGATCCCAGCTGGTGATGCTGTTTGGGAAGGCTATGGGACCTTTAGATGGAGGAAGTGGGTCATCAGGGTGTGCCTTGATTGTTTACAGCCTGGTCTTGCTGGTTAGCTCTCTTCTCTGTTCCCTGTCCTGTCCTGATGTGAGGAAGCCTCTGCCACCCTCTGCTGCCTTTCCTTTCCTACAGTGATGGACCTTTCCTTTGCAAACCATGAATCCAGAATACAACCTTGCTAGCTTAAGTGCCTTCTCTCATCACAGGAATACAAAGAAGAACTAAGACAGATCTAAACTTTCCATCCTGGTAGATGTGTGTGAGCCCAGCTCCCCGTGACACAGGGCAGCAATATGCATCTGCATTCTGCAGACATCCAACTTCCTCTGCAGCCCCCAGACAAGAGTCCACATTTCTATGTCTGCACCACTGTTCAAGGGCACCTCCTCCTTCTCACTTTGTTGGTGCCGTTTTAGGGGACGCTGGGGGAGGGTCAAGCAGTGGAAAAAAGGCAGCTGGTCTGGGCTGAACAGGCCTGGTTGTGAATTCTTATCTTTCCCATTGACTTGAGGAAGAAGTTTGGTGCCATCTCTAACACTGGCAGGTCCTTCCTAAGATTCTGAGCAGGAATGGTGGTGACATCAAAGGATGATCCGGCTGACTTCTTGGAGGTGGACAAAGAGAAGTGACATCAGTCGATTTCACCTGTCATTCTCAAGAGACGCATGTGGACCTCACACACTGCAGGCTCTGAGAGAAACCTCTTCCCTTAGCTATGCTAGAATGTTGGCTCTTGGTTTGACATCTGAGCTCTAGGAATGTTGGAAATGGTGGGCTGCATGCCACTGTCCCTTACCAAGGGTCAGAGTTCTGCCTGCCTGGAGTCCTTCAGAAATCCATTGCCTTTGAAACTTATTACTTCCATGTAACCTATTATTTCCACTTGCTGGTTCAACATGTCACTTAGGTCTGATCAGCAGGTGTCCCATGTATAGTTAGTTTGCAGATAAAATCTAGAGGAACCTTTAACCTTTAAGCTTGCATTTCATACAAATGAAAAATTCATTTTAAGTTTAAGATGTCTTAAATATAATATGGTCTATACTTATGCTGAAGAACAAATGTCTACCTGAAATTCACATTTAACCAAGCCTCCTTGGTTACGTGCACACGATTGGGCAAGTATGTTCCACGCAGGTGGGGATTAGAGGTCGACCTTGGGTGTTCCTCAGCAGCCATCCAGTCTGTTTTTTGAGACAGGGTCTCTCATTGGTCTAGAGATTATGGAACAGACTAGGCTGCCTGGCTGGTGAACCCTATTCAGTGTCTGCCTCCCCAGCATTGGGTTACAAATGTGTGCCTCCACAATCAGCTGTTGTATTTAGGCTCTAGGGAATCGGGTTGGTTTGTTTGCAAGGCAAACACTTTACCAATTGAGCGATATCCGCAACCCACCTCTCACGCTTGTGGAATCTGGACCCCAGCCAGGTATTTTTCCTCTGTACCTTTCAAGCCTTCTCATGCCATTATCAACACATCATATACCCACACTGTGCGTGTGCAGCTGGTCTCTTCTCAGACCAGGCTCCACACTGAGCGTCCTCTTTCCTTGGACTGCAACTGCTGTCCTTTCATGGCTCCCCTTATTTCTTTCATAACCTTGTCATATCCATTTCTTGTATGGACTTTTCCCCCCTAAAATGTAAGTCACATAAAGTCACCACACAATGAACAGCTCCAAATTGAATCTGACTCCTTCTAATCCCAATGAGTCCCCCACCCCTTGTGCCTCACAGTCTGACATCATTCCTCTCTGCATTTTCCTTTTTCCTTGGGTCCTTGTGTAGACACCAAGTCTAGCCCCTAACTACATGGCTTTCACATTTCCTATGCCCCCTTGTGCCCTCAAATCCTACCGTCACATCACACAGCTTGACAGAGCCCCATCCCTACCACTCTGTCTCTCCAGCTTGCCTTTGGTTTTTAGCATTACTTGCTGGCATCTGACACATTCTGTGTTCCTGTGTGTTATTGTTTTATGGAATGTTTTCCTGTACACCTCCCTCAGAGGTGGGAATTTAAGCCACTCTTTGGTTCTCTTCTATTCCTAATGTCCAGCAGAATGCTTTGTGAATCCCAATCAAATGATTGAAGAATGAGACCATGACTGTGCTCCCCCTCCTTTCAGGAGATGGGGAGGTCCTGGGGCTCCAGGGTCCAACTTCCAATCCCCCATTTCCTTCAGAACCAAAGACAGCAGATCCTTTCCAAATTCCTTGTTCCCAGCTCAAGGCAGACACCTGGTGGGACCTGAGCATCCACCACTTGGGGCAAACAGTTGAGCACATTGCTGGCTGATGGCGATGAACCAAAAGGTCTTGATTAGCCAGCTCCTCAAATACAGCTACTGGGAAAAAAATGAAACTAAAGAAAATCAAATCAACCTCGGAAAACTTTGAGTGCTACACACATCCTTAATAGATTCTGACTTCAAGCTTTCTCTCTAGGGTATCGAAGTTCAGAACTGCTAAGTAGTCGAATATATTTGTGAAGAAAAAATCCATATGGACAAAGAACACAATAAACATCTCTAATTAGGAGTAAAATAGGCAGATAAAGGACTCTTGTGCATGCTACAGCCGCACAGGGGATGCTGGCCCTGGAGCTGTCTTCCCCTCCACCAGTGGGGAGATTTTGATTTATATGAATGTTGGCTATTTGCAGCATGCTAACTCTGCTTTGCCATCAGAAGACAAAAAGACACGTTTGAGGAACGGGTTGTTAATATTTATTAAAGTTTTCTGTATGCTTATTGTTGGAGTTCATCTTTGCAGCTCATTCAAAAAAAAAAAAAAGATAAATGTCTGACAGGATCTCTTCCCTCATGGAATCTATATTTTTGGTCAGTGCTTTTCATGAGGGCCATGTGCAAAGCCGATGCTCCACCTCTGGTCTCTGGCATGACAACTATGGGCTACATGACGTTAGTGAAAAGATATGTGGTTAGTAACACCAAGGAACTGGATCTAACATACATTTAATTGTCATTGATTTATACTTCAACACCACATGTGGCTAGTGGCATTAGATAACATAATCTGAAAAAAACAAAACATCGGAACTCTGGAAAGACAAAATAAGTCAATGGCAAGGGGAGGAAGCTCAAGTCTACCTCCTCCGCCCATGGAGCTAACTTCCTATGTTTGCTGTTCATGTTTCTAAAGTAGGGCGGTGGTAGCTCCTATCACAGGGCACTGGCCAAAAAGAGGATAAATATGGGTAAGGCATGTGGTCTGAACCTGGGGCAGAGTGAGCCCTTTGCATGTGATTACAGAACTGATATAGTGGGGTGGGGATGGAAGAGACAGGCTATTTGTTATCTGCTCCACCAAACCATGCAGTAAGTCCTTCTGGCTTTCTTTGCAAACCCTAGGACTGAACCCAGGGACTCATAAGTTTATGAAGGCTCAACCAGGGTTCTACTACTGACTTACTTCCCTAGACCTCTTTTTATTGTTGACATTGTGACAGGGTCTCACTAAGTTTCCCAGACTGGCCTTGAACATTCAATCCACTTACTTAGTTCTCCCAAGTAGCTGAGATGATAGGACTACGCCAACAGGGTCAGCTTGCTTATGCAATCTGGAAGTAAATATCCTGGCTCTCATTTATCCAACATACTCTACTGATGCCTTAGGTGTGTTCTAGGTGACAGGCATATCACACACACACACACACACACACACACACACACACACACACACACACACACACACACACTGTTGCTTGTGTCTGGACAGAGCTCCCAGACCGGCAGTGGTGGCAGACTATGAACAGAACATTACACGTTGCTTATTAATTCACCCAGAATTTACTGAAGACAAACCACAAACCAGCCTGGTTTTTGCCTTTGAAAATTTATCTGTGAATAAGACAAGCCAAGGACCTCACCCTTATTGAACTTAAATTCTAACATCCATCAGTCAAGCAATCAATTAATCAGCCAATCTAATGTCATTGACAGACTGGAAGTCAAGAAGAGTTGAGCATTGCGTAAAGACGGGGAGGGGTGCCCTAGAAGCTGTGTGGCTGGGGAGAAACTCTTTCAGAACCAGAGTCTGTGTTCACATAGAACAGTAATGAAGAACAAGGCAGATGTCCAGACCAACCATGGTAAACCAGTGATACAGATTGGCCAGGATGGAGGCAGCTGGGCAGGTGGTTTTTATGGAGGTGTTGAGTGAGAAAACCAATTCCAGATACATTTGGGGTCAGAGAAGCCTTTTCTGAATCCCCTGTAAGTAGTAAGTGCACGGAACATGTAGTTCTGATGGTATCCATGACTGCAGCATGGAGGAAGGTGCTGTCTATTGACAATGGATACGTCAGAAAAAGAGCAATGGATGGAACAGCAAGGGCTCTCTACTTAGACTCTGGGTGAACTCAGTCTCCATGGAGACAGAGTAGTGATGTTTTAGATCTGGTGGCTACCAACAGATTCTGGGAGAGAAGGAAGCATGGCCTCTAACTGTGTACCTACTGGGAAGCCCAAAAGACCCTGATGGTTTGATCCAAACTCAGGATCACACAGCCTTTGTGGGGCATGAAACTAAACCCAAGCTAGCAAATTAAGGAAAGAGATTTACAGGGAGAAGTGTGGGTAGATAAGAGGGAAGTGGGAGAGGATACGGGGAGAGGGGCCACAATGCACTGTGGTGGTTTAAATGACAATGTACCCCATAGGCTCAGACGTTTGAGAACTTGGTCTGCAGTTGGTGGTGCTGTTTGGGGCAGGGTTAGATTGTGGGGGCCTTGCTGGAGGAGGCATGTCAAGGAGTGGGGGCACTGGGAGTTCAAAGACTTGCACCCCTCCAGTTTTCTTTCTCTGCTCTGTGCTTGTGGCGGAAAGACGTGAGCTCCCAGCCATGCTTGCTGCCACTCCTTCATACCATGATGGACTCATCCCTCTGGAACTGTAAAACCTAACAACCTCTTCCTCTATTAACTGCCCTAGTCATGGCCTTTGCTCACAGCAACAGAGAAGTAACTAAAACACACACAGTGTACAAGTATGAAATTATGAAGGATCGCTTTTTTTTTTAACCAATAAAGTGTTTTTAAAAGAGGTTTATTTAGTTCTGACAATTGGAAATCCAAGAGCAGGATACTGGCATGCACTCAGCTCTAGAGGGTCTCTAGAGGGTCTCTAGTCTGTTTTACATCCTGGTGGAGAATCATGGCTGGGGTGTGATGAGGAGGAGGTGGTAATCATTGCTCTTGCATAACAACTCCCTGAACTAACCAGAGACACACAGAAAGGTCCAAATCTCTTCTAGGATAGCATCCCTGATGACCTGACCATCTTCCACTGGGACTCACTTCTTTTTTTTTTTTTTCAGAGCTGAGGACCAAACCCAGGGCCTTATGCTTGCTAGGCAAGCGCTCTACCACTGAGCTAAATCCCCAACCCCGGGACCCACTTCTTATAGATTCCACAACTTCTCAACAATACCACAGTTAGACTGAGTTCCACCATGGGCATCCTGGGAAACATTCCACACAAGCTGCTTTGTCCTCTAGGAAAACAAACAAACAGACAACAACAACAAAGATATGAACTTCATGCCCACCCTAGTTCCTGTGTGCATCTGTAATCAACAGAATGATACAGAATAGGAATCAGCAGAGCCTTCCTTGTACGTAAAGTCAAACGTGGGTTCGCTACATCTGCAAGTGACCTGTTATCCTATATATAAAGTAAAATGTGGGCTCGCTACATCTGTGATTGACCTATTGTCCTGTATATGAAGTCAGATGTGGGCTTGCTACATCTGTAACTGACCTGTTATCCTGTATATAAAGTTAGATGTGGACTCGTTACATCTGTAACTGACCTATTATCCTGTATATAAAGTCAAATGTAGGCTAGCTACATCTGTGATTGACCTGTTATTTCTGCTGCCTTGTCAACAGCCACTTCTTGCCCAGTGGATGACTATAACCAAACAATGCTAAAAAGAAGGAATGTGTTCTTCATTTTACATGTGCCTCCCTCCCACCCAGCGTTCTATCCCAAGCATCCTCTTTGTGGTCCCATCAGGTCCAGGTCCACCAAACTGCAAGCTTCCCCAGGCTGAGGCTCGCTCTTTCCTATATTTACACAAAAGCAAACTTATCCCCAAATTACACTTCCACTTGCAGAAAGTTGTTTCTATTTTAGTTTATTCTCCCTGATTATGGAATCATTATCTAATCTTCATAGGAAATTTAGAAAGGGAAGTATAAAGAAAAGAAAATACCACCCATAATCCCTCCATATTATGTCATTAAGTTCACTGACTTTTTTCTCTTTCATTTTTGTTTGTTTATTTTTGGTTCATTGTGCAATTTTTGTCCTGTTTGAAAAAAAATCAATTTTGAAAAGTCACTGTACAAATGTGTTTTTCAAGTCCATGGGAGATATGGCAGAAAACAGATATATTTTAGATGATCAGCCACCAGCAACAACTTCTCTGATGGTCGAGACCTCCCAGATTTCCAGGAGTGCATACACGCTCATAGCCTGCATTGTTCGTGAGTACTGTTTTTGTTTATTGATATACATTTTTACATAGACCTAATGCACATCTCCTAGCTTGACCTCCCCCCTTAAAACTGCAGATCTTTCTCTTTCTTTCTTTTTTGGTTTATTTCTGAGATTATAGCTTAATTACAACATTTCTCCCTTCCCAGGACATTCATGACCTATTTTATTTCAAAGTACAGAGATACTCCCTTGTGCTCAGTCCTCTATCAAGAAATGCCTGCCATGAACTAATGACCTCTACTTTCCAACACCAAAGACATCTTTTAGTTTGTTTTTATTTATTGTGTATGTGTGTGTTTGTGTGCACACATACACACATGAACATGCACACAAGTGTAGGCGTCCATGGAGTCCAGAAGAATGAACCCATCCCCTGAAGCTGTACTTACACTGGTTGTGAGCCACTTCACATAGGTGCTGGGAACTGCTTTCACGTGGTCTGCAAGAATAGCAAGTGCTCTTAACTTCTGAGTCCCCATAGTACTGGTTATTTTGGTTGTCTAGAAGGTTGATTTCTACTAAACCACATTGAAAAAATGGGTGTGTTCTCCTCTTAAATACACCCCCTTGCTCCTCTTAAACCCCCAGACTTCCCTGGCCCCCACCCCCTTTTCTATCCAATACTCCAAGTTTTTTTTTCCTTGAATTTATCAGACCAAGATTTACTGTGATCTTTTTTTTTTTTCTTTTTTTCTTTTTGTCTGATTACAAGATTTTCTTTTTCTCCATATATTTGGCTGTCTCTCTACAATGGGCTCACATGTGGACTTCTACTCACCCAGTGGCCAGCTCACATCCAGATTTCCTGGGATTTACCTATTACAGGGCATCTCTTGAAGTATCCCTGCATGCCTCTGATACAGCTCTCCACCTCTGTCTGGAGTTCCTCCTGAGTATTTTACACTCCCCCTCCCCGTTTCATCTCTCCATTATGTACTCTGGTGTCTTTCTCTCTTATACTAAAAATGTAATCTTTGATTATATTGCATGTGTGTTTTATACACCAGATTTTTCATAAAAACTGTATTTTGCAGTAATGGAGTTTCTAATTGTTCAATATCCACATATTTGTAATTGGCATCTGCCTACGATTTAAAAAGTAGCCCCTCCCAGTCCGGTTTGGTATTCAATCTTTTTGAGACTTAATTCTCAGAGCGACAGTTTCCTCCTGACTGCACAATCACTTCCATTTACTTAGAGTCATGACCCTTTCCTTGGTCATTCTTAACTTTCAGGATGCTGTCCCTGTCGTCTGCCTCCAAAGTTTAATTTCCACTCTCCTCTCTGACTGTTTCCTCATGTCAGCCCTATCTTTTGGGGGGCCCCGTTACTTGAACTAGCTCGTTTCTCCACTCTTCCAAGTCTCTTGCACCCAAAGCTGCTGATACAGAAAACTGAGGCTGAGCCACTGACCTTGAGCAGTGGGATGGACACCCTGGCTAAATGAAGCACCTACTGGATCTGGGGCTGTCTCCTAGGGATATGGGTGAATGCAGGGCAAGCAAAAGGGGTTTGCTGACCAGAAAGATGGAGTGTGCTGAAAGCTGATACGTGCTCTGACATTTCCTGCCTCCCCCCCCCCCCCCCCCCCCCCCCGCAGTACTTCCCGGCATTCCCTTGGGTTCCTGAAGCCCCTCCTGGAAACATTGATCTGTAGAGTGTACGTGCATGTTTAGCTGGCTTAGGTAAAGATCCAGGGACAGTCATTCCTCTCTTCCCTCTTTGGCCTGCTGGGTGCTGATCCCTGGGGTCAGTTTGGGACCCACACACTGAAGACTGGACTCTGCAAATCCCCCATTCAGGGACAGCACTCTATATGACTAAGCAAACACCTTCTTGTGTGTTGAGTCACCCCGTGACTTGGAGGCTTAGCTGTACATACAGCAAGAGAGTCAGAGAGCCCTTTCTCTTTGTCCTTGTGGGCTTAGCCCTCAAAAACATGACCTCACTGTCACCGGTGTGGCGGCTGCTTCAGGAAGGAACATGTCCAAGCCATTCAGTTGAAGTTACGTTTCTCTTGTTTGCCCGCGTGCGTTCTCTCTCACACGCATACAGCTCTGGCATTCTGGAAGCTACCGTTTTGAGCACACGATTGTATTTGCTTGTTTTTAAAATAGCTTTGCTATTGTTTCCAGGGATTGTGAGAAGGAGCCAAGGAGGCTGCATTTGCGTTAGGACAACCATCTCCAAACTGGTTTAATGTGAAGCACAGTTCTATTTGCTAATATTTTATTTAGGATTTTCCATCAATATTCATATGTGAGGGTGGGATGCAGGGTTTTTATATATATCCTTTCTGGTGGTTCTCACAACAATGCTGGGCTGGCTTCCCAAAAGGAATTTAGGAGAACCTCTTTCTTCTCATCTTCACAGACCCAAAGAGGCAAAGAACACTGGGTGAGAACTGGCTCCCTAAAGAGGGAGGGTCATTCTCTCAAAGCCAGCCCCGCAAGGCCTCATGGAAGCTCACCTTTAAACATGTCTCTGTCTTTATTCCCATTCAGAGTGTATCCGTTTGAGATCAGTTTGTCCATTTACACCTTCTTAGAAAGTCACCCACTTCACCTGGGATTTCAGGTTTATTGGCAGCGTTAAGTAAACCATTGTCCTTTTCATTTATTTATTATTTAAAAATTCTTTCCTACTGTTCTTCTGTTTTTTGTTTTCTTTAGTTTGTCTTGATGGTGACATTTCTACTTAGGTACCCATCCTTTCAAGGACCCGGGCCATTGGTTAACAAGTTTAAGTGTTTTCTCTTTCTGC